>NC_092634.1:41352344-41662969 GCF_039555335.1 Amphiura filiformis
GATTCCTGTGGCACTTAACGAAATTCCACCCCTGAAAACTCTAGCAAATTAAAGCACTCTAGCAATCGAATGCGTAACTATCATACGTGCAAATTCAAAGCTACAGTTCTTGAGCAAATTAATAATTTGCAATATAAATTAAATAATAAGGACTCCATTACCAAATTTTGCGACGACATGCATGTTAATTTACTTGGCCTTTAGAAACTTAAACGCCCATTCTGTGATTTGCTCATCCAGATGATCATAATAAAAATCATCAAAATTCAAATTTTGGTACGGTACCTTTGTCATAGATGTCGGTCCAGCAAAAAGCCATGTATTTAAGATAAAATGTGACGTGTCATGTCAAAAGGAGACACTTTTGGGCAGGTTATCAAATTTGAGGTTTTTACATATCTTTAATATAGAGATATTTTGCTCCACAACGCTGTTTTCCCTAATGAAATCGGACATTCCTAAGCAAAGATATTGAGTTCGTAAGTTATGGTATCATAAAATTGGAAATTGAGATACCGGCCTTTAAAAATATTATTGACAATGTTGAGGGTAGGAATTACCGTGAAAAATGTCTCAAAAAATACAAGATGCCAGTTATATTCCGGTCTGAACCTATCAGACAATATTTTAAACATTTATAACATCACAAATTCGCAACAAACCCAAATTGGGAAAAAATCACCCCCCGGGAGATTTTTGGCTATTTCTCCATTTATGATCCTGCCCAAAAGTGTCTCCTTTTGACATGACACGTCACAAATAAGGAATTTACATATGAATCTGTAATTTAGGCCAAGCAACAAAAATAACATGTATATCGTCCCCGCCCTCACCGATTTTTGGAGATTTTCAAATATCTTTGTTATTTTTCCTATAATTTTTGCTCCCTTACTTTATTTCTAAAATTGTTGTGATGAAAAGACATGTTCAGAAGTTCTTGTTTATCATTTATAAACACATTGCAAACACTTTTTTCAAGCTAGGGGTAGGGCTTTGGGGGAAATAACAAAAATATCTGGGGGCCTCCCAGATTTGATGATGTGTGGACAAACACTTTGCAATTGCAATTTTATACAGAAATGAATGGTAAAAAAATAACACAATAACAAATAATAAGGACCTCCCTCACAGATTTTTGAAAAAGTCCGGACGATATACACGTTATTTTTGTTACTTGGCCTTATAATACTATATTATATACATGACTATTTGAAAGGCCAAGGGGGCTTCAATTTCGTCGATACTGCTGTTTTCTTCATTTTTTATCAAATGCTTCATTTCAAAAACACCAAATGACAATTTCAATAACTTATCCTTCACCTTTTAAAGCAATTTATAAACAATTTATGTTTTACACTTGCGCCGCTGGGACCCGCGCTGGGATCACTGAATGGATCTTTAAGCTTACTTACTCCCTCAAACCCGGACGTAAATTTGTATAGTAAGTTTGCTATGTTCACAGCTTCTGTTCGATCTTTCGGTGTACTAAGAGTTAGACAAAACTTCCCTTAACTATGCCACTTACTGTTTTGTTTCTTGAAATCTCACAAAATCAAGTATTTTACCATGAATATTTTAAACAAAAACAGCACAGCAATAATAGTACAAGCCGCGGCCGCATTTGTTGGCTTGCCAATCTCGTGCTAAATCAAGCCCGTCCTCATAAAGGGAGCACACCACTATAAAATAATAGCCCCACTGAAACAATCATGTACTTTTTTTTTTACCAGTCGATTGCAAAATGTGAGAGCATGATATTTAGCATTCAGTGAGAACAAAATGTACAAAATATAGAAACTTAATTATAGACACCATTAATAGTCCAAAGACACTTTTGTGGATTTTTTTTACTGTTTCCCAAAAAAAATCTTGCAGGAATAAAGAACCAATTTTTTTTTAGCATGATCTAGCAGGCCCTCATTTTTAGTGATTTTTGTCTAGTTCAACATGAAATTTTTACATTGGAATTTGTTGATGATTTATGCATCATGAAACGTCAATCAGTTTATTGAGATGGATGTTTAAATCACAAAAGTCAGTCACAACATTTCTCGATTTTCACCTATAAAATGCACATTTTTAGTAATTTTTTATGTGTTATTGATATCAGAGGGCTATACAAGACTCCTTGATTATAAGCGAAGACCCTCATCAAAATCACTTTTTCTTTAATAAAGGTGCTATGATTACCAAATTTGGTCTACAGGACGTTCGGGTCATTCATATTTAATTGGCCACCATCTTGGATTTGAAGGTGTCAAATTTCAAAATAGTCTATGAACCCAGGGAAATGAGCTAGGAACTTGTTTTTTTATTTTAAATGAAAGAAAAAAGGCATATTAAAAAAAAATTGGGAGTCAGTTTGTTTGTTTTTTAAACCTTAATTTTGGTCTAACATAGCAAAAAAGCCCCCAAAACACTAACAAAAATCCCTTTTGGACAAAAAGGGCCAAAGATACACAAGAATTGTGGGCAAAATCAGGAAATCTGACTCCAACCTTTTTTTGATAAATGACCTGACGTACATTCTGTCCAACTTCAACAGAAATCCATTTAAAAATGGGGTCCAGTGACCATTTTGAGGGTTAAGAATCGTCATTTTGGGAAAAATACGTTTATATCTAGAAACACATTTTATTTTTTTTATGCAAATTAGATGTAACATGTAACATGTAAAAAAGCAGGCACTTGATTTATTACAATTTGTTGTGAAGATAACATGATTAAAAACTTTGTTGCTTCTTGAGATACATATTTTTTTACTGTAAAAATATTATATCGCCACTTGAAATACATAATCACTGCTTGAAAAACAATAAAATACATAAATAATAGGCCTACATTTGATCGTACAAGATGCTTTACTTCAAGCTACAATTTCCTGGGAACCATATAAGTGCGATTTTTGTAGAATAAAAAGTATGTGACAGAAAAAGGTCGGCTCTTTTACCTGGAGTAACAATTATGAAATATGAAATATGACTATAAATAAATGGGTGTTTTTGATGAGGGTCTTCCCTTAAGCTATTGGAAGAATTCAAAGAAAAGGCAAAATGTGGTTTCATGATCTTCACAATGTAGATTCATAATTGCATAATTATTGCTCTATTATCAGTAAGCATTTCGAAAGTTGCATATAATTGCAAAATAGACTTCACAATTGCACTAATTTCAAAATGTAGTTATTGCACTGTTGTACTTATGCATTTTGAAAGTTGACTTCATATTTGCAATAATTTCAGAATGTGGTTGATAATAATTATCAATAATTATTAATTATTAATATAATGAACAATAGTAATAGAAACATTACTGACCATTTGAAAAGTGCATAATTGCGAAGTAGAATTCATATTTTTTTGCTCTAATTTCAAAGCCTACTGTCAGTTATAATTGCATATTAGCAGTAAATGTTTCTAGGTCGTCCGCAGGAAATTATCTATAGACCGTATTTGATCATGAGTCGCGTGTGTCCGTCAAAGACCCCATATATTTCTTTATTTGTCTCTCAGTGACCCATTTCCCCCAAAGATACATTACCATATTGTTTTTGGTTTCCAGTTAACTTTCCACCCCGCCCAAATGCCCATAGTTGCTCCCAAGACACTTTTGTGCTTTTTTTTTTTTTTACTGTTGTACTAAAAAAATCTTATAGGAATAAAGACCCAACTTTCAGTAAGCATGATCTGCTCCCGGAAGGCCTAATTTTTAAGAACATACAGTGGTGGCATCTCTCCCCACCCCACCAATATTTTTCTGCCCCATCCACCCCCCCTTTTGATTTATGCCTCATGAAATGTATTTCTAGGTCGTCCGCAGGAAATTATCTATAGACCGTATTTGATCATGAGTCGCGTGTGTCCGTCAAAGACCCCATTATTTCTTTATTTGCCTCTCAGTGACCCATTTCCCCCAAAGACACCACCATATTGTTTTTGGTTTCCACCCCCCCCATGCCCATAGTTGCTCCTTAGAAACGTTTGTGCTTTATTTCTTTTATTGCTACAAAAAATCTTGTAGGAATAAAGACCCAACTTTTAAGTATGATCTGCTCCCGGAAGGCCTAATTTTGAAGAACATACTGTGGCGGCGCATCTCTCCCACCCCCCACCCCAATATTTTTCTCCTCCCCCTTTTTTTTTTTTGATTTATGCATCATGAAATGTATATAATTATATCAATATCCTGTTCATCACAGTTCAGTACTTTTCATCCCGGTTGATACCTGTTGATCCTGGTTCACCCCAGTTCACTATTGTACATTACAGTTAATTCCTGTTCATCCTGGTTCATTTTTGTTCATTCATGTTCATCCCAATTCTTTCCCTCATTTCAAATATATAGTTTCGGTTTCTCTTTTGTTCAGAAACCAAAAATCAAGGGATTAAAAAGTAGAGCTGATCTGATCTGCAATCATAACACTATTATGCTGGGAGGACACAGTATAGGGTATATAACCAGAAGTATACAATAGCCTATTGTGCTAACATAATTATTACCATGATTGATATCGGAAATATATCTATCCCGCGGACGACAGTTGATGCTCTCTGTCGAAGGTATAGGTGGCATATTACACTCACGAGTTCTAGGCCTAGAAATCATATACATGCGCGTATACTGAAGGATGGGGTGGGGTGGGGGAATTTGTTTGTTTGTATGAAACATAAACGATGCATGGAGATGATTTGATTATGAATTAGTTTATTATCCCCGGGAAGCACAACCCATACCTCTTTAAGAGGGGGCTCCCCTCCCTATATAACCACCTCTTTCCTAAATTACCCCTTTCCCCCTCCTCCTCCCCTACATTCGATATCTTCATCTCGAGCTCTCCGCCCCCTTCTCTTTCACTTCCAATGCTCTCTCTCATATGTTTCTCTCTCTCCCGGCCCATATCCCCTTGCCCTCCAACCCCCCCACACACACACACACACACACAATCTTCTCCCCTCTATCTTCTACTTTTGCAGTAAAAATTGCTTCAGTAAAAGTCATTAGGTTATTAGAGGTCATATAATGGCCTTCCATCGATTCTGGTACATGGGATTAAGGACATGAATCGATTTTGTTTATAGCACCTATACAATTACAGTAGTGGCCCTTTTGTAATGTCGAATGCAAATATTTCGATGGTCTATATATTTTCACAGTGAAATCAGCTTAGGCTATTTCGTAGTCTCAAGCCAATGCTTTCAAACTAAATCAATGCTTTCAAATGTAGACTGTTTTGTTCGACTTCTCTGCTCGTGAATATTGCACTGCGAAATTTAAACATTTCTTTTGTATACTTAGATCAGGTAACTCGAAAATCCTGTAATTTTATTCGTCACACCACTTATAAGAAACTGAAACCAAAACCGAAACTACCTGTCACAAATGTTTAGTTTTAAACAAAAGGTAGAAACAAAGAGTTCGATATCTTGTGATTCAAGTGGTTAGGCAGGACAATAGGAAACCACGTGACCAAAACCAAAACCAAAACTAAAACTATATATTTGAAATGAGGCAGTGCTGCCTAACCACTTGAATCACAAGATATCGAACTCATTGTTTCTACCTTTTGTTTAAAACCGAACATTTGTGTCAGTCAGTTTCGGTTTTGGTTTCAGTTTCTTATAAGTGGTGTGGATCGTAAAATTATTTGATTTGAAGTTACCTACTCTTAGTATACAAAAGAAATGTTTAAATTTCGCAGTGCAATATTCACGAGCAGAGAAGTCGAACAAAGCAGTCTACATTTGAAAGCATTGATTTAGTTTGAAAGCATTGACTTGAGACTACGAATTAGCCTAAGTTGATTTCACTGTGAAAATATATAGACCATCGAAATATTTCACAGACATTACAATAGGCACTTGACAGATTATGACTTCAGTGTTATAAACACTATTATACACAACTCTATTTATGTGCATGTCGCATGACGGAAGATCAATATCATAGAAAGCTGGTTTAAACTAACTTTTATTCAATTTATATATTGGAGAATAGAGAGAGAGAGAGAGAGAGAGAGAGAGATCGCCAGGGAAAGAGGGTATGTGTGGGGTGGGGGGGGGCGGGGGTAGGGGTAAGGGAGAAAGAGAAAGAGAGGGGAGAGAGCGTGGGAAGTGGGAAGGGAAGGAGGGGGAGAGGGGGGCTCAAGAGTGGAGTGGAATAATAGGGAAGAGTCGATATCGAGTGTGGGGAGGGGGGAGGGAGGAGGTTATATATAGGTGGCGGAGGGAACATAGGTAAGAGGTATGGGTTGTGTTTTCCGGGAATAATCTAATTCATAATCAAATCATCTACATCATCATGCATCGTTTATATTTCAGACAAATAAACAAAACACCCCCACCCCCACCCCTCAATATATGCACATGATGTCTATGCATAACTTATCAAACTCGGGTGTAATTTTATGGTGTCATGGAAGTGTGCCACATACGGCAGAGAGCATCAAAAGTCGTCCGCGTTGATAGATATCGATAATGAAAATGTTAGCACAATAGGCTATTATATACGTATGGTTATAGGCCATTATACTTTTGATTATATATACCCTCTTGTGTCCTCCCAGCACAATAGTGTTATGATTGCATACCAGTTCATCTCCACATTTTAATCCCTTGATTTTTGGTTTCTGAACAATAGAGAAACCAAAACTATATATTTGAAATGAGGGACTGAGTAATTCAATTCTGTTCATCCTTGTTTATTCATGTTCATGTCAGTTCATTCCTGTTCATCTCAGTTCGATCCTGACCATTCCGGTTCATACATGTTCAGTTCATTCCTGCTCATCCCAGTTCATCCTGATTCAGTCTGCTGATTCATCGCAGTTCATCCCTATTCACCGCATGTTCATCCTAGTTTATTCATGTTCATTCGATCCTGTCCATCCTAGTTTATTCTTGTTCATCCCAGTATATTCCTGTTTATCCTAGTTTATTCCTGTTCATCCCAGTTCGATCCTGTTCATCCCGTTCATTTCATTCTAGTTTATCCTGGTCCATCACAGTTCATCCCAGTTCACCCTGGTACATCCCATCAGTTCGTTCCTGTTCACCCTAGTTCATTTTTGTTCATCCTAGTTCATACCTGTTCATCCTGGTTCATTCTCTTCATCCCAGTTCACATATGGAAAGGTTTCGCTGCAAAAACGATTCTCTTATAAACCATCTATGCACAGTTTCCACCTCGATACACCTGAGCACACAATTTCGTCCAAGCTAGCAATGAATTGTTTCTACAGTCTTTCATTACACTATCTCTCTAAATTCCAGGGACTTATTAGAAGGACAAAACCTTGAAAAGACTTAAAATTCAAATCTAATGGATTTAAATTTTACTCTAATACAGATTTGAATTTTAAGTCTCTGAAAGGTTTTGTCATTCTAACAAGTCTCTTAGACTTATTTTTAAATCTTAGGAATTTAGAGAGTACACGGTTGAGTGCATAGCACCAGAGAGCTGTGTGAGATTCTAGCTGGAGAATAGGCCTTTTTTGTGATTGGTTTTTCTCAAAACCTCAAGTGTTCCCTTCATCCAATCAGAATTGTTTTATATCGAGCTAAAGCCAACACTTTCATCTAAAAACAGGGTTTTTTTTAAATTTTGGTCATCATCAGATAACGCAATTCAATGTTTATAGCAAGACGAATGTGGTAAATCTGTTGAAAACAACCTCTCCAAGCACGATTTTTGACCAAAATGTAGGGTTTAAAAGTCAAAACCTCAACTGTTCCTAATAATATTTTTCACATTATGTCATTAAATGAAATGAGAAATGGCCGATTGTCTTAAATTGCAAATCTTGAGCAAAAAGTTACTATTTTCGCCTGTTTTGTCATACGGTTGTAATGGGATGTACTAGGGTGAACAGGGATGAACTGTAATGAACTGGGGTGAACATGCACGATTGACCTGGGATGAACAGGAATTGAAGCCATATTATAACATTTGCTGAGGAGGACGCCCTCACTGATTTTTTAAAATTCATTTTTACACGATACCCTCAGTGCAAAAATCAAGACTCTAGGTGCTGTAGTTTTGTCAAAATCCGTGATTTTGAATAAAACGACGGAACCGGCGTTTTATTATTACAATGGAATTATTAGTCGAACGCATACACGATGTTCATAGCACACAGTACGTACACGGCATGCGGGACGGTGATCTACACAACAAAGGGTCGTACCATATTCATGATCGAAGGAGTGGTACGTATTGGCGACATATGCGCTGGTAGTAAATTCCCCGGGGGGCACATCAAAAATTTTTGGTGGGTATGCTCCCCCGGAATTTTGAGGTGGTGGGTCTTTGGGAGCTGACGGCGTACCAGTAAAAGGGGTCTTTCGGAGCTGCGAACCGGGCTGTGAACAAGTAAAATGGGGTCTTTTGGAGCTGCGAAAAGTCAAAATCAAGGGTCTTTCTTGGCTTTTTGGTTGAAAATCGCCTGAAAAAACAAGAAATATGAGGAATGAGCAATTTTTTTTTCTTTTAAAGCGGAAATTATCAATATCAAGGGTCTTTCGGAGCTTTATTTTGGTCAAATATAGGGGGTCTTTCGGAGCTGCGAAACCCAAAAAGGGGGGTCTTTCCGGGGGAGCATATCCGTATGGTCATTTGTGTTGAGTGCCTGTAATGTTGTTAGGTTTATAACATGATGAATGAAGACACAGGAATACAATTCATATGATTAATATGTATCACTTTAATAATATAAGAGATGCAGCTCTTTAGCTGCCCATAGCATGGTCCTGCATAGTCCAAGTGTGCCTACGTGGCAGGGTGTATATGAGAACAGGGGTAAGTTCAAGTTCAGTTCAAGTTCAGGTTAAGGATATAAAGTTGCCAGTTCATTTACCAATTTAGAGAACACTACAGTGCCCCCCCCTGGGGTAAATTCCAATTTTCTTTGCTTTGCCGTAGTTGTTCGGCTCAAAAATAAAAAGGGATATATCTGACAGTAAAAACTAACATTTTATGGCAAAGAAATGATGAATCTATTTTGTATGAAAATGTTATAATATGCTTTAATGGGGATGTACCAGGGTGAACTAGGTTTATCAGGAATGGACTATGACTTTGCTAAAGAGTGCTTACAAATTGATATGTTCCTGTGCAATTATGTTCATCCCAGTCAATCCTGTTCATTCCCCTTCATCCCAGTTCATTCCAGTTCATCCCAGTTCCTGTGGTGAGGTGATGAACAGGAATGAACTGGGGTAAACCTGAATGAACTGTGGTGAACATGACGAACAGGAATGACCAGGATAAACTGGGATGAGCAAGATTGAGCTGGGGTAAACGGAAATAAATTGGGGTGAACATGATTGAACTAGGATGAATAAGAATAAAATGGGGTGAACATGAATGAAATGGGTTGAATAAGAATAAACTGGAGTGAGCTTGATTGAACTGGGATGAACAGGAATGAACTAGAATGAGCATGAATGAAGTGGGATGTACCACGGTGAACTGGGATGATCTGGGGTTAACATGATTGACCTGGGATGAACAGGAATTAACGGGGATGTATTAGGGTGAACTAGGTTTAACAGGAATGGACTGCAATGAACATGAACTGGGGTAAACAGGATTGAACTGAGATGTACAGGAATGAACTGGGATGTACCAGGGTGAAATGGGATGAACCTAATATTATTGAGATGGGATGAACAGGATCCAGGAATTTATACGGGGATGTACCAGGGTGAACTATATGATTTACAGGAATTAATGGACTGTGTTGAACAGGAATTAACTGAGATGAACTGGGATGTACCAGGGCAAACTGGGATGAACTTTGATGAACATGATTGAGCTGGGATGAACAGGAATGAACGGGGATGTACCAGGTTGAACTAGGGTTAACAGGAATGGACTGTGATGAACAGGATAAACTGGGATGAACAGGAATGAACTGGGGCAAACAGAAATGATCTGGGGTGAACAGGATTGAACTGGGATAATAAGAATAAACTGGGGTGAACAGGAATGAAATGGGATGAACAGGAATGAAATGGAGGTGAGCAGGACTGAACTATAATGATCATGAACTAGAATGAACCAGGATATCTTGGTGTAGATTATTCATCCAGTTGGTAAATCAAAAGTACAGATATAAATCAAACACTGGAACTTACGTTTCGTCCGAAACCATCGGACATCATCAGGTGACTGAATTAGGTTCATTGGTCACGTGAGAGATGTTCACGTGTCAGTCCAATTGTTGTGAACTTGTATATGGAAGCATTTGAACAAGAGGTTCTGAAAAAGTACCCCGGCAACCCCCTCTATTAAGCTGTGGTTGAGATACGTGGTGATAAGCAAAGGTGAGTCTGAACAGTTCTTCAAGTACATCAACAGCGTTGATCCTAACATTAAGTTTACGCAGGCCAGGAGAGTGTGAGAATAATCAGTTGCCTTTTCTGGACTGTTTGGTTCAACGCAACACCGATGGCATCCTAACCTCCATAGTATACAGAAAGCCTACTCACACGGACCATTGCCTTCAATTTGGCTCCAACCACTCCCATATTCATAAACTTGGGGTTATAGAACCTTGCAGTACCGCGCAGACACCCTCGTTAGCGAAGAGGGGCCCAAAGCTAAGGAACTCAATCACATCCAGAAATCTCTTAGCACCTGCGGCTACCCAAACTGGGCTTTCCAGAAAGCTAAGACAAAGAAAGATCAGACCTTGGCAAGTGCACAGAACACGAATCAAAACACCAACTCAACGCACATTACCATACCTTACGTCGCTGGCCTTTCAGTTAAAGAAAACCTTTAAGACCTTTGGCATCAACACATCTTTTAACCCACTAACAGCCTCCGCGGCAAATTAGTCAAGGTCAAAGACAAACCTCCAAAGGATAAACGTAGCAACATCGTTTATGGTTTATCTCATGTGCGGAAAAGGACTGTAAGGACTCTTATATTGGAGAAACAAAACAATCCCTTAGAGCTAGGGGTGCCAACATCGCAGGCCTAGCTCAAACGAAGCCCATAACTCGGCTGTTTTCACCCACAACAAAGTCACGGGACACACCTTTAATCCAGACATCATCATTCTGGACAAGGAGGAACGCTGGTTTGAAAGGGGTGTGCGCGAAGCTGTCTGGGAGAGAGTCGAAAGCCCGTCGCAGAACAGGAGGACTACGCTTTCAACTCTCGCACGCGTGGGACCAGACACTGAAAGGAATTGATCGCCATCTCTCACGTGACCAATCGACCTAATTCAGTCACCTGATGATGTCCGATGGTTTCGGACGAAACGTCGTGTTAACGAAACGTAAGTTCCAGTATTTGATTTATACTGAACATGAATGATGTGGGATGTACCAAGGTGAACTGGGGTGAACATGATTGCGCTGGGATGAACATGAATAAACGGGGATGTACCAGGGTGAACTAGGATTATCAGGAATGGGCTGTGATGAACAGGATAAACTGGGATGAACAGGAATGAACTGGGGTAAACAGAAATGAACTGGGGTGAACTGGGATGATAAGAATAAATTGGGGTGTACCCCGGGGGTTGTACAGGAATGAAATGGGATGAACAGGAATGGGGTGAGCAGGATTGAACTATATGATGAACAGGAATGAACTAGGATGAATATGAATGAAGTGCGATGTACCAAGGTGGGATGGGATGAACTGTAATGAACTGGTGTGAACATGATTGAGCTGGGATGAACATGAATAAACGGGGATGTACCATGGTGAACTAGGATTATCAGTAATGGACTGTGATGAACAGGAATGAACTGGGGTAAACAGGATTGAACTGTGATGTACAGGAACAGGGTAAACTAGGATAAACTGTGATGAACATGATTGAGCTGGGATGAACAGGAATGAACGGAAGTGTACCAGGGTAAACAGGGATGAATTGTGATGAACAGGAATGAACTGGGGCAAGCATGATTGAACTGGGATGAAGAGGAATGAACCAGGATGAACATGAATGAAGTGGGATGTACCAGGGTGAACTATGATGCATAGGAATGAACTGATATGAATTAAACTGGGATGTACCAGGGTGATCTGGGATAAAATGTGATGAACACGAAATGAATTGGGATGTACGGGGTTAACTGGGAAGAACTCTCAGTGAAGAACAAGAACAAACTGGGATGGACAGGAATGAACTGGGGTGACCAGGATTGAACTGGAATGATGAGGAATGAACCAGGATGAACAGTAATGAAGTGGGATGTACCAGGGTAAATTATGATGCATAGGAATAAACTGGGGTGAACAGGATTAAACTGGGATGAACAGGAATGAACTGGGGTGTACATGATGCATGTATATGCATTGAAACTTACACGAGATTCATCTGTTATTCTGATGAAAGATAGATTGCACAGTGTGCAATGCACACCATAATAGATGACCGATGGATCTCATATGACATTGAAGTTTCACGGAGAAAACTCGCTAAATACACGAAGAGAAGTAGACGGATAACAAAATATAACTTCACAATAATCTTTAATTCCGTATCATCAAATGTCACAAAGTATCACAACATTGATTAAGGTTTGAATACGCTAGTGCGATATGTTGTCCCTTCGATAGCTGGCTGCAGGTGGTGTATGACGTGCAGTCCCTACATTCAGTAAATTTTCATCGTCAACCGTGTAATTGAATGGGATTATTTTGAAATTTTAAAACGCTTGAAATATCACAAACAAATAGGCCTATGTTGATAAATAATATAAATACAAGCTAAAACCGTTGGGGTTCGATAATGAACCCCACAAAACTAACCGAGTATATGGAAAATGCCATACGGCCGGGCGGTTTCACGAGTTGCCGGCTCGATCATGTCATCCGCCGCCTGGCTGGCTGCCAAATACGAGGATTCGTATTTAGCCAGAATCGATGAGAGAAAGACCGCGGAGCGATATATGTGACGTGTCATGTCAAAAGGAGACACTTTTGGGCAGGTTATGAATTTTGAGGTTTTTACATATCTTAAATAAAGAGATATTTTGCTTCACAACGCCGTTTTCCCCAATGAAATCGGACATTCCTAAGCGAAGATATTGAGTTCGGAAGTTATGGTATTATAAAATTGGAAATTGAGATATCGGCCTTTAAAAATATTATTGACAATGTTGAGAGTAGGAATTAACTTGAAAAATGTCTCAAAAAATACAAGATGCCAGTTATATTCCGATCTGAAACTATCAGACAATATTTTTAACATTGATAACATCACAAATTTGCAACAAACCTAAATTGTGAAAAAACCACCCACCGGCAGATTTTTGGCTATTTCTCTATTTACGATCCTGCCCAAAAGTGTCTCCTTTTGACATGACACGTCACATATATATTTAAATAATTGATAAATCGAAAGAAAATAGCGCTATAACATAAGCAATGTCCCTCTATCATCAAACCAGATGTTCTCTGCATCAAACACCTGAAATCCGAGTTACGAAGCCATAAAAAGTTTGTTTCAGCTGCCTGATCGCGAATAGGTTATTCGCATTTGAGCTTCCTCTTTTTCATGGTTGTGAGTTGTTTTAGGTTTTTTTTATAAATTAAAAATTGGCCACTTCGTGACAGTAAATAAAAGCTTGTGTTTTTGGCCAAAGAAGGTTAGCCAAACTTTTTTGACCTTATAGTCCAATAAAATTAGTAATAAAGAGCAAAAACGACTACAAGGAGACTCATCATCGCTGAAAGACTTGGTACAATCCAGCCTGAAAAATGAAAAGGCAAAAAAAAAACTATTAAAGTATAGCAAAATGTCATTGTAGATGTCATCATCGTCCTTGTCCTCGTCTTTCACATAACTTCACGTAACTTCCGGTTTTTGAGAGCATTTTTGGGACACTTTGACCTCTGACATATCGGGAAAATTGCTGTAATTATTAATAATTAATCTATTATTGTAATAGTGTTATCACTATAAATAATAAAATAATTAATTTATACAATAACCAAAATTTTAGGTTTGTTTTTATTCTAGTAAACACGTTTTAAATTATATTTTGTACGCACAAAACCCGAATTTTTCTGAATTTTCCCAATAGGTCGAAGGACAAAGTGTCCCAAAACTACAAAAACTGTCCCACAATGCATTGTAAACTTCCAATGCCGATTGGGCTTATTGTGATGATGAAGACAACAGCTCACTGACAACGATGGCAATATGGACGAGTGATAACGATTGTGGCAACTGCTGTTTTTGCAACGACTGACTTTTTACCGCTGCCTTGCTCTCATGGAGAAATGCGTCTGATAAATCTAAAAGGGTGAAATTTTGAGGGGAAAATGTACACTCACTCTCTCTAATCATTTTGTTTATAAGTTGGGGTGTGTACGTATTCGTGGTGAAACGCTTTTCAAGCTTGTCGTTGACACCCGGGTGTATTGGATTAGCATAATAAAAAGAAATTTCTCATCATATTCTTACAGAATGTATATAATTTTACGGAAGATTTTTACGGTTGCTGGAAAATTGCTAGCGGAAAATGTTCGTAACGTTACAGAATAAGTTTATTATACACATACTCATATTTTTGCAGATCAACTCTGATATGTTTCTGGGTTTTTCCTCTCGTCGCTATCTTGAATAACTTCATATGTTTGCAGGTTGTTTTAATGATAAGGTTAACCCGTCATCATCTAATCATCTTAATTTTAATCAGTGGCGTAGCGTCATAGGGGCGCCCCAACCGACTGCAAATTTTAGAAAATCCCATAGGAAAATGGCCAAAAAACGGCTTGTGCCCAATCAGACCCGGTACCCCCCCATCATGGTCGGTGCCCCCCCCAATCGGATGATCCACGCTACGCCACTGATTTTGACTCTTTTGAACGTGACTTACTTGCTGATGACCCTATTTCACAGGCCGCTGCATTGAATGAAAAGTACAACTGACAAGGGACATCTCGTAATTTGCCGTCAAAGTCGATCACAAGACAATTTTTATCAGGATCACCAGCAGGTTCTCCATTTCGCCAATCTAAGAATAAAATTATAACAGAAAAAGTCAATAAAAAACAAGCAAAAGCAAATTATAGTGGAAATCAATAAATTGCCAAACTCGAACGCCCTAAAATTCATCCAAATTCAGATTTTGGAATAACAAGCAGACAACCAACTATAACATTCCAACCCGAGCTGAGGATAGTCATTAATCTGGTCAGAACAAGTTATATCTGAACTGTTATATGAAATAAGCATCCAGCTCTCATGATCAAGTTGATATATCATTATGCTTCTTTATCATTTTGGTGAAGCTGTCGCGTAACTTTCCACTCTCTGGAATCGCTTGTATTAAAACTAATGAAGACATTCCTCTCCCCCGAATTTCTTCATAATTAAACTAAGATAGCCTTTCCTCTCTCTGGATATCCTTGTATTAAAACTAAGATAGATTTTCCACTCTCTGGATATCCTTGTATTAAAACTAAGATAGATTTTCCACTCTCTGGATTTCCTTGTATTAAAACTAATGTAGACTTTTTACACTCTCTGGATTGTCTTGTATTAGACTTTCAACTCTCAGGATTTCCTAGTATAAAACCTAATAGACTTTCAATTCTCTTGAATTCCTTGTATTAATACTATAGACTATCTACTCTCTGGAATCCCTTGTATTAATGCTAATGCAGACATTGCTCTCCCCGCATCCCTTTATAATAAAACTATATAAGATAGACTTCCCCTCTCCGGAACTCCCTGTGTGATATCCAGTAACTTGTATAGACGAATCCAATTTCACGCAGTCCTATACCTCAATGGCTGCCAAAGTTGGGTCCCCGTCGACTCAATTTCACCTAACATGTGAAATAATGCGGCATTGGAGGGCATTTTAAACTGCATTATTTCACCCGTGTGACAAGTAGACAAAAGAATAATGACAGTTTACAACACAAAAGAATGTAACATCATTTTAAGCGGGTTTTTGGTGTTGCGGGGACCCAAAGATGGCCGACCAAATCCTGACAATGACTTGGCTCGTTGGATTCGTCTATAAGATAGGCGGTGCAGATATCAACACACAAATAACGAGACGCTGCAACCAAACATTGACAGAAAAGAAGATACCAGTGCCTGGAATGAAGTCAAGATTATTATTCTCCATTTCAAAAGTACCGACCATTTAGCCTGCTATCACACGCATACAATTTTCACACGAATCATGCAGAACGGACTCATCGAGAATTAACGACATTTTACAACCAAATATTGACAGAAAAGAATATACCAGCAGCCTGGACGGAAGTCAAGATTATTCTTCTCAATAAGCATGATAAGAAAGGAGATTAAGATGATATCAAACCTACCGACCATTCAGCATGCTATCACAAACTTACAATTTCCATACGAATCATGCAGAACAGAATCAAGAGAATAGTTGGTAACAATCAACCTAGAGAGGTGGATTTTCAACAACTGATCATATGCAGGCTTTGAATAAACAGATTGAGAAAACAAATGAGTATCAGCTGAAGCTTTATATATTAAGGGGGTACTACACCCCTCAATAAATTTGTGACTATTTTTGCATTTTTCTCAACAACTAATAACACACTGGTAACAAAAGTTATGTATATTATAGGGGCAAGGAATTCAATTACTACACTGGAATTTCAGTGACCCAAGACAAGCGGTACGATACTTATGATAGAAAATGAGGTATCGCTAGGATGTACCTCATTTCCTATCATATTTACTGAACCGCTTGTCTTGAGTCACTGAAATTTCAGTGTAGTAATTGGATTCCTTGCCCCAATAATATACATAACTTTTGTTACCAGTGTGTTATTAATTTTTGAGAAAAATGCAAAAATAGTCACAAATTTACCACAGGGGCGTAGTACCCCCTTAAGCTACATTGATTACGATAAAGCCTTTGAATCGGTGGAACATAGTAACTTTTACAAATAACTCACCCCAAAATCCTTGGTTATCCTCAGTCGAGTTCCAATAATTGGTTGAGTTATCACAGGTCCATTTTCCTTCGGTTGTATTATCCGTACATCGTAACCAAAACCCATCATGAGTCGCTGGGTTAAAATCGGCGTTGAGTTTGTCCTTAAGAAAGTCCGCTTCGGCTTGACTTTCAACTACCACCTGCAACAATAATAGCAATTCTTAAAATATGGCTTGCACTTTGAGCCAAAATGGTTTCATTTCCAACGGCATACCATAGAATACCATAGAATTCCATCTATATACAACCAAAAAAATGAGTGTTTTCTTTAGACGAAAGGCAAGCACCCACCACAAAACAGTCAGAGTTTGCGAAACTGAGCCATTCCATGTCAACTCCAGGGATGTGCACCACATCACCTCTTCAACACATTTTTACGCTGAACCCCTAAATTTCAAATTGATGCCACGGGAAAACGAAATGGAGTATGAAGCTCAAATTTTCAGGATTTTACTTTCTCATTAATATCTACCACCACACAGAAAAAGAAAAAAAATTGAAGAGGTGCTGCGGTGCACATCCCTGGAGTTGACATGGAATGGCTCAACTATATTACTGATACAGGCGTTTGCGCAAATATGCATTACTTTATGACCAATCTATTGTAATGTTTTTGTGCTGGGCTGGATCTGCATTTCGCATCTTTCGTCAAAAAAATATTCATTGTTGCCTGCTCGGGTGGTGTTTTCTGGCCAGGCAGTCGGACCCATGGAGGTTTTAATAAGAATGGAGAGGAAATAGATTACGTAACGTACTGTTTCTTTGTGCCGATTTGATTTCCCTACAAGTTATTCATCCAGTGGTACCTTTTGTTTAAGACAAAGCGGTTACGTCATTAAATCGGTAACTGACCTGACAGCGTATTAGCGATTTACCAGGCAGGCTACTGTCAATATGTGATCAAAAGAAAATCATGTGAATGCGAGTGATACCTTTTGTTCTTATACAGCCCACGGATGTGACTGAATCGTCGGAAGCACACTTTAGCCGTTGATGTACAGTTATTTACCGCCACCTTTTTAGGCGTATTATTTAAATAAATTGAATAGAGTTGCTGGTCGATTACCGTAACAACGTGGCGTGGCTGCTAGATATAGGTACATGTCTACCTGTGTCGTTTTCTATCAACTAAATATTTTGCAGTATATTTTGTTATCATAGTTATGGGCCATTTTAATAAAGTCAAGCGAGTTCATTTAATTTCATGAATTTCAATTTTAAAAGAAGGGGGAGGTGATGGAGGGAGTGGTGAACAAAGGGAAAGCGCAGGGGGGGGTCGCCAGGAGAGGGGAGGGGATGAAGCCAAAATCAAAAAAGAAAGAAATTTGGGGAGGGGTCAAATTTCAATATTTAGTTTTCCAATAGTTTTGAAGACTTTAAGAAAACTGGGTTGTTTTCAACCACCCTAATAGCTCTAAATAAAGTAAACTCACCGGAAGAGCCTCCATATTGACGGCCGTACATGTATGCTCAGCCAAAGCCAGGGACTGATGGGCTCCTTGGAAGTAATAACAATTCCTGTCCCATGGTTCAAACCATGTTGGGCACGTATGATCTATCAAATAAATCAAAGTTATGGAAATATAGTTTATACCTTACTGTGTCATTGAACATATTTTTTTCAATTGGTTATAAAAATACCCACCACCGCACGTCAAAGTGCACACTCACAAGTATTTTGTTAACACTTGCACTTATTAAATATAATTCAAATTAATAACAATTAACGCGTACAAGTGTTAAAAAATATTTACACTTGTTTCTAGGGTGCAAAAGCAGTCTACATGGACTTGACTCCCGACTTGACTATAGCTTGTTCCGACTCCAAAACCGAGCACGTCCTAAAAAACGTGTCGATGCAGGTGAAGCCATGAAGGCTTCGAAAATTATGAGTTAACCCCATAGAAAAGCATATAAACTCATTTTTTTCCAGGGCCCCCCCCACTTTAGGAGGATCAACAATTTTCAGGGCTCCCCCTTTTTGCATCAGCCCCCCTAACAAGTGTTTGTGAACGGTTCCTTACTACTCACCACTTTGTGTAGTTGGTTCAGGTTCTTCTGTGGAATCTGTGAACAAGACGTCATTATAGATGTAAATATTATTCACAACCCATGACCTGTAATCCTAACCAATCATTATTCGTAATTCCCTACAAAACGATACCAACGACTCCCCTACACCCTACACACAGGCACCTACCCCATTGCGTCAATTCCGGGGGACAGGGGAACTTACTGCTAATTCTCTTGTTGTAACCCGTAAGCTCCCGTACGAAACTCGGGGAGCTGATCCTGGTTGCGAAGGTTATTTGTGGAATGTCTAGGGTGTGCGCTCTTGAAGCTGCAAAGTCCCTGTGTTGTTGTTAAATGGTTTATGGAATGATGTGGGGCCGTATTGACAGCGACAACCTCGTAAAGTGTGCTGAGGCTTGTGGATCAACGTCTAGGCGTTGTGCTTGTGCGTAGAGCACTATCACTGCGCTTTTCTTTTTTTCCAAATGCAACGTTAAATCCTCTTGAATTGACAGGAATTTAGATCAACTGTAATTGAAGTTTGTAATTTGCTTTATAATTACCGAAAATTATTAGGTTTTTGTTACTGCGCGTGTGAAGTCCTAACTTATGCTTGTGTAAATTGCGAGTCCTTTTTTTCATTCACCAATTGAAAGCGTAACACAAACTTAGTGATGCCACCATGCTCTGACTGGGTTAATGGTGTGTCATATCATGTTGGTAGTGTTGAGGCGACGGTGATGATGATCATATCTACGATTTTAAGATCTTGACACCAAAAAGACGGAAAAATCTGATAATGATGACCAAGACCAAATGATAATAACAAAAATTAAGTTTAATTACGACTTAGTGTGGTTGGTTTAGGTTCTGATGTGGGTTCTGTTAACAAGATGTCATTGTAGACGTAAATATTATTCACAACCCCTGACCTTTAATCCTAACCAATCATATTCCTAATTCCCTACAACGACACCAACGTCACACACTCCCCAGGCGGCGGATGACATGATCGAGCCGACAACTTGTGAAATCGCCCGGCAGTATGGCATTTTCCAATATAATCGGTTAGTTTTGTGGGGTTCATTATCGAACCCCAACGGTTTTAGCTTGTATTTATATTATTTATCAACATATGCCTATTTGTTTGTGATATTTCAAGCGTTATAAAATTTCAAAATAATCCCATTCAATTACACGGTTGACGATGAAAATTTACTGAATTTAGAGAATGCAATACGGCCACCACCTGGCACTCCCCTACAGCCCTCACACAGACACCCAGCCCATTGCGTCAATTCCTCGCGGTTCAGGTTTTCCTCTCGTCGCCATCTTGAATAACTTCCCCGGGGATAACTTCATCATGTTTGCAGGTTAGTTTAATGATAAGGTCAACCCGTCATCATCCAATCATCATACATTTAACTCTATTGAACGTGACTTACTTTCAGATGGACCTGTTGGCGCAGGCGTTACGGTCGGCGCGGTCACCATCGTGAGTTCACAGGCCGCTGCATTGAATGATAGCAATAACTGACAAAGGACACTACGTAATTTGCCGTCAAAGTCGATCACAAGACAATTTTCATCGGTATCGCCACCAGGTTCTCCATTTCGCCAATCTAAGAATAAAATTATAACAAAAAAAGTCAATAAAAACAAGCGAAAGCAAATTAAAGTGGAATCAATAATTTGCTCTAAAATTCATCCAAATTCAGATTTTGGAATACCAAACAGACAACAAACTTAAAGCCATATTAGAACATTTTCTTACAAAATAGATTAGCATTTCTTTGCCATTAAATGTTAGTTTTACTGTCAGATATATCCCCTTTTATTTTTGAGCCGAACAACTACGGCAAAGCAAAGAAAATTGGAATTTACTACCAGCGCATATGTCGCCAATACGTACCACTCCTTCGGTCATGTTATGGTACGACCCTTTGTGTATTTTTGAGCCGAAAAACTACGGCAAAGCAAAGAAAATTGGAATTTACTACCAGCGCATATGTCGCCAATACGTACCACTCCTTCGGTCATGTTATGGTACGACCCTTTGTTGTGTAGATCACCGTCCCGCACGCCGTGTACGTACTGTGTGTTATGAACATCGTGTATGCGTTCGACTAATAATTCCATCGTAATAATAAAACGCCGGTTCCATCGTTTTATTCAAAATCTCGGATTTTGACAAAACTACAGCACCTAGAGTCTTGATTTTTGCAGAGTATATTGGTTTAATAAAGTACAATATAATCGTGTAAAGAAATGGGGCGTCCTCCTCAGCAAATGTTATAATATGGCTTTAACATTCGAACTCCGGCTGAGGATACTCACTTAATTTGGTCAGAACATTGTACTGTTTTATTAAATAAGCATCGAACTCTCATGATCAAGTTGATATATTTATGCTTCTTTATCATTTTGATGAAGCTTTTACGTTTTCTTTCTCTGGAATCCCTTGGAACTAATGCAAACATTCTTCTTCCCAAATTTCTTTGCAATAAAACTAAGATAAACTTTCCACTCTCTGGATTTCCTTGTATTAAAACTAATCCAGACATTCATCTCCCTTGCATTTCCTTGTAATATAACTAATATAGACTTTCCACTCGCTGGCATTCTTTGTATTGAAACTAATATAAACTTTCAATATTGTCTGGAATTCCTTGTATTAATAATATAGACTTTCGACTCTCTGGAATCCTCCTAATGCAGACATTCCGATCTCAGAATTTCTTTTTTTTTTAGTATTAAAGCTAATGTAGATTTCCACTCTCTGGATTTTCTTGTATTGAGACTATAATTTAGTCTTTCAATTATCTGGAAATCCTCGTATTTAAACTAATATAGACTTTCACTCTCTGGATTTCCTCGTATCAAAACTACGGTAGACTTTTACTCTCTGGAAATCCTCGTATTAGAACTATATAATATAGACTTCCACTCTCTGGATTTCCTCGTAATAAAACTAATGTAGACTTCCGACTCTCTGGATTTCCTTGTATTACGACTAATATAGACTTTCACTCTCTGGATTTCCTCGTATCAAAACTAATATAGACTTCCACTCTCTGGATTTCCTCGTCATAAAACTAATGTAGGCTTCCGACTCTCTGGATTTCGTTCTATTACGACTAATGTAGACTTCACACTCTCTGGATTTCCTTATACATAATTACGACAATGTAGACTTCACGCTCTCTGGATTTCCTTGTAATAAAACTAACGTAGAATTTCCACTCTCTTGTATTACGACTAATGTAGACTTCACACTCTCTGGATTTCTTTGTAATAAAACTAATGTAGACTTTTCACTTTAAGTCTAATGCTAGCAAGACTAACATCTGGTAGTGACATAACTTCCCGCCAGTCATCAGCTGAATGTTATTGTGATTGTGGTGATCAGGGCCGAAAAGGAAAAGAGTGACCTGAGAGAAAGAAAAGGAACGGGGCAGAGAAAAGGAAAGAAGAAATGGGCGGCAGGAAGAGGCTTTGCCTAAGGCGGCAAAATACTTAGGAACGGCCCTGACTGAAGAAACTGTCACCAAGAAAAAAACTAGTAAGTTTTCTTCAAAATGGTTTTGACAAATGAAAGATTCTTTTAATTTTGATATATAAATTGATTGAGAAAACAAATGAGTATCAGCTTCTTCTTCTTTCGTATGCTTCTAAAGAGGGAGATTCAGATCTCAAGTTTGCTGTTGAGCAGCCAGTCTCGTGTGGAAATATCAACTTCAGAGAGTCCCTTGGCTCCATTTGGGGGTCGATGAAGGTGACAAGCTTTGATGATGTGGTCTGCCGTCTGCTCTTCCTTTCCGCACTCACAAAGTGGGCTTTGGGTGAGGCCCCATCTATGCATACTGGCCCTGGAGCGACCTACTCATCTTCGCAGGCGGTTGAATTTCACCCATGCATGGCGTGGCAAATCCAAGCCAGGGCTGGATTTCGACATATCTGGGATATAGCTCTTCAGCTGAAGCTTTGCATAAGCTACATTAATTACAAGACAGCCTTTGAATCATTGGAACGTAGTAACTTCCCAGCAAACATAAAATGTTTTACAAATAACTAACTCACCCCAAAATCCTAAGTTATCACCAGCCGAGTTCCAATAGTTGGATGAGCTATCACATGTCCATTGTCCTTCCGTTGTATCATCCTTACATCGTAACCAAAACCCTTCATGAGTCGCTGGGTCATGCTCTTTTAGTTTGCCCTTAAGAAAGTCCCCTTCGGCTTGACTTTCAACTAACACCTGCAGTAATAATTGCAATCCGTAAAATCATGAAAATATGGCTTGCACTTTGAGCCAAAATGGTGTCATTTCCAATGGCATACCATAGCATTCCATGTTCAAGCAAACTTTGCCTCTAAATGAGTGTTTTTCTTTGGACGAAAGGCAGACATCCTCCACAAAAACATTATTGGAGTTATAATTATATTACTGATACAGGCGGTGGCGCAAACATGCATTATTTTAAGACCAATCTATTGCAATGGTTTTTTTGTTGGACAGGATCTGCCTTCGCTCTTTCGTCAAAAATACTCATTGTTGCCTGCTCGGTGGTGTTTCCTAGCCAGGCAGCCAAGCAGATTTTAATAAGAATAGATTACGTAACGTATCGTTTCTTTGTGCCGATTTGATTTGCCGGCAAGCTATTCATACAGTGATACCTTTTGTTCAGGACAAAGGGGTTCCGTCATTAAATCGGTAACTGATCTGACAGCGTATTAACGCTTTACCAGGCTTCTGTCAATAAGTGATCAAAATAAAGTCATGTGAAAGCGCCCACTTAAGTCAGTGGTACAATTTGTTCTCAAACAGCCGACGGGTGTGACTGAGTCGTCGGAAGCACACTTTCGCCATTGATGTACAATTATTTAACACCCATCTTATACGAATCTTGTGTGAGTTTTTGTATCCAACATATCCAAAAGTTCATGTTATGACTTTGAGTATATTATTTTTCAAAAGCAGATCGGCCAGTTGTAGATGTAAGAGGGCATAGGGCTAAGGGTGTCCAATAGTTTTAATTAATGCAACAAAAACTTTCATAACCCACAAAAATAGCTCTAAATAAAGAAAACTCACCGGAAGAGCATCCCTATTGACGGCCCTACATGTATGCTCAGCCAAAGCCAGGGACTGATGGGCGCCCTGGAAGTAATAACATTTCCTGCCCCATGGTGCAAACCATGTTGGGCACGTAAATTGACCTATCAAAGAAACAAAAGTTATGATAAAATAGTATATGTGTGTCATTGAAATGGTATGAAAATACCCACCACCGCACGTGTATGGCAAGCCAAGGGGTCCAAAAGCGTGGAACTGCTACGCGTAGCTTCTTTCTCGTTACGTGCAGCTTATTAACCAATCAGATTCGCGGTTTTAAACACGTGGAGCTGATGTAAACATCCTCTCTCACAAATATTACGTTGTTATTTTTTGTAAATGAAAATATCTGTAGTATATCAGCAAAAAATGGTATAGGTGCTATTAAAGTAAGATCTGAACAGAATGATGACTGTTCTATATTAGGGGGCTATCATTTTCTTCGAAAGGGGATCCCAAATATAGGGGGTCATAAATTGATAATGACAAAATGTAGGGAGTCACAAGATGACTACAGATAGTGTGTTTATTGTATTCATAAAGACTGATTTCAATACAATTTTAGCCTGTCTAGGGGGTAAGATGTATCTGTGGTGGGAGTCGGGGGCATAACATTTTTGATGCCGAAATAGTGAGGGCCGCAATTTTATTGACACCGACTTTTTGTAAATTTAGGACCCCCCCCCCCCCTTCCGAAAAAAATGATGACCCATTTTACTCTCTCCATATTTACACAGTGGCATGTGATATCGCTTTCCCTGCAATATCTTTACACAGCGCTTTACATTAGCAGTGGGCTATACAGAGGTGAAAACTACTTTTTTTGTCATATGATTTTCTAAACAGTTTTTATTTGGCCTGGTGTCCCAGGCGGTGATGGAAGCGATATCGCCAATTTTGAGGTCGCCATTGGATTAACACATAATCATGAAATCTTCATAAACAATTCTAAATTTGTTATGTGGTGTCAAAGCAAAATTATCTTACTCTAAAACCGCCGGGGTACGACCGTATACCACACTACAAGTATGTTAATTTTCCATTTGTAATTGCTAACCGTGTATTTTGAATGGGGCTGTCAGCCCTGTATCTTCGCCAGCCTCGTACGTCACGTGTTGCGCTTCCTATGCCGCCTGTGGTGTCCGAGAAAAAAGTGTGCAGCGCTCTCAGACCCCCTGCCAAAAATTTTGTCATTTCATGCTGAGATAGGTTATATAGAACAAAAAAAACTGTTTAGAAAATAAAACAAAGTAAGAGCCATAATAGCCCACTCCTATTTACATCAGTAGTAGTTGTTGTTTGACCTTCATATCCCCTGCACCGCTAATACAGCCCGAGTATAAAGTTACTTGCTATTAAACACGGTGTAAACTTGGAAACACTAAATAAATATGCTTTGTGTCATTTTAGCCAGGCATTAGCAACATGTTCTCTTGATACGTGCTGTGATTTGGCCTCCTTACCCGCTCGTTATCTATGCTAATTCCGTAAATTAATTACAAGATAATAATTGTGAAAGAGGATACCTAGCACTATACTACGCGCAGCTAACGACCCAACCACGTGATTAAATTTTACTATTTTGATTGGTCAAACAGCTGCTCGTAACGAGAAAGAAGCTACGCGTAGCAGTTCCAGGCTTTTGGACCCCTTGGCTTGCCATACACGTGAAGTAGGTGCACACTCACAAGCGTTAAAATTAATTCTGTTAACACTTGTACGTAATAAGTATAATAAAAAGTTATAACAATTAACAATAACAATTAACGCGTACAAGTATTCAAACAGTATTTACATTTGTTTTTAAGGTGCCGAAGCAGCATGTTTCGGTTTGCATGGACTTGGCTAGCTTGCTCCGAATCCAAAAATCGAATCCCACCCATGGCAAACAACTTCTTTCTTTGCTTTTTCTTTATTATTTCCTTCTTTCCCTTCCCGTCGCCAAAAAGACCTAAGAATGCCCCCAAAAACGTCTCACCCCTTGTTCAGTGTACATATGGAAAATTATTCGAAAATAAACTCACCCTGTGCAATATGTGCATTCCCAAACTTGGTGCAAATCAGTAAGAGCACACCCACAAGTAACCAATGACATGTTGAAATACTGGACATCATAGTCATACTGCTCATAAAACAGGGTGTGTTTTTTCAATCATAACCACTTGCTATATATATAGTAGACGTATCGACATTCTCCGTGACTGAGCAAGTTAAGATTAAGTTTGCTTTTTCGTTCAGTTTGATTTTCAAACTTGAATCATTTTATTGTAAGGTAGTTCAAACTAAGGCAAATAATTCTCAGGCACCTTGTCAGTACGACCACTTGCGTCTGGGTCATAATGTATCGGATGTTTAAAAACGCGTGTGAAAGTCAGCAGTTATGTAAAAGAACAATGTAAAGGGTACCTATGAACCGCAAGTTTAGTAGATATATATTCACTACTGTCCATTCAAAAGGTCATAGCAATAGCATGCATTACCTAAAATAAAAAAAAAATATGCAATGTCATGGATTGATTGTTTTCAATTGCAATTTAGTTTGTCACGTGAATAGTCTGTGATCAGTTGACTGAACAAATGAAACTGTTCATGGTTAGCGAGGGAGAAGTAAACGTTTACCTCGATTGAAACTTGTTGAATTTACTAATAAGTGACAAGAGTCAAATGTGGCAGAAAAAAATAATTCATCTATTTTTCACTTGTTTTTAATTTTGGCACGGCTTGGTTAATACTATTAAGGGTTTCATGATTTTTCTTTATTCACAGTCACAGACACATTAAACCTACGTCTACGTCTGAGCATGAATTTTGAAGACATCTCGAGACATTTCGCGAATTTATTATAAGTGAAGAATGTGTCCACCGGGTGTGTATTTATTATTTAGTGTAAGGCCTAAAAAAAACCTTCTACGCGGCACACCCCTACCCAAATGAAACTTGATAACTCCCCCCCCCCATACACCTACACACACCCTATCCTACCCCTACCCCACCGCCACACACCCCACGCCCTAATATATAGGCCTACTTGTACACCGCCCAGCGTTTTTAAAACGTTTTAAACAGGTTATATTTTGTTTGTTTGGTTTTGGTAAAAACATTTTAATAACATTAAATGTCGGGTTACATAAAGGTCATGAAAACACACTACAGAAATATTTTTTAATATTTTCAAAATGTTATTGACAAATATTTCTGCAAGCATTTTTTGCCGAATATTTTGTCAACACTTAACACAATGTTATGTTACAATGTTTGCAGTAAGTTATCAATAATGTTTTTGAAAGTTATTGAAACGTTTTATACCCTTTATATACCCTTTCTATAACCCGACATTTAAACGTTTTCTGGCAATCTTTTCTAACCTTTTGTCGAAAACGTTTTGTGTTTGCTGGGACTACTAGCCACTTAGGGCCGGTTTCTCGAAGCATGGCTAGTAGTCAGGCTTCCTAACCCACTATAGGCTTAATCCCAATTACTATTACTATTTCACATCATACATCACCTCGTAAATCAATTAAATGGATCCACTTGGTGGGCTAGCCTGCTGGCTTAGGAAGCCTGACCACTGCCCAAGCTTTGAGAAATCGGACCTTTGTAGCCAGTTGACTCGGTAGTGTTGCATATGAACTCAAGAGTAAATAAAGTAGTGCTACTAAATGCGCTTCTCACTAATCTAATTTCATCTAATTTCACCATTGATAAAAGTGATTTACCTGTTGGATCATATGAAACAGTAGATGATTCGTGACCAACCCAAAATACATCATGATTTTCTGCAACAGTCGCCCTGAAATATATGCAAACAAACACAGATTGTATATTAAAGACACTTCAATATCGCCCAAGTTTGTGTCTGGTAACTTAGCTCATTTTAATCACGAAGTTTCCCAAAATTTATTCCCCGTACCCCAATAGATTTATCAAGTGAATCCGGTTTACAGTACGGTACTGTCTATCAAATTCAGAATTTAAGGTTAGCAAATATTTTAAACTGTTGCGATTTGATCATTAATAGCGAGTGTGTAGAAGAATTCAAATAGCACAGATGTACGTTTGTAGGGTCTGTGGTTCTTGAGTTATGTTGTAAAGAGGGCTGAAATAACAACACTTTTGTAAAACGTACATAACTCATTAACAACAATAAATCACAAAACAAGCAAGTTTTCAAAGTATTTGATTTGCAGAATGAACTTTTGCAAAACTTCAAAGTGTTATTTTTCAATGATATATTGATCTAGATAATGAAAATCGATTTTTGTTTTGGCTGCATCGACCAACAATACCTCGTCTACCCTTAACGACAAGAGTTATACATGATTATTCAAACTATTTTATGCCCATTTATTTCCGTCATATAATGAGCATATATAGAAGACATGCAGTCTCTATGAATTGTATGATGCAACTGTAATGTTTTTCGTCTGTGCCCCCGAAATTTGATTTTGCCCCCCCCGACCAAAAAAGCTGGCTACGCCCCTGGTCAAAAGCTCTGCTGATGTCAAGGCAGACGACCCGTGCTTCTTCGGCTGCTCCCAGTACGTGATACATGTACAGGCAAGTATCAAAATGATTGGTATCAATCAGTTTCAAGTGATCATGGACAAGATTGTCACATCAAAAGGCAACATACACCATTTTTGATTAATGAATTTCCTTGGGGGAATTCACCAACTTGACGCCCCCCCCCATTACACACACATTATTGGTCATGATGCAGTTATGTCTACAGTAGAATTCACCACGACCTTTGCAGGACTTAAACCCCATTAAAAGCTATTAAACCAAGATAACACTCATTAAAAACAGCTCAACTATGTTACATCAGATCTTCTCTGGTTAAATCCACACTACACATGTTTCTGTTTTACCTATTGTTTACCGATAATAAAGCAAACGCAAGGTAATAATACTGTGCGAGCCTTTCTTTACAAAATGAGACAATAGTGTGCGCATTGTTAACCAGCATTCTTGAAAATGAGAAACATAATGGCTGAAGATCGTAACACGGTTTGGAAATAATTTCTTCATATTTTTTTGGTGTTATCTGTCGTTTACATATCCTTCCTAAAACACAAAAGTGCGAATATTTCCAAACCCCTAAATTAGCTAAAAATTTAGGACATGTTGCAAAACTATATTTTCTAGAATTTCAGAGAATACTTTAAATATTGGCCGGTTAGTTTTCACACAGTGACGTTAACTAGGCAATGTCCTATTACCTATAACATATACACTAAAACACCAAAGTGCAAATATTTCCAAACACCTAAATTAGCTAAAAAATTATTATTAGCTGATAAAACTGGATGCTTTACGCCCAATATTTATTGGTTGAGCTATGAGTTGTAAAATATTTTAAAACTCATAGCTCAACCAATAAATATGGGCTCAACCGATCCAATTTTATATCATTATTTTCATTCGCTCTTACCTAAAATCTGTGTCACAAAAATATGTTTAAAAGAATACATGCATAAAAACGAAACTTGCTAAGGCCGTATAAAATTAATGTTTTGGTTCTCGTCCAGAGGATTTTCATGAATTGATGAGGGAGGGAGGTGTTTGTTTTTTTTTTTTTTTTCCAATGTAAAATTAGCATTGTCAGTAGTTTTCGGTCTTCTTCAACAGTGCTCGAGGAAACGATGAGGCCCTTTTTTTTTTTTTTCAAATGTGAGATTCTGAGGGATAAACCCCCTAGAGTACCACAAAAAGACTTGGAAGTGATGCTTGTTCTCTAATAAACTTTTCTTTTGTCAAAACCAATTTGAAGAAAACTTACTAGTTTTTCTTGCTGACAGTTTCGTCAGTTAGCAACTGACTTTATCAAAGCTTGGTGTTGTTGTGATGATCCAACAGCTGACGACTGGCGGGAAGTTATGTCACTTCCGGTGTTAGTCTTGCTGGCAGTCTTCAGAAGTGGATCATACACGTGACTAAGATTGTAGACCCCCTCGTCTCTGTTCATTACTCCTCGCCCCCTCTTTCTGATCTGTATTGATTCTTTAATCCATCTGGCTTTCCTATCACTCTCTCTCTCTAAGATTTTGGACTCCCCCCAGTTGATAATATGATTAGCCCTGGCTACGTGATCGCTTATGGCAGAGTTCTTAAAACGGCTCTCTGATTCTTTCCTCTTTGACCTTGTATACTTTTGTTGACTTGCTTTCTCCGCCTCCCTCCTGTGTTCATCCAGACGCGTGCCGAAAGTTCTTTTAGTTTCACCAACATAAGTTAGCTCACAGCTACCGCAGGGAACTTCATAAACACAATTAGGGGTTTTAACCGGATCTTGTTTATCTTTCGGATGGACCACCATTTTTCTGATCGTGGTATGGGGTCTCATGGCGGTCGCGATGTCGTGTTTTTTGCGAGTTCTACTTATTCTTTCCGACACTCCCGCTACGTAAGGTAACACCACCAGTTTACTTTTATGTTCAGCTCTTACTTTTCTTTGTCTTTTCTTGTTGTTTGGCTTCCATTTGATTCTTGACTTTATCAATTGTCCACTTAGGATAACCACACTTAGCTAGAGCCTGTCGTATGTGTTCCTCCTCTTTGACTTTATCATCCTCCTCCGTAACTATTCTGTCTTTCCTATCAAGTAACGTGCGCACAACTCCCATTTTCTGATGAAGAGGGTGATGGGACGTGAAAGACAGATATTGGTCTGTATGGGTCTTTTTTCTGTAGACCATGAGTTTGATAGAATTGTCAGGTTTACGGATTATTAGGGTGTCCAAAAGGGAATTTGGTGGTCCTGTTCTTCCTCATACGTGAACTTTATGCTAGAGGTAGTGTCGACCTGGTTCAGATGTTCTGTCAATGTTTCAGCTGAGTCTTTTTGATCTATTTCTAAAACGTCGTCGACATAGCGTTTCCAGAGGCGGGGTTTACACTGTAGTGGGGCAGTAAGGATGGCGCGCTGTTCTAACCATTCCATGAAGATGTTCGCTGTGAGGGGACTGACCGGTGACCCCATCGCTGCACCAAATTTTTGTTTGTAGATGGTGCCCCGGAAAGTGAAGTAGGTAGTGGTCAGAACAAACTTCATTAAAACCATAATATCTTCAACCTCTAACAGCGTGCGTTTTTTCAGATCCGGATCTTTTTCGAGTCTGTCACGGATTATGTCAAGGCATTCGTCTATAGGCACATTCGTAAATAGGGATACTACATCATGTGAGATGAATTGCTCATTGTTTTCGATCATAACCCCACATAATTCTTATGCTAAATCATACGAATTTTTGACATGATGTTCGGTAGTGCATACAATGGGATTAATGATATCAGCCAGGGCTCTGGACGTGTTATAACCTAAGCTGCCCGTATAATCGACAGAGAACAGAGAACAGAGACGAGGGGGTCTACAATCTTAGTCACGTGTATGATCCACTTCTGAAGACTGCCAGCAAGACTAACACCGGAAGTGACATAACTTCCCGCCAGTCGTCAGCTGTTGGATCATCACAACAACACCAAGCTTTGATAAAGTCAGTTGCTAACTGACGAAACTGTCAGCAAGAAAAACTAGTAAGTTTTCTTCAAATTGGTTTTGACAAAAGAAAAACTCTATTTATTCGTTCATTACCAAACCTGATGAATTTGTTTCAAGATCTAATAAACTTATTTATATGTATGAAGATTTCATAAATCATTCCAAAGTCTGAAAAAATTGAAAAATCTAAAAAAAAAAAAAAATCTGACAAATCCCAGAAATTGAGGAGGGAGGGACGAGAACCAAAATATTAATTTTACACGGCCTAATCGTTTCTCTTACACAAACTTGATATCCCCAAACTCGGTGCTTGGTGCCATCCATGTAACAGCCATGCCTTCTGGCTTGATTTCTGTATTTTCATGAGTTACGCTGTCATCAGTTGCTGTGCACGTTGTTGTCTTTGTGTTCTCAACTGAGGTACTAAATGTTCCGATAGGGACCGTGCTGGAACCATCCGCAGCCAACCTGGCTTGAAGAAGAAACCCTCGGAAGGTGACGCCATTAACATGATTAATGGTGACTGTAAGATTAAAAACATGGAAATTTAATATGAACTAAAAACCATTCGTCGGCAACTTCAACATGTTCAATAGCTTTTTGCAAACTTCAATCATTTTTTGCAAACTTCAATCACTTTTTGCAGACTTCAATCAGTTTTTACCAACTTCAATCACTTTGTGCAAATTTCAATATCGCTTTTTGAAAACTTCAATCACTTTTTGCAAACTTCAATCTAACTCCAATTTTACGGAAGGTGCATAATTATTTGTGTTTTGTGTAGCCCCTTGTTTCCAAGTGCTCGCATTAGCCAAAAATGCTCTCATTAGTCGTCTTCGTTACACCCCCACCCCCTCCCCCCACCCCGTCGAAAAATGTAGAGTTCATCATTACAAAACGTGTGGGGTTTTTTTCCTCACGTCCACCCACTGGCTTTCATCAAGCGTTTCCTTTAATAAAAATAATCGATTACAAAGCGCGACCTTTAAATAATTTACATTAAAGGCCCTTTCAGTGATTTCACAGGAACATTAAAAAAAATGGAAATTTGTCAGAGTTGGTTAGAAATAAAGAATAAGTCTACAGAATTTCATTAAACCACTTTTCCCCTGAATACATCGAAAAATTAGTCAAAAAACAGAAGTTTTAGAAAGGTTTTCTACTTCAACTCAGATCGACTCGAGAAAATCGAGATTTTCGTACAGTGCGCCACCAATCGACTGGAAAAACTTCCTAGTCCAGTGTTTCTAACACGGGGAAGTAGAGTCTAAATTGATTTAAAACAGACGCTTAATTTTTGTAGTAGAAAACAAAATAAGCAATTAAAGGTCACCGAGGCAAACTAACGGTCAATTCAAATATGAAAAACAGTTAAAATTGTGTATTTTGTTTAAAATAGTAGCTACTGATGTAATAAGTAGTAGAAACAATACGCAACGCGTGTTGGTACGTGGAGAGTGAGCTTCTTTCGATCTCGAGTCGGACTTTTGTACTGTCAGTATCAAAAGTCCAGAATCATGCAAATGCTTTATTTTGTCTAAAATACACGGCTTTCGACCGAACCACTAGCAGGCTATGTTAGCACATCTATGCCAATTACAAAGGTACCAAAATCTGAATTTTGATGATTTTTACGATCGTCCGGATGAGCAAATCACTGAATGGGCCTTTAAGTAGGCCTAGTATATTTAGTTTCGGAAACAGAAAGTCCGGTGGGGAGGTCTTTAACCAAATGTGTGCTGTGATGCGGCCCACAGATTTCGGGTGCTAGTGACCTTTTCTCTCACAACTCACTATTTTAGCAACCCATCAGTATACCAATTTGCCACCCAAATAGCACACAATTGCCTAAATTTAGTGTTTTTAAGGGGGTACTACACCCCTGACCAATTTTGTGCCTAATTTTGCATTTTTCTCAAAATTTTTATCGCATTGGTGACAAGTAAGATATGTATATTATAGAGGCAAGGATTACAACTACTGCACTAAAGATTCAGCAACTCAAGGCAAGTAGTTATTGATTTATTGATCAAATATTGGGTTTCCCTCATTTGTGACTGTAACTACACAACTGTTGTCTGTGCTGAAATAAAATTTCCAGTGCAGTAGTTGTAGTCCTTGCCCCTATAATAAACATATCTTACCTGTCACCAATGCGCTATAATTTTTGAGAAAAATGCAAAAATAGGCACAAAATTGGACAGGGGTGTAGTACCCCCTTAAGGGCATTTTTGCTCAAATGCGAATTATAGCCATTGGTATTGACTGAAAACTCATCCATCAATATAGGCCCTATCCCTTTGATAAGTCTGATATATCGCTGAAGCCTAACCAAATACCGCGGCACATCCTCGTCCGTACACTTTCATAAAGGGAAAACATTTTATCATAAAGAAGATAAAATAAAGCAATAATTACCCAGTGTATCCTCTTTTTAGCTCGATGAACACCGTGTTATGGGCCAAAATATGATAAATTGCACCATTTAATAGCCATTAAATACCACAATTCACCTTCTAGGGCAATCAAATTAAAGAAAGTCAGGGCTTATCCCACCACTAACAGGGGCGTGCCCAGAAATCGGGACCCCGGGGGGCTGAAGTCTGAACGCAAAATGTTGAAAGGTGTAACGCTTGCGCGACAGGGGGGTGTCTGAGGGGGGATGTGCCCCCCTCAGAATTTGAAAGCTTTTGAAAGTAAACTGGCCCCAATGGAGCCATTTGGTGCAACATTTTTACACATTTAGGCCTATGAGTTATTTTCTGAGCATGTATATTTTATCAGATTTCCAACTGAGCCGCGAATTTTAGTTTTATAAGAACACGCATGCTCAATAACTCGCAATCAAAGCCTCAGTGAAGGCATTTGGTGCAACATTTTTACATTTAATATTATTGGTTATTTTTGAGCCTTTTATATAATGCATCTACGAGGGGGTATCAAAAAGTTTTAGAAATTGCCCAGAAGTGAAAGAGCTATATCAATGAAATTTTGTCAGTGCAATCACTTGTCTTTATGTACATTATGGTCCAAAAATGGTCTCATAAGTATGTTTACTTTTTTACAGGTGGCACTAGATGCCAATAACCTGCTGCCCCAGTTACTGTGCATAAACTGCAAGATTGAGAAAATTGAGGCAAGCAGCATTATTAAGATCCTGCTTTTGAAGGGTTGCAGTGCCTAGAAAATTGATGATGAAATGAAAGTTATCTTCGGTGGTGATTGTGATATGTCACTGTCACGTTTTGGAAAAGGAATTTTTATTTCATCACAGATTTTCTGGGCACTGTAACCCTTAAAATGGAACTTAATCATGCTGCATGCCTCAATTTTCTCCATTTTGCTGGTTATGTGGTTACATAGGCAGGTAGTGACATCTAGCTCCTGTCAAAAAAGTAAACATACTTATGAGACCATTTTTGCACCATAGTGTACATAAGGACCAGTGATTGCACTGACAAAATTTCATTGATATAGCTCTTCACTTCTGGGCGATTTCTAAAACTTTTTGATACCCCCTCGTATTTATAGGATTTTTGAACGAGAATTTGACCGAAAAAGTGGCTATAAAATGTGTTATAATTCCATTCAAAATTTGTGAAATAGGCCTATGAATCCACTTTTGGGCGCTTTTTTCTCCCCTTTTGATTTTAGGAGGTACTACGTCCCCCTCCCCACACTGGCTATGCCTCTCACTCCCTCTCCCTTCCTTCTCCCTTCTGTCTCTCTTTCTCCCTCTTTTTTTTTTTTTTTTAAGACCCGGGGGGGGGGGGCTGAAGCCCCCAAAGCCCCCCCCTTGGGCACGCGCCTGACTAATTTTAACAGAAACCATTTAATCACCATTAATTTCAGAAAAGTATATTAAAGAAAATATCAAATCCCCAAAAGTCCAAGTAGTGGAACAGTGTCTAACTTGCATAAATCCAAAATGACCCCTAATGCAGGGGTGAAATTTCAAAGTTGGTCAAATATGGTTTAAAACCATTACCAATGTCTTGCTCATCATAAGGACTCGGAAAAAGTATAGTTTGACCAGCCTCCGACATACAGTTCTTGAGTTATATGCAAAAAGTAGGTCGTTTACAATGGAAATAGGCTCCAATTTTAATCCAACAAAATAGGTCAATGTCAACTGAAGGCTCAATGGAATTTGATCTTCTTTGCCATGTTACCAAGGTAACAATCCACCTGAGATATGGCAAACTATTCTTTTTTATTGTTTCTGCAAGCGGAGCAATATGAAACCATTTCTATCCAAATCGGGGCATTTTTCAATGTGGAATCCAAATTTTGACCTTTTCCTCCAGAACTCAAGAAATATTGGCCTATATCGGAGATACTTTTTTTCTGAATCCTTGACATGACAAAGGGAATACCTTAGTGTTTTTAACAACAATTGACAAAATTTGAAATTGTAACCCCTACACAAGCGGCCATGTTGGATTTATGCAAATTAGGCACTGTTCCATTACTTGGACTTTTGGGGACTTTTAATATGTTCTTTAAAAGGGCATTTCGTGATCCACAGCCTCATCCTCATATGAAATTTTCATATCACTGGAAACCTCTGGCTACATAATGTTTATGTACAAAATATTTCTTGCAGATTAATTCGTTTAGCAAAGATATCGTGAAATTTGAATTTCGTTCTGGTGCACCAGAACGAAATTACAACGCATTGTCTATGGAGCAGTGTAATACACATAATCATGCATAACTCGCGAACACAAAATCGGAATCAACTGAAATTTTGGGAATAGGTATTTTTCGTGGATATCTAATGAAAAATGACATAAATAGAGGATGCTAGGATCACGAAATACTCCTTTAATATACTTTTCTGAAATGAATGGCGATTAAATGGTTAATAGTGTTACAATTAGTGGTGGATTTTTTAATTTGATGATTGGGCTATTCATTTTGGACAAAAAAAGGTTTGAAATTGAGAATTGTTCCAGTAAAAGCGGCACAAACTATGTTCGTCCCATCACCCCCCCCCCTTTCCCCATGCTTCTGCCGCCTCTGCGAAATAATGTTCCTGTAATTGATTTTCATTGCTAAAATAGTCTATTTACCTCGAACAGTTCCTCCTATCCGTACCATCGTTTTGTCAACGGCCAAAGAATACGGTGAAGGATCACTTGATGGATTAATGGGTTCATTGTTTGGATTAAGATGTCCTGGTGTCATTGTCACGCAGGATGTAGATGGTGCCCCTGAGCCATAGCCTTCCACTAAAGATGCATGGCATATGACGAAAAGAATGACTCCGAGTACCACTCTGCTGTCCATGGTGATATCAGAAAGTTTTGTGAGAGGAACGAGGCACCGGGAAAGACGTTTTTGTACTGGTAATTTGGTACCATCAAGTTACAGTACGATGGTTAATGCAACTACCACGGGCGGCCGACAGGAAACTTAAAATAGACTTTATACAAGTGTTCCATCAAAATATAAGTGTTAGCTTGCCGGGTTACTATCAGGTATCATGTACAGATTGGTTCCCAATCCCGGGGGGGCCACTGGTCATTGACAAGGGGGTATCATGCGTGGCCAAAAAATCACGTAAAAAGGGTCTTTTTTCACGATCAGGCACTGTACGTACGTATCGTGAATAGGGTGTCAAAAACATGGAAATTAGAGAAAAAGGGTATCTTTTTCACAACAGATTTACGTATTTAGGGTCCGCCCAGACTCCAGTCCTTCATAAGTTTCATGTCCTTCATGTTTATCCCTAGACTTGACTGTGTAGTTCTCTGTTTAGTCTCTTCTTTAAGTCCATAAAGATTGCCGACTTCGCCCAGCTGGCCCTGTTTCCATTAACCCATTCAATGCTACACAACCCTACAATATTCAATGGTGATGTACACATGCAGTACATGTACAATGTACATTGTACATGCACAGCACGTGTATACTCTGATTTTAAGAGTTTTAATTCTCCTTTATAAAGTCCAAAGTTTCTCATTTCATTTTAAAATATTTTTACTAGGCCTTATTTGAATTTTCTATCTTGTATTATGGATAAAAATAAAGATTTTCAAGCTAATTTTCATGTTGTAACCACAAATATCTACGGAAGAGGATTGATTGACTTGACCTGTGACCTATTATCCACAAAATAAATAAATAAAACCATGCATGTTATTATCGTCAAAAGCATCAGATTTTTGTCAGAATTTTGTCACAATAAGTGATCTTGATTTTATTTAAAAAACAAATTTTAAACTTTTGAATAAATTGTGAAAACATCAAATGAATATTAAAAGGTAAGATGGATATGGTGCAGAATTAAAATACGTTTTTGGATTGGTATCAAATTCTGCAGTCATACACGAATCCTGCAACTTGCAAGTCTTGGCTGAACTGATTGAGTACCATGCGTCTCAGTCGCTATTTACCGACTTATTTTCATCCTAATACTTTATTCAACTTATGAAATAATACCACTATTATCCATCCGATTCCTTCCAGAAGTAGGCCTTAATTGTTGTCATTTTAAGCTTTTAAAATAAATTATTTTAAAATATATGCACTTTTCATCTTTTCGCAATAAGGCCTAGGTCATAAAAAAAAAATCTGACCACTATTTTATGATTTTTGTCTCACTTTGAAACATGATTTGTAGGTCTATAATAATATTTTGAGGATGGAGAATTGTCGAAACTTTAATAGGGCCTACAAAAATGATATAAAAAACATTTCTTGACTTCTTTTTCTCTATTTTCATTTCTTCATTGTTGTTTTTTCTTAGAGGTTTGTAAGCTTTTGTAGATTTTCTTTTCATTTAATTCCCTCTTAGGCTCTCTGATACTATAAATCAGCTTAAAATAATGTAACGTATATTTTAAAATAGCCATATTAAGCCCTGGTAGCAGAGCCATTCTGAGTTACTATTAAAGAAATCAATGCAATGGAGCTTCAAGTAGTATTACCGTACTGGCTTAGGGTGTCGAAAATATATGTTTTACTTGCTAAGGGGTAAAAAAACGCCAATACTTGTTTAGGGTAGGATATTACACTTGTTATACTTATTTAGGGGTGTATTTTCAGTCGTTGCACATACTTGTTTAGGGTGCTTTTTGAAACTCCATGGCCACGCATGATACCCCCTTGTCAATGACCAGTGGCCCCCCCGGGTTCCCAATATCAACAGCAGATAAACTTTAGACAGGAAGGTGACTGTTTACAAGAGCAATGCTGAACTTACTGTCACGGGAAGTGACCTCGACCGCCCGTGACCACGGCCATATAACGTTTCTAGCTGAGACGAACATGACGAATATAACTAAAGGAATTATATTTGTCTCAGGTGTATATATAAGTACGTGTATTACAATACTGGAATGTATTATGTATAGGAAACAAAATGGGCTTAAATAGCACATATGCCGGCCCAAAACTGACCTATAGCTATGTCAATATGAATTTATATACATTGTAGATTCCCTGATAAAGATCGTAAATATTTGACAAACTTATTCAAGTCGTATTGTATGGCAACCGTTAATACATATGAATTTTATAAAATCAAGTAAGCTCATTAGGAATTACTGTAGCAATTTAACAAAGTAAAAAAAAATACTGACAAACATAACTAAATGATAGATTAAGTATATACTGAACTTAAACTAATGTGGTAACCAATATAACTTATAAGAGTCATAAGGGGCTGTGCAATAATCATGAGCCCTGGGTGGAGGGTGGGGGTGGGGGCAAGAAATTTTTGGCGAGCCGAAAGGGGGGGTAAGCAATTTTGGCAAGCCAAGGGGGGGGCAAGCGATTTTAGCACGCATTCACGGGGCGCCTTTTTAATAAAACGCTCTAAAATGGCTTAGGAAAACGGTACGGAAACGCTTAAATATGCTAATTTCCTGCTCGATGCGCTCGCAACATACATCTAGACCATTTGAAGTTTGGAATTTGCGATCCCAAAAATTTGGCATGTTCAAGGGGCAAAGAATTTTTGGCGGGCCGAGGGGGGGGGCAAACGATTTTTGGCGAGCCGTTCTGAAATTTCGGGTAGCTCATATTATTGCACAGCCCCTAATAAGCTCTAAAAGAAGAATTTGTTTTTTGAGTGCACGCATTTGACCCATAGTATGATCAAAGGTCATTGTTAAGAATCTCATAGATTTTGAAGGTGATAAAATTTAGGTTTACTAAAGCAAAAACATCTTACCATGCTGATCGAATTAGGGTCTCTAAGAGCCGGTTTCTCGAAGCATGGCTAGTGTTCTGGCTTCCTATGAATTCAAGCTTAAGGGTTGACTATAAAGCAGTATACAGACTTTTTATTGTACGTACAATATTGTATGTACAATATGTACGTTATTTAATCTATTGCCATTCTATTTCCAGTACTGTTTAAGTTCTAACGAATGTTTGATGACGTAAAATCGATAATATATTTCTGCTAGATATTGTATGTAACATATTATCGATTTTTCGTCATCAAACATTCGTTAGAACTTAAACATTACTGGAAATAGAATGGCAATGGATTAAATAACGTACATACAGTACATACAATATTGTACGTACAATACTCGGAGTCTGAAGCGCGCTTTAGTATTGTTGGTCGAGGCAGCCAAAAAGATCGATCTTCATTGTAGAAATCAATATATTATTGAAAAAATAACACCTTGATGTTTTGCATATAAAGTTTAGTCTACAAATTAAAACATATACTTTGAAAACTTGCTTGATTTATTTTAATCTCTAGAGGTGAAAATAATAACGAAATCCAAGACGATCCTAATAAATTCTTGGATCTCATTTTGATTTATCATTTTCTGGGAAACAGGGTGATGCTTTTGATCATGTCTTGGACCATTTTCGTACCGGCTGAGTCGTATATCGTATCGACAACCTTCTTGTCAGAGGTGAATACAAGCCCCGGGGGCACTCCAACTTTGGAGGTGACGCGTACGGCTGTTAAGACCCCCTTTTCAGCATCGCTGTCACCCAAAGACCCCATATTTTTTACGAACACATGCTCTGTCACCCGAAGACCCTTATTTTTCCATTTGATCTGTCACCCAAAAACCCTTACAAGTTCAATTTGAACAGTAACTTTCATTTATTACTGATTTTGTTACTTATTTTGGAATAACAAAGAAATTTGAAGCCATTTAGAACTAGAAATTCAATTTTCGAGGTTTTTGAAGCGCTGTTTCGGTTCTCACCCAAAGATTCCATTTAAAAAAGGTCATGTTCTCACCCAATGACCCCATATTTTTTACATTTTGCTTTCACCGAATGCCAAAAATCATGCTCTCACCCAATGACCCCATATTTTTTACATTTTGCTCTCACCGAATGCCTTCCACCTATTCATATTGAAGTGCCCCCCCCCCCTCCAGGACTGTCACAATGCAGTTGACCATGTTGATTATTCTCTTGGCAATGTGCAATACAAAATATTATGAAATTTATGTTGAATGCTTTCCTTGATACCCTTCCCACTAAAAATCTGGGCCAAAAACAATCCGAGTCACAGCCATATACTGGGGTCGTACCCCTAGAATCATCGTCTGGTAGAGCGCTTTTAGAGAAGTTGATGATAGCTGGTACAAGTGAAGCTTTAGTTGGCGGCAGCCCCTCTGATTGCGCCTGTCTCTTCTTCAAGAGCACCCTAACATATGCTTTATACATCTGCTGCAGTTTACAGATTTTAATCTGTGTGAGGCAAATTAAACTTGCTAGCTTCAATGTGTGCAAACACTGTATCATCATCCGAGTTCTTTCCGCGCCGACCAATGCAGTTCCAGCAAATCTCCTAGTGATGTCGGCTCCAACTTTGGAGGTGACGCTGTTAAGACCCCCTTTTTCAGCATCGCTGTCACCCAAAGACCCCATGTTTTTTTACCAACAAATGCTCTGTCACCCGAAGACCCCCTATTTTTTGCATTTGATCTGTCACCCAAAGACCCTTACAAGTTCAATTTGAAAAGCAACTGTCATTTTTCACTGATTTTGTTACTTATTTTGAAAAAACAATGACATTTGAAGCCATTTAGAACTAGAAATTCGATTTTCGAGGTTTTTGTGGCGCTGTTTCGGCTCTCACCCAAAGATTCCATTTAAAAAAGGTTATGTTCTCACCCAATGACCCCATATTTTTTACATTTTGCTCTCACCGAATGCCAAAATCATGCTCTCACCCAATGACCCCATATTTTTTACATTTTGCTCTCACCAAATGCCCCTTAGTGCGAAAGTGCCAGCCCTACACCTATATCCATTTCATATTGAAGTGCCCCCCGGGGTCTGCCCCCGATAGTGATTGGAAACTATTGGAATCCAGAAAGAGACGCTACCTTCCCAGCACCCAACGCAAAGTAGATGGGCGCAAGCGATATTACTCTACTTTCTCTGTTGCTTGTCTCAAAAGACATATCTTTACTATTGTTTACAGAGGTTTAGGTAGCGTCTATAATGCCAGATTCTATCTGGCGAATAAATCTTGACCATGTTGACAGACATGGCACCATGTTCTGCGACATTAACACAATGTAGAATTAGCTTTGTGTCTGCTTGTTCTTGTGAGCTTGGGAGACCTTCAACTTCTTTCATGCAAACACACTTCATCATCAGATCATGGTCACCGACGCACCATGCTTTAACAGTGCCGTTCTATGAAATGGCTTGCGAAGTCAGAGCACGTTTTGATCTTTCTGATATATCTAGTGATTGGAGATAACCATACCATCGATGGCTGTAACATATTTGGCACCAGAGGTATCTGTTAGGCATAGTTGCTTTTATACCAAGCTACCCTCACACATTCTTCGTAGTTGCCCCCTGAACTTGCTCATAGAAGCAAAGGCTATAAGTTTCAGGAGGAGAATGTCGCTAACCTCACACAAATCATCAACCATCAATGACCATTGCACAATCCGTTTGCAAAATGAACGTGACAATTAAAGGGGCATTTCGTGATCCACAGCCTCATCCCCCACTTTTCTCAAAAAAGGTGAGATTTTTATATCACTGGAATACTCTGGCTACATAATGTTTATGTACAAAATATTTCTTGCAGATTAATTCGTTTAGCAAAGATATCGCGAAATTTGAATTTCGTTCTGGTGCACCAGAACGAAGTTACAACGCATTGTCTATGGAGCATGGGAATACACATAATCATGCATAACTCGCGAACGCAAAATCGGAATCAACTGAAATTTTGGGAATAGGTTTTTTCGTGGATATCTAATGAAAAATCACATAAATAGAGGATGCTAGGATCACGAAATACTCCTTTAAGTGAAATTCAACATGACATCAACAGAAGCACGCTTAGATCGGAAAAGAAAGATTTGCCCAATTTCAGTAAAGAGATTCATTTGGTAGGATTGTTGAGATCAAAAACTAATATTTTTGCTAGCCAAATCCAAGGAAACACTACTCACGAATCTGAGCTTTCGCCATCTCGGCACCTTGGACCCACTGCTAAAATCAACATCACTTCCGGGTAACGAGGATGCATCCTTAGCAACCAAGTCTCGCGGGAGAAGCAGTGGACCAGTTCATCTGTGATCAAGTCATCAGCACTGTCAGCCAAGATGGCGAAAGCTCCGATTCGTGAGTAGTATTTCCTTGGATTTGGCTATAGTTCCCAAAATGTGGCATGTGCAAAAGGGGTGCCTGTTTTGGCAGGTCAAGAGGGTGGCCAAGGTTTTTTCTGGCATGTTTATGGGGTCATTTTAAGTTTGAAATTTACCCACCCCATGGGGACATATGTATATTATTGCAAAGCTCATAGATACAGGGTGTCCAAAAAAACCAAAGAGGTCCCTCATTGCACCCTCTTTTTCGCCTATTTCTGAAAAGTTGATCAAATATATTCTGATATGTAAAGAAACCTTTAATTGTTAACTTTAAATAAACCAAAACAATTATTTCAATCGGCTCGCAACTTTTGAAGATATGCCCTTTTAAAGACAAGTACCCGTTTTTCACTCTGTCCACGGATAGCAAACAGAGTGGTTGGGATGGGTCATGCTGTGGAGTGGCCGGGGGAAATGGTGCAAGATCACCAGACCTCACACCACTTGATTTCTTCATTTGTGGCAAAATCCAAGATCTTTGCAAACGTATTACTGCTATATTCGCAAGTATCCGGGTTGGTACGCAACGCAATTGATGCAATGAGGACTAGGGCTGAAACCTGTATTCGTCAAGGAGGCAACCAGGCAGAGGGCAGAGCAGCACAATAAACTCATTTCAAAAGAAACAAAGACAAACTAAACCGCCCTATTCAGGGCTACCTTTTAGAAACAATAAAATAAAAAAGTAAGAAACATAATAATACAAAAAGGCATAAAATAACCGAGAAAAACATAAGTAATTGCAAGTATAGCAAAAGAAGTCCCATCGCACATAAATTTTGCCCAAATTAATTGCAATCCTTGAAGTAGCCAAACCTCCTCCGTGGACAGAGTGAAAAACGGATACATTTCTGTAAAAGGGCATATCTTCAAAAGTTATGAGCCGATTGAAACAATTGTGTCAGTTTATTAAAGTTAACGCGGGAGTTAACGGGTAAAAGCTTCTTTACATACCAACATATACTTAACTTTTCTGAAATAGGAGAAAAAGAGGGCGCAATGAGAGGCCTCTTTTTTTTTGGACACCCTGTATAATAACTGATATGAGATTTGTTTGATTCTCTCCCATTTGTGGGTGGGATGTAGCGGGTGAGTTCGTGGGTACATCTGAACTTTGGTATGCAAGAAGGGGTGTGTTTTGGGTGGGGTGGGGTGGGGGTGTATGTGTATGGGGTGTAGCCTAGGTATGAGTGAAATGTGAGTGGGTGTAGGTTTAGGTCCAGGGTTTAGGTATGTGGTTGAATGGTGTGGGGGAGAGCTTGGGTGGGTTAGTGGTTGTAATAGGTTTGGTTATTTGCTTGTGGGATTTTTTGTACTGCTTTTTTGCAGTTTGAAATGTCTGCATGTTTTTCTCATTCTAAAAAGGCGGTCTTACTTTTAATTTTTTGTTTATTTTTTTTAATTTTTTGTGTCAATACAGGCTTTGGAACTTTTAAACTTGTTGAAAACTTGAAATCAAATTGGAATTTTGAGTTTTATTTTTGCCTTTTTGTTTAAAAAAAAGGAAAAGACAAAAAAATGAATGTCTTGAATTTCAATGATGAATTTTACAACCGTGCACGGCAACTTTGAAAATCAGGATTTAATTAAGACGACCTAACCATTAAAAGATCATTTCGTGATCCACAGCATCATCCCCCACTTTTCTAAAATATTTTTAGATTTTTATATCACTGGATACCTCTAGATACATAATGTTTATGACTTGCAGAGTAATTCGTTTAGTAAAAATATCGTGAAATTTGAAATACACCAGAACGAAATTACAACACATTGTCTATGGAGCAGTGTAATACACATAATCATGCGTAACTCAAAAACCCAAAATCGGAATCAACTAATATTTTGGGAATAACCTTTTTTTCGTGGATATCTACTAAAAAATGTCATAAAAAGAGGATGCTAGGATCACGAAATGCTCCTTTAAATGAATAATTTAAAACATAGTATAACTTGGGTATCTACTGAAAAATGCAATAAAAAGAGGATGCTAGGATCACGAAATGCTCCTTTAAATGAATAATTTAAAATATAGTATAACTTATCACTAACAACATGAGTGTGACTTTTATCTCCTGAAAAGATACTTCCTGCAAGATTACACTTGGGTTACAATCGACAATTCAACATGATATTTCATGAAAGTGACCAATTTTATTAATATTTTCCAATGTATGTGATCAGGAAAATATAAAAATGACATACAGGGCAGTAGCAATGTTGACATATGTGTGGCGGCCATCACAACTAAAATATAAATATATACCCAGATTTTAAATAAAGAAAATAAAGGAAAACATAACAATGACTTACTCACCACCTTTCACCTCAAAAAGTAAATAGAAAATAAATTTACTAGCCTCGTAAGTTAGGGGCTGTGCAATATTATGAGCTCAGTGGGGTGTGTAAAATTTTCAAAGTTACTAGGTTTGCCAAAATTTGCTCCTGCCCACTCCCCAGCTTGCCCGAAATTAATTGTTTCAACCGCTTGTCTTGTTGCCTGCCAAAAAATCTTTGGCCCCTCCCTTCAAGTTCATGGCAATTTTCACACCTTAAATGATCTAAATATATCCTGCAAGCATACAGCGAGCCTTACATATTTGAATGTGCCTAAAATGTACCCCTCCCCTTCAACCTACCAAAATTGCTTATCCCCCCCTTTTTTTTTTTTTGCCTTGCTCATAATTGTTGCACAGGCCCTAGAGGGTGTGATGAGTTTGTCAAAGATGTTGTTGAATGTGTAGTATAGGTCCCCTCGTCCTTATTTAGAGTGTCATATCCCTTTCTGAGGATCCAAATGTCCCACTAGGACATTTTTATGTTGGGGTGGGGGCCTACGCACTCAACATCATCTTTGACCAAATCACCACGCCGTCTACAGCGGTTCCTGTTGCCCATAAGGAAACAGTCTGATATGATGAGTTGACATTGACAGTCTGATGAAACCACTAGAGTATTGGCGAAATGTCACAAAAGGTGAGTCAAACATATTCCTTTTTATTTGCTATTGTTCAAAATTAACAAAATCCACAGTTGAAATTAACCTTCCTAATGAACATTTCTGACAGGAATCGCACATATCTATAAGTATTTCTTTAGTGTGAATTCTGATGTGGTATGTGAGGCCATACCTCTGTGTAAAACATTTCTCACAATAATCATACTGAAAAGGTTTCTCTTTGGTGTGTAGTTCTGATATGTTTCACAAGGTCACGTTTTCGGGCAAAACATTTCTGACAGTACTCACACTGAAAGGGTGTGAATTCTGATGTGCGTTCTAAGATTACAAGATTGTGCAAAACATTTCTGACAGTACTCACACTGAAAGGGTTTCTTTTTGGTGTGAGTTCTGATATGTGACACGAGGTCATGGTTTTGGGCAAAACATTTCTGACAGCAGGGCCGTTCCGACCATTAGGCCAGATAAGGCGGTCGCCTAGGGGGCGCAAAAGAGGGGCGCAAAAGAAGAAAAACCTGGAATGGAGAAAGAAAAGGGAAGAAAAAATAAGGGCGGATAAAAAGAAAAAATGGGAGGAAAAATAAAAAGGGGGCGAGGTCGAGGTATGCTTTGGTGGGGCGGCAGGGAGAGGCTTTGCCTAGGGCGGCAAAATCCCTAGGAACGGCCCTGTCTGACAGTATTCACACTAAAAGGGTTTCTCTTTAGTGTGAGTTCTGATATGTGACACAAGGTCATATTTTTTGGCAAAACATTTCTGACAATACTCACACTGAAAGGGTTTCTCTTTGGTGTGAATTCTGATGTGCGTTTTCAGATTACTAGACTGTGCAAAACATTTCTGACAGTATTCACATTGAAAGGGCTTCTCTTTGGTGTGAGTTCTGATATGGTTCACAAGTACACGTTTTAGAGAAAAACACTGCTGACAGTACTCACACTGAAAGGGTTTCTCTTTGGTGTGAGTTCTGATGTGCTTTCTAAGATTACTAGCCCGTGCAAAACATTTCTGACAGTATTCACACTGAAAGGGTTTCTCTTTGGTGTGAGTCCTGATATGGTCGACAAGAACACCTTTTCGAGCAAAACATTTCTGACAGTACTCACACTGAAAGGGTTTCTCTTTGGTGTGAGTTCTGATGTGGCGTGAACGGCTACTTCTATCAGCAAAACATTTTTGACAGTATTCACATTGAAAGGGTTTCTCTTTGGTGTGAGTTCTGATATGGTTCACAAGTACACGTTTTAGAGAAAAACACTGCTGACAGTACTCACACTGAAAGGGTTTCTCTTTGGTGTGAGTTCTGATATGTACCACAAGGTCATTTTTTTGGGCAAAACATTTCTGACAATATTCACACTGAAAGGGATTCTCTTTGGTGTGAGTTCTGATATGTGACACGAGGTCATGTTTTTGGGCAAAACATTTCTGACAGTACTCACACTGAAAGGGTTTCTCTTTGGTGTGAATTCTGATGTGCGTTTTAAGATTACTAGACTGTGCAAAACATTTCTGACAGTATTCACATTGAAAGGGGTACTCTTTGGTGTGAGTTCTGATATGGTTCACAAGTACATGTTTATGGGAAAAACATTTCTGACAGTACTCGCACTGAAAGGGTTTATTTGCGTGAGTTCTGATATGCTTTACGAGGTCACTTTTTTTTGGCATAATATTTCTGACAGTACTCACACTGGAAAGGTTTCTCTTTGGTGTGAATTTTGATATGGTCCACTAGGACATTTTGTCGGGAGAAATATTTCTGACAATATTCACACTGATATGGTTTTTCTTTAGTATGAGTTCTGACGTGGTATGTCTCACAATACTCGCACTGAAAGTGTTTGTCTTTGGTGTGAGATCTAATGTGGTGCCCAAGGTTACATTTTTGGGCAAAATATTTCTGACAGTACTCGCACCCATGAGGATTTGCTTTGATGTTCAAACAGTTTTTACATCGGTACCATAGCATCCCATGGTTATTCAATAGTCCTTGTAGCTCACCTTTTTTTGACAAGCTTTTCTGACAGAATATACTTTTGTATCTACGAGCCCGCACATATTTAATAAAATGCCTGTTAACATGGTTTCTCAATTTGTCCCAGGAATATAGCTTGAGTCTGCAAAATGCACAAGAAAATGGCTTCAAAAGTTTCATTGCTAATACTGATTGCAAATGTATAACTTGAGATGAATCCAAACTAAAAAGATTTACATAAATACTGCACACCTCAGACCCACCATGGAAAGTCCAAAGACTGAAGTCCTTGAGTGGAGCAGCAAGCGATACAAGCACGCAACTTCCACAGGCTTCTTTCTGTTTTGCCTTGGTACTCAGTCAGTAGTTTTAGATTAGTCTCCAGCTGCATATATCAGTTGATCAAAATACCTGTAATGTTTAATAAAACAACATGTTTAGTATTGTCTAAAAGGCTCTTTTCAAAGCAAATTAAGGGACCGTTCACAAACACTTGTTAGGGGGGCCTAATGTAAAAAGGGGGCCCTGAAAAGGGGGGGCGCTGAAAAAAATGACCACAAATTTTCCTGGGAAAATTGAGTTTATATGCTTTTCTATGGGGTTGACCCATAATTTTCATGTCAAAAGGGGGCCTGACATTTTGAGGTCTGTAAAGGGGGCCGAAAAATTTTCGCAATGAATTTTTTTTTTTGCATCAGGCCCCCCTAACAAGTGTTTGTGAACGGTCCCTAAATGATGATTTTATACCTAACTTAATGCCATATTGCTATTGTGTGCTTTTCTTTACTGTGACTCCCTCAATTTTTCTGGGATTTCTACTTTTTGCACAATTTTAATGGCGCATGGTGACCACCTTTTTTCAATATTTAATTTTTGTGATAAAAATTATAATTACAATTAAATTTAATTAAACACTTTTTATAAACCCAGATTTATTCACCATGTTCTGTGATCAAAATTATTTGTTTGCGTTGGCTAAATCACTAATCTAAAATCTAAATCACTAATGTACTCGAGAGCCTGCGCATATTTAACCAGATGTCTGTTAACATGGGTTTTCAATTTGTCCAACGAATATAGCTTGAGTGTACAAAATGCACAAGAAAATGGTTTCTAAAGTTTCATTGCCTTTCGCTGATTGCAATATGTATTTACAAATTTATATGAATTGTGGGATAGGCTTTTACGACAGGAATTCATAACAATTAGTGGGTTTTAAGCAGGTTCACCGTCCGACAAGTTTAGAACTGTCAAGCTTTCGTCAGGAGTAGCTCTGACTTTTTACAGTATCCCAATTCGCTGTAGAAGTAGTGATGCAACAGAATTATTTACCATAGCGATAGGTAAACCAATTAAGTTTTTAATGCATTGCCGTGCACTATAAGTAGGCTGTACTCATCACCTGTCATGTCTGTCGTACAGGTGTGAGTGAAATGTACATTGACTCAGCATAATGTGATGTGAAATTTCCATACAGTTACGATCCAGATCTTTATACCTATTCTTTGCACATAACAAATGATGTGATGCAGATTTACAGCGTACGTCTAGTGCAGAGCAATACATTTACTATCACTATGGTAATTAATCCTGTTACATCACTACTTCTCCCGGGGGATCACTCACATAAATGGTCTGTACCCATGCGTGACCAAAAAAACAAGTAAAAGGGGGTGTTTTTTAGGCAAGGCAAGTTACGCGCGTGACGCGTTTAGGGTTTAAAAAACAGTGATTTTCAAGAATAATGGTAGTTTTCTGAAACAGGACAACTTGTTTAGGGTACCTTTTCAAATTTTTGGTAAATTATGAGTCCAAAAAGGGTACATTTGTTGCATTTTCATCAGCCAAAAACTCATTAGGGGGTAAATTCTACACTAAATTACCTAAGGGGCTAAATTTGCTGGTAGGGTAAAACTCGTTTAGGGGGTGTTTGAAAAAAAAATGGTCACGCATGCGTACACTGTCATATTTGAGTGGCCCCCCGGGCTACTTCTACAGCGAATACAACATATTTTTAAATAATTCTTAATTATTTTAGTCCAAATTTCTGAATTTTACCCAAAAGTCAGAAGCTCTACAAGATTCACTTTTGAATCATCATTATTAATTAGTCATTCAAATTTATATTTCAAATTAGAACTTTTATTTCCACAAAATCTTCTTTATAAGTGTAAGCAGTTCATAGTAAATAATTCTAAGGTAGCTTTTATCATTCATTCTTTCATTTTATCTTTATTCTCGTAAGCTCTTTCAATACAAACATACTGATCTCCCAAGAGGTCCAGATCAGACAACATAAATTTAAAATCGGACAATAATTACAAAAACAAAAATGCAAAGAATACTATAATACAATCATGAAGATATGGAAATACAGCAATGAAATAGCCAAAAATGCAATTTACCTAGCATGGAACAAGAGCAATATATTCGTCCAACAACAAGTTTCAATGAGGTTTTAAAAAACGACAGGAAAAGTATGGCTATTTCATCTGTATGCTTATCAAAGATGCCAAGAATATGAACATGCAGTTTTAAACAAAAGAGGTCATAATATGTTCTTAAATTAAACGACATACATGAGAATAGGCATGAGAATAAGATTATAATAAGAAATGTATCATTTTACTATTAATACATATTAAACATAAAATAATTATAAAATGTATACACAGCATTATCAAATTAAACAGCAATAGAATTGTTGAACTCGTACATAGTCATGGCCATGAAGTTTGAACGAATGTTTAGTGGATGATTATTCACCACAGCTGTATAATTGAAGGTTCTTTTACCAGCAAGAATGTTCCATGCAGGAACAATCAGGGCATTATGAGTTGTGACTTCGGGAACATTTGTCATGATGAGTTGAATGTGTGAAAGTGAAAATAGATGAGAGGTAGGATGGCGCCATTAATTGTTTCAGACCCTTGAAAATAACAATCAGTGCTTGATTATCCCATCTACAATTAAGTTTTACCCAATTCATGTCTTCCATCATTTTGTCAATTGGAGTTCTGATGTCAGCATGGAGAAGCATACGAGCAAGCTTGTTTTGCAAGACCTGGAGCTCATGATGATATACACATGAGGGAAGACTATAGAGCTTTAGCAAGCATGTTTACAGTAGTATGTGGAAGATCATTCTTGACTCTACCAATTACACCGATACATTTTGATACATTAGATGACATAAAATTTATATGTTCACTCCAAATAAGTTTTGATTAAAATACAACACCTAAATATATATTTACAATTTCTATGCTCTCATTTTCATAGGTAAGAGATATGTCCTTAAATTTACTTAATTTCTGCCTGTAGCCAAATAGCATGATCTTATAGTCTTCTTAATGTTTAAGGTGAGTTTGTTAGACTTAAACAAGCAGGCTATCATATCAAGGTTACTCTTTAGATCAGTTTGTAATATAGTTGGATCTGGTGAAGTAACTAATAAAGTTGTTTCATCTGCATACACTTACAATTAAAAGATTCTGGTAAGGAATTAACAAACATAATAATAACTAAGGACCCAATATTGATCCTTGTGGTATCCCAATATTAATATATTTAAATCGGAATTGACACATCTGTCTACAGGAGTAACATTTTACTGCCTATTAATAGATGCACTTAATTGTGGTATGTCATATTTGTTCAAAGATCAAGGCTACTATACCAGTGTGTATGTAGGCCCTATACTTATGTCCTTCAGTTGTCAATTCGTGTTGGCATTGTTTATATTTTGTAATTGGTGGTAAGTGATATGACAGTAAGTATTGACACATTAACATGCATGACCCTAGTGGACTTTATTCTTCAGACTGTCTAACCAATTGTCCAGTGGCGTAGCTGCCGGGGGGCAGGGGGGCAATTTCCCCCTGGCAAAAATTGCAGATGTGGGCCCCAGCCCCCTAGTGCAAGGAAAAAAGAGGAAAAAGGAGGGAGAAAGAGGAAAAAGGAGGGAGAAAGAGGAAAAAAGAGAGGAGAGAGGGAGAGGAGGGCAGAGAGATGGGGAATCCATACGATATATGCAATATCATACGATTATTATCAATAAGCCTGGCAAAATTTGTCTATTTGGGCCCCGGGGCCCGCGCCCCCCCCCAAGTGCAGGGAAATTTGGTCTGATTTGGGCCCCCGCCCCATACAGGCTTGCCCCCCCCCCCCCGGAAAAAATCCCAGCTATGCTGCTGCAATTGTCCCTTTTAAAATCAGAAAGAGTATAATTTATATTGACAGCTTGAGATCTACCACTCAGATACGATTTCAACCAGTCCAACGACATACCAGTGATACCATATGAATACAATTTTTCAAATAAAAGATCATGATTTACCGTATCAAAAGCTTTTTTAAAATCTAAAAAAATTACCCACTTACTTTACCATTGTTCATTACTTAGGATATCATATTAATCATTTACAACTATTTTTTTTAAAAACACAGCCAAATTTAAAAGTCTCCACTAGTTCCATCCCTATTTAATCAGAGTCTGATGAGTTTATATTATAATTTTCTATACACTTTCCTTCAAATGTTGATACCAAATTTGATATCAAAAGTTTAATCATTGTGAGCATAGGAACCGCTGTTTGGAAATTCGTGCAATTTTAAAGATGACATATGGAGTTGTATCAAGCAGCGGCGGAGCTAGCGTGAGTGTCAAGAATTACGTCGCCTGAATAGGCCGGCAGGTTAATCAATTATAAACCACCTCTTCTCAACATCTACACATCTACATGCATCTGAGAGGTCTAATTACCCATGCACATCAAAATGCAAATCAAATACCCCATTCTTTTAATTTTGACAGGCAAGTGTACAATGATTCCTGTACGGGTTGCTTCGGGCCACATAATAGGCTGATACCATGCATTGGCTTTTGCGAAGTCAATTCGTATTTGTAATTTTAAAAATTGCACAAATTTCCAAACAACGGTTCCCGTATGCTTACGATGATTAAACTTTTGATATCAAATTTGGTATCAACCTTCGAAGGAAAGTGTATAGACAATTATTATATAAATTAAATGGGGATGGAACTAGTGGAGACTTTTTAATTTGGCTGTTTAGTAGAGCACTATTAGTACTGTGATTACGTCTGAAACCTGACTGACATGTATTTAAAATATTGTTTAAAGTAAGGTAATTGTACAGTTGATCATGAACGGTTCGTTCTAAAAAGGCCTATAATTGCTGACTTCATTCTTGTCACCATCCTTGTAAATATGTGTAACCTTGGCTTTTTTTCCATACAGAAGGAAAGACAAGTGAACATATATAATTATGTAAACATTTCTGATAGTATTCACACTGAAGGGTTTCTCTTTGGTGTGAGTTTTGACATGTTCCGCAAGGCCTCCTTTTTGAGCAAAACATTTCTGACAGTTATATTCACACTTAAGAAGCTAAGTTCCTATTTAGTAAGAATTCTTATGTGTCTTTTTCAGATCACTAGACTGGATAACATAAAACACTTCTGACAATATTCACACTGAAATTGGTTCTCTTTGGTGTGAATTCTGGTGTGATATGCGAGGCTTTGCCTTTGTCTAATGTGGTATTTGAGGCCATGCCATTGTGCAAATTCTGACGTGTCTTTTAACAGAACAAGGCTGTGCAAAACATTTCTGACAGTACCCACACTGAAAGGGTTTCTCTTTGGTGTGAGTACTGATGTGTTTTTAAGACTATTAGACTGTGCAAAACATTGCTGACAGTATTCACACTGAAAGGGTTTCTCTTTGGTGTGAGTTCTGATGTGGCGTGAAAGGCTACTTCTATCAGCAAAACATTTCTGACAGTGCTCACACCGAAAGGGTTTCTCTTTGGTATGAGTTCTGATATGCTTCCCAAGGTTACCTTTTTGGGCAAAACTTTTCTGACAGTACTGACACTGAAAGGGTTTCTCTTTTGGTGTGAATTCTAATGTGTTTTTTTAGATTACAAGACTTTGTAAAATATTTCTGACAGTATTCACACTGAAAGGGTTTCTCTTTGGTGTGAGTTCTGATGTGGTCCATCAGGACATTTTGTCGCGAGAAACATTCCTGACAATATTCACACTGATATGGTTTTTCTTTTGTGTGAATTCTGGTGTGTTTTGTGAGCCCATGTTTTTGTGCAAAACATTTCTCACAATACTCACACTGATAAGGTTTCTCTCTGTTGTGGTGACTTCTGATATGCCTCAAAAGGCCACTTTTGCGGGCAAAACATTTCTGACAATAATCACACCCATGAGGATTCTCTTTGATGTTCAAATAGTTTTCACACCGGCACCATAGCTTCCTGTGGTTGTTCAATAGCCCTTGCAGTTCACCTTTTTTTGACAAGCTTTTCTGACAGAACATGCTTTTGTATCTTCGAGACCGCACATATTTAATCAAATGTCTGTTGACATGGGTTTTCAATTGGTCCCAGGAATGTAGCTCTAGTCTGCAAAATGCACAAGTAAATGGCTTCAAAAGTTTCATTGCCATACTGATTGCAAACGTATTTATAACTTTAGATGAATCCAAACAAAATTCAAAGATTAACATCAAATTACTGCATGCACATCAGACCCACCATGGAAAGTCCAAAGACTAAAGTCCTTGAGTAGACCTGGTACTCTTTTAGTAGTGTTGAACATCGGATTAGTTTCCTGCTGCAGATATATCAGTTGATAATCAAAATACCTGTAATGTTAAAACAACATTAATAAATGTTTGGTATTATTGTCTAAACTTCTCTTTTCAAACCAAATGACGATTTTATACCTTATCTTCATAAGCCGTGATTGATTTGCACTACATGCAGCGATGCCCTCAATTTTTCTTGGATTCATACTTTTTGCACGATTGAAATTAAAAAGGGATTCAATCCCCAATCATGTTTCAACGTTGTTCACCACCGTTTAACAACTCATGTCCGGTGCATCCGTTTCGCTGTGATGGGGTAGCTCCTTTGCAAAGTAAACCATGCAGAGTCATGCAGAATGAATCCCTATATAACGATCTTCTTGTTGTAATGTTGAGTGGCATTATATGAATGACATCACTCATGAAATAACTGTGTGAATTAGACGAGCTTTAACTGTTTTTTTGTTAAAATGATTCAATAATATTGCACCGTTGTTCCCCATGTAATGTTTGACAACTCAGGGACCATTCACAAACACTACTTAGGGGGGCCTGATGCAAAAAGGGGGGCCCTTAAAAGTTTTGACCCTCCTAAGGGGGGCCCTGAAAAAAATGACCACAAATTTCCCTGGGAAAATGGAGTTTATGCTTTTCTATGGGGTTGAACCCTTAATTTTCATGTCAAAAGGGGGGGCTGAAATTTTTGAGGTCTGAAAAGGGGAAGTCCCAAAAAACATGTATGAACATTTTGACATTTGACCTATAACTATTAACCTTACAGGCCCGTACACGAGCGGGGGTGCGACCGCACCTCCCAAAAAAAATCTGTTTTTCACGTTTTTTGGTCAAAAAAAGATCCAAATTTGGGGGAAGTCCACTTTTCACAAAATTGCACCCCCTTTGGAAGGAAGTCCACTTTTTCAAAATCAGCACCCCCCCCAAAAAAAATCCTGCGTACGGGCCAACTATTAAAGAACCGTAAAAATATAACAATTGACTTCATTTTCTGTGATGAGCAGTGGCGTAACAACCGGGGGGGGGGCAAAGTGCCCGCGGCACCATATTTACCAATTCAGCATCGATTCTGCGCGCACCCCTCAAGCGATGAAAGTCAACATTTCCGCGTGCATTTCAGCACATTATAAATTGAAAGAACATTTTAAGGCCGATATTCAACTTCTAGTAACCAAAATTAATTAGGGGTAGGCCTTACTTGTTTTAAATTTTGTGTGTTTAGCCTTGGCCACCACAACCCCTACGCCACTGGGTGGGTGGGGGAGGGGCCACAATTTTGTTTCTTGCCCCATGTGCCACCAACTTTAGTTACACCATTGGTGGTGAGAGGAATAATTTTACATACATTACAAAATGATGGGACTATTTTTAAGTTTTTGTCTCTCTGTGACCTTCGAAACCCTAGTGGTAACAACAGGAAGGCATAGAAAAAAATGGAACCAATAAAATTTTTATCCTTTCTCGTGCCAGAAAGCATTGGTTCCACTATTGTATCAAAAGGAAATCCCAAACACATGTCGCAATGTACTATAAGCTCTATAAGATTCACTTTTGAATAATTATCAATTAGCCATTCAAATTTATATTTCAAGTTTGAACTTTTATTTCAACAAATAAGACTAGTTTTTCATTCTTACAGTGCAGTTCATAGTAAACCATTCTACGTATATACTAATCACAACAGTGGCTTTTCTCCTTGCTGATATTGCCATATTTAAGCAAAATATTTCATACAATAGTTCAATGTGGGTTTTTTTTTCAGCATATTATATTTGGTCTATTACAAAACACATAAGACCATTTTTTACAAAGTAATATTTCCCTTCTTGTGCCTGAAGAAGGTAAAGCGGCAAAATATGCTTTGTTTTATGTTCCCAAACACTAATGTTTTCAGATTTTCAACATATTTCCATTAATAAAAATGCATTATTTACCGTAATATATTGCTATAGTTATGACTTTATTATGCAATGCATACAATTTAGGCAATTTGACAATATAGTCTTTGGAGCATCAAGCAATACGCAAGTCTGATAATGTTTTATGCCCATACACTCTTATTAGGTCACAGATTGATGCAAATAAAACTTTTTCATACTTCTATTTCGGACAAAATTTCTAAAATTCTTCCACTGATTGTATATCAATGTTGGTGTGAATTTACAACCTGAACAAAATAAATCCCTGTGCTCATACTTCGATAGTTATTGTACGTCTTTAAATGGTGTTTGTTTTACTCTTTATCTTTACAAAATTGACATTTCTGGTAAAGCATTTGACAGTACTGGCACTGACAAAGTTTTAATTGAATTTAATTTGCTCTAGTGCGCACAGCCACTTTTGTCGGCAAAACATCAGGTATATGTTTTACTAAATTTATGTGTTAAAAGGCTGTGGTTCCTAATCAAACATTTTTGACAATATTCACAATGATTCGAAAGGGTGTATCCTTAATTGGCGAGAGTTCTGATGTGCCCAATAAGTAATGTATAAGGTAGTGAGTAAAACAGCAGTGAGTTTTACTATGTTTTAAAAAGACTTCTCTTTTGGGGAAAACATTTCTGACAGCTCGCACTTAAAGGGTTTCTCTTTGGTGTGAATTCAAATGTGTCTTTTCATATTACTAGACTGGATAAAACAGTTCTCACAATATTCACACTGATATGGGTTCTCATTGGTGTGAATTCTGGTGTGATATACGAGGCTTTGCCTTTGTGCAAAAAACACTTCTGACAATTTTCACACTTGTAAGGTTTTTCTTTAGTGTGAATTCTGATGTGGTATTTGAGGCCATGCCTTTGTGCAAATTCTGATGTGTCTTTTAAGAGTACTAGTCTGTGCAAAACATTTCTGACAGTACTCACACTGAAAGGGTTTCTCTTTGGTGTGAGTTCTGATGTGTTTTTTAAGACTATTAGACTGTGCAAACCATTGCTGACAGTATTCGCACTGAAAGGGTTTCTCTTTGGTGTGAGTTCTGACATGCTTCCCATGGTTACTTTTTTGGGCAAAACATTTCTGACAGTACTCACACTGAAAGGGTTTCTCTTTGGTGTGAATTCGGATATGTTTTTTAAGATTACAAGACTTTGCAAAATATTTATGGCAGTATTCACACTGAAAGGGTTTCTCTTTGGTGTGAGTTCTGATGTGGTCCATCAGGACATTTTGTCGGGAGAAACATTGCTGACAATATTCACACTGATATGGTTTTTCTTTAGTGTGAATTCTGGTGTGGTTTGTGAGCCCATGTTTTTGTGCAAAACATTTCTCACAATACTCACACTGATAAGGTTTCTCTCTGTTGTGGTGACTTCTGATATGCCTCACAAGGCCACTTTTGCGGGCAAAACATTTCTGACAATATTCACACCCATGAGGATTCTCTTTGATGTTCAAATAGTTTTCACACCGGTACCATAGCTTCCCGTGGTTGTTCAATAGCCCTAGCAGCTCACTTTTACTTGACAAGCTTTTCTGACAGAACCTGCTTTTGTATCTACGAGACCGCACATATTTAATCAAATGTCTGTTAACATGGGTTTTCAATTGGTCCCAGGAATATAGCTCTAGTCTGCAAAATGCACAAGTAAATGGCTTCAAAAGTTTCATTGCCATACTGATTGTTGCAAACGTATTTATAACTTTAGATGAATCGAAACAAAATTCAAAGATTAACATCAAATTACTGCATGTACATCAGACCCACCATGGAAAGTCCAAAGACTAAAGTCCTTGAGTAGAGCAGCAAGCGATACAAGACCACAACTTCCATGGGCTTCAGTCTTAGACCTGGTACTCTTTTAGTAGTTTTGAACTTCGGATTAGTTTCCTGCTGCAGATATATCAGTTGATAATCAAAATACCTGTAATGTTAAAACAACATTAATAAATGTTTGGTATTATTGTCTAAACTTCTCTTTTCAAACCAAATGACGATTTTATACCTTATCTTCATAAGCCATGTTTGATTTGCACTACATGCAGCGATGCCCTCAATTTTTCTTGGATTCATACTTTTGCACAATTGAAATTAAAAGGATTCAATCCCCAATCATGTTTCAACGTTGTTCACCACCGTTTAACAACTCATGTCCGGTGCATCCGTTTCGCTGTGCTGGGGTAGCTCCTTTGCAAAGTAAACCATGCAGACGTCATGCAGAATGAATCCCTATATAACAATCTTCTTGTTGTAATGTTGAGTGGCATTAATGAATGACATCACTCATGAAATAACTGTGTGAATTAGACGGGCTTTAACTGTTTTTTTGTTAAAATGATTCAATAATATTGCACCATTGTTCTCCATGTAATGTTTGACAACTCAGGGACCGTTCACAAACACTTCTTAGGGGGGGGCCTGATGCAAAAAGGGGGCCCTTAAAAGTTTTGACCCTCCTAAGGGGGGCCCTGAAAAAAATGACCACAAATTTCCCTGGGAAAATTGAGTTTATGCTTTTCTATGGGGTTGAACCCTTAATTTTCATGTCAAAAGGGGGGGGGGAAATTTTTGAGGTCTGAAATGGGGAAGGCCCAAAAAACATGTATGAACATTTTGACATTTGACCTATAACCTTAGAAGTCAACTTACAGGCCCGTACGAGGGGGGTGCGACCGCACCTCCCCAAATTTGCAAAAGTATACAAAAAGTCCCATAATGTAAGAATTTGCGAGCGTAGTGAGTAAAAAAATCTGTTTTTCACGGTTTTTTTGGTCAAAAAAGGTCCAAATTTGGGGGGGGGAAAGTCCACTTTTCACAAAATTGCACCCCCCTTTGGAAAGAAGTCCACTTTTTCAAAATCAGCACCCCCAAAAAAATCCTGCGTACGGGCCAACTATTAAAGAACCGTAAAAATATGACAATTGACTTCATTTTTGTGATGAGCAGTCGCGTAACTTCACGGGGGGCAAAGTGCCCCGGTGCCAAATTGACCAATTCAGCATCATTTCTGCACCCCCCCCCCCCTCAAGCGATGAAAGTCAAAATTTCCGCGTGCATTTCAGCACATTATCAATTGAAAGAACATTTTAAGGCCGATATTCAACTTCTAGTAACCAAAATTAATTAGGGGTAGGCCTTATTTGTTTTAAATTTTGTGCGTTTAGCCTTGGCCACCACAACCCCTAGCTACGCCTCTGGGTGGGTGGGGGAGGGGCCCCAATTTTGTTTCTTGCCCTAGGTGCTACCAACTCTAGTTACACCATTGGTGGTGAGAGGAATAATTTTACATGTAGTGGTAACAACAGGAAGGCATAGAAAAAAATGGAACCAATCAAATTTTTTTCCTTTCTCGTGCCAGACAACATTGGTTCCACTATTGTATCAAAAGGAAATCCCAAACCCATGTCGCAATGTACTATAAGCTCTATAAGATTCACTTTTGAATAATTATCAATTAGCCATTCAAATTTATATTTCAAGTTTGAACTTTTATTTCAACAAATAAGACTAGTTTTTCATTCTTACAGTGTAATTCATAGTAAAACATTCTACGTATATACTAATCACAACAGTGGCTTTTCTCATTGCTGACATTGCCATATTTAAGCAAAATATTTCATACAATATTCTCTTTATTGTAAGTTCAATGTGGTTTTTTTTGTCAGCATATTATATTTGGTCTATTACAAAAACCCATAAGACCATTTTTTACAAAGTAATATTTCCCTTCTTGTGCCTGAAGAAGGTAAAGCGACAAGATATGCTTTGTTTTATGTTTCCAAACACTAATGTTTTCAGATTTTAAACATATTTCCATTAATAAAAATGCATTATTTAATATATTGCTATAGTTATGACTTTATTATGCAATGCATACAATTTAGGCAATTTGACAATATAGTCTTTGGAGCATCAAGCAATACACAAGTTTGATAAAGTTTTATGCCCACACACACTCGTATTAGGTCACAGATCGATGCAAATAAAACTTTTTCATACTTCTATTTCGGACAAAATTTCTAAAATTCTTCCACTGATTGTATATCAATGTTGGTGTGAATTTACAACCTGAACAAAATAAATCCCTGTGCTCATACTTCGATAGTTATTGTACGTCTTTAAATGGTGTTTGTTTTACTCTTTATCTTTACAAAATTGACATTTCTGGTAAAGCATTATTTGACAGTACTGGCACTGACAAAGTTTTAAGTGAATTTTGCTCTAGCGCGCACAGCCACTTTTGTCGGCAAAACATCAGGTATATGTTTTACTAAATTTATGTGTTAAAAGGCTGTGGTTCCTAATCAAACATTTTTGACAATATTCACAATGATTCGAAAGGGTGTATCCTTAATTGGCGAGAGTTCTGATGTGCCCAATAAGTAATGTATAAGGTAGTGAGTAAAACAGCAGTGAGTTTTACTATGTTTTAAAAAGACTTCTCTTTTGGAGAAAACATTTCTGACAGCTCGCACTTAAAGGGTTTCTCTTTGGTGTGAATTCAAATGTGTCTTTTCATATTACTAGACTGGATAAAACAGTTCTCACAATATTCACACTGATATGGGTTCTCATTGGTGTGAATTCTGGTGTGATATACGAGGCTTTGCCTTTGTGCAAAAACACTTCTGACAATTTTCACACTTGTAAGGTTTTTCTTTAGTGTGAATTCTGATGTGGTATTTGAGGCCATGCCTTTGTGCAAATTCTGATGTGTCTTTTAAGAGTACTAGTCTGTGCAAAATATTTCTGACAGTACTCACACTGAAAGGGTTTCTCTTTGGTGTGAGTTCTGATGTGTTTTTTAAGACTATTAGACTGTGCAAACCATTGCTGACAGTATTCGCACTGAAAGGGTTTCTCTTTGGTGTGAGTTCTGACATGCTTCCCAAGGTTACTTTTTTGCGCAAAACATTTCTGACAGTACTCACACTGAAAGGGTTTCTCTTGGTGTGAATTCGGATATGTTTTTAAGATTACAAGACTTTGCAAAATATTTATGGCAGTATTCACACTGAAAGGGTTTCTCTTTGGTGTGAGTTCTGATGTGGTCCATCAGGACATTTTGTCGGGAGAAACATTGCTGACAATATTCACACTGATATGGTTTTTCTTTAGTGTGAATTCTGGTGTGGTTTGTGAGCCCATGTTTTTGTGCAAAACATTTCTCACAATACTCACACTGATAAGGTTTCTCTCTGTTGTGGTGACTTCTGATATGCCTCACAAGGCCACTTTTGCGGGCAAAACATTTCTGACAATATTCACACCCATGAGGATTCTCTTTGATGTTCAAATAGTTTTCACACCGGTACCATAGCTTCCCGTGGTTGTTCAATAGCCCTAGCAGCTCACTTTTACTTGACAAGCTTTTCTGACAGAACCTGCTTTTGTATCTACGAGACCGCACATATTTAATCAAATGTCTGTTAACATGGGTTTTCAATTGGTCCCAGGAATACAGCTCTAGTCTGCAAAATGCACAAGTAAATGGCTTCAAAAGTTTCATTGCCATACTGATTGCAAACGTATTTACAACTTTAGATGAATCCAAACAAAATTCAAAGATTAAAATAAAGTTACTTCATACACATCAAACCCACCATGGAAAGTCCAAAGACTAAAGTCCTTGAGTAGAGCAGCAAGCGATACAAGGCCACAACTTCCATGGGCTTCAGTCTTAGACCTGGTACTCTTTTAGTAGTTTTGAACTTCGGATTAGTTTCCAGCTGCAGATATATCAGTTGATCATCAAAATACCTGTAATGTTAAAACAACATTAATAAATGTTTGGTATTATTGATGATTTTATACCTTATCTTCAGAATCCATGTTTGATTTGCTCTACAGCGACGCCCGTAATTTTTCTTGAATTTATACGTTTTGCACGGTTGAAATTAAAAGGGATTCAATCCCCAATCATGTTTCAATGTTGTTCATCACCGTTTAACAACTTATGTCCGGCGCGTCTGTTTGGTCAGTTACTTCGCTGGGGTAGCTCTTTTGCGAATGCAGACGTCATGCAATGCAGAATCCCTAAATATAACAATCTTCTTGTTGTAATGTTGAGGTGGCATATAATGACTGACATCACTCATGAAATAATTGGGTGAATTAGACGAGTTTGTTGTTTTTGTTGTTGTAATGTTTGGTTGCTGTAATTTGTTGATGTAATGGTTGACAACTCATGTGTACATCCATATCAAAATGATGTACTTGTCGGCTGCTACATGCGTCTCATTTCACATTATATCTAGGAATAAATACCAGACTCATCTCAAGTAGAGGTCACTTCAAATCATCCCCAAGTCACATGGTTTAGGAAATCAGAGAACATTCCTTATTAACCATGTGACTTGGGGATGATTTGAAGTGACCTTCACTTGAGATGAGTTTGGTTATTTATTCCTAGCTGTTATATGAAATGAGACACATGTAGCAGCCGACAAGTGCATCGTTTTAAAATGGATGTACACATATCCGACCCCTGGGTCTGACGTGTCTGCATAGTCTTCTTCGCTTGGGCAGCATTTCGCGTAGTAAACCATTGCATGGATCCCCCCCACACACACACCCCCACACACTTTTATCAGTCAGTTGCACCCAATCGCCTAAAAATTTTGAACAGTCGGGAAACCTACTTTTTAAAACATGCAGATGCCACTGAACCCAAAATATGACAGAGTGACTTGTTTGTAGTACAATGTTAAAACTTGATTTATTCTCAAATTGATTATGCTTGCTGCTGGTCAGTTGGTAGAGCAGTTTAGGCTAAATTATGTACTGATATTCTCCCGACTAGCTTTTTAAATTGACTGAATCCTACATGTACCTGAAAGTGCACACACTGGAACCCCATATTGACAGTGGCGGTGGGGAGGGGGCAAACAGGGGGCAAGAAAATTATTTGGGGGGCAAATCCCCCCCCTTGATGTGACTGCATGTATTGGTGACACAATCTAGTCCATGGGGGCCAAGGCAGCAAATTTGAAACTGAGATAAAGGAAAAAATATGGAGTAAAAAACAATAAAATACATAAGAAAATAGACATCAAAAAAGTTTAGAAACAAGTATGCTAGACCTTAGGTGTTTTCAGTAAATGATAGCCTGTTGTATGTAAAATGTAATAATTACAGTAACTCAATTTTCAAAAATGCCTCCTTTGGCCTCCATGGACCAGATCGTGTCACATTTTTAAGTTTTTGTCCCTCTGTGACCTTCGAAACCCTAGTGGGAACCACAGGAGGTATAGAAAAAAATGGAACCAATCAAATTTGTATCCTTTCACGTTTAAGGATGCATCAACCTTGATTCCACTAATGTATCAAAAGGAAATCCCAAACCCATATCGCAATGTACTATAAGCTCTATCAAATTCACTTTTGAATATTAATTAGCCATTCAAATTTATATTTCAAGTTTGAACTTTTATTTCAACAAATAAAACTAGTTACAGTGCAAATCATAGTAAAACATTCTACGTATAATTATACTAATCACAACAGTGGCTTTTCTCATTGCTGACATTGCCATATTTAAGCAAAATATTTCATACAATATTCTCTTCATTGTAAGTTCAATGTGGTTTTTTTCGCCATGTTATATTTGGTCTATTACAAAACCCATAAGACCCTTTTTTTTTACAAAATAATATTTCCCTTCTTATGCCTGAAGAAGGTAAAGCGACAAAATGTGCTTTGTTTTATGCTCCTAAACACAAATGTTTTCAGATTTGCGACTTATTTCCATTAATAAAAATGCATTATTTAATAATATATTGCTATAGTTATGACATTATTATGCAATGCATTCAATTTAGGCAATTTGACAACAATGTCTTCTTTGGAGCATCAAGCAATACACAAGTCTGACAAAGTTTTATGCCCACACACACTCGTAGGTCACAGATCGATGCAAATAAAACTTATTGGTTGATTTCTGTTGTGCTTTTTCATACTTCTAAAATTCTTCCACATATCAATGTTAGTGTGAATTACAACCCTGAACAAAATAAATCCCTGTGCTCATACTTCTATAGTTATTGTATCTCTTATGTGTTCGTTTTACAAATAGTAAAAACGTTTTAAAAATTGCCATATCTGGTAAAGCATTTGACAGTACTGGCACTGACAAACTTGTAAGTGAATATTGCTGTAGCGCACACAGCCACTTCTGTCGGCAAAACGTCAGGTATATATTTTACTAAATTTATGTGTTGAAAGGCTGTTGTTCCTAATCAAACATTTCTGACAATATTCACAATGATTCGAAAGGGTGTATCCTTGGAAAGAGTTCTGATGTGCCTAATAAGTAATGTATAAGGTAGTGAGTAAAACAGCAGTGAGTTTTGCTATGTTTTAAAAAGACTTCTTTTGAGGAAAACATTTCTGACAGTTTTCACACTTAAAGGGTTTATCTTTGTTGTGAATTCTAATTTGTCTTTTCATATTACTAGACTGGATAAAACAGTTCTCACAATATTCACACTGATACGGTTTCTCTTTGGTGTGCATTTTGATGAGGTAAACAAGGGCTTGCTTTTGGTTGAAACACTTCTGATAATATTCACACTGATACGGTTTCTCTTTGGAGTGAGTTGTGGTGTGGTATGTCAGGCCTTCCCTTTGTGTAAAACACTTCTGACAATATTCACACTTGTAAGGATTCTCTCCAGTGTGAGTTTTGTTGTGGTACACAAAAACATTTCTGACAGTACTCACACTGGTAGGGTTTCTCTTTGGTGTGAGCTGTAATATGACTCACAAGGTTACTTTTTTGGCAAAATAATCACTTCTTAGGATTATCTCCAGTGTAAGTTGTGTTGTGTTAAACAAAGAAACACGTTTGCAAAACATTTTTGACAGTACTCACACTAAAAGGGTTCTCTTTGGTGTTAGTTCTGATGTGGCGTCTGAGGTCTTTCTTTGTGCAAAACCTTTTTCGCAATACTCACACCAATAAGCTTTTAGGCTGTTTAGCGGGAATTCTGACATGTTCTAGGACACTTTTCCGAGTAACATATTTCTGACAGTACTCACGCTGAAATGGTTTCTCGTTATACGTAATAGTATGGTTCACTAGGAAATGTTTTTGGGTGAAACGTTTGTAACAGGAGTCATACTGATAGGGTTTTCCTTTCCTGTTAATTCTGATGCGAGGTCATGCCTTTTTGCAAAACATTTCTTACAATATTCACATTTGGCCATGTGTTTTGAGTTGGTAGATTTTTCGGTACCCAAAATTTCCTTTTAGGCTGTTTAGCGGGAATTCTGACATGTTCTAGGACACTTTTCCGAGTAACATATTTCTGACAGTACTCACGCTGAAATGGTTTCTCGTTATACGTAATAGTATGGTTCACTAGGAAATGTTTTTGGGTGAAACGTTTGTAACAGGAGTCATACTGATAGGGTTTTCCTTTCCTGTTAATTCTGATGCGAGGTCATGCCTTTTTGCAAAACATTTCTTACAATATTCACATTTGGCCATGTGTTTTGAGTTGGTAGATTTTTCGGTACCCAAAATTTCCAATTTTTTTCTCTATGAAAATGCACGCTTTTTGATAAAAATATAATTGTTTGTTAACTAACCCCATAAGTACAAGAAAAGTATACATTTCCTGACAGGAAATTAAACAGGGAATCCAAAAATGATATTAGTTTCCCAATAGGAAGATTGGCTAGGGAGGTAGTTGACTTTGAATAGCAACATTTTCCATAAAAAATGTTTGATCTTCAGTGATATATATTTTTTACATATTACACCCTATGCTGAAAAGAACATATTTGAGTTCCTTGGCTCAAGAGCTTTAAAAAAATGTATACTTTTATTGTGATACCTGCTACAGGTTTCGCTGTGTGCGAACATATTTGAAACACACATTTGAGGCATTACGAATCTATAGGGATTTACACACAAACAGTGCAATGTAAGGCATTATCTGTAATCAAGGGATTTGCACTAGAAATTCACTAAATTTAAAGACAGAGTAACCTTTTTTAGTTTCTAAATGATTGTTCGTAAGTCTTTACAACATAAAACCAATTAAAAGAAGCAAATACATCAATATACCCTCATTTTTTTGAAATTTTTAGTTAAATTTACATATCAATCCTCCATATCAATCCTCGGCTCCACCCTGTCATGTTTTCATTAAGATCAAAATAACTTAAGAATGGTTTATGCTACATAAATTGATAGGTAATTTGTCTAGGTAGGTGACACCCTTGACTTAAAAATACTAAGAATTAGCACAAAAAATCTCGCACAAAAGTACTGCTCCACCCTATCGGTGTACCCAGTTTAAAACGCATGGCCATTTATAAAGTTTCTCTATGTTGTGGTGACTTTTGATATGCTGCACAAGACCACTTTATCGGGAAAACACATTTCTGACAGTATTCACACTGAAAGAGTTTCTCGTTGGTGCGAGTTCTGATATGCTTCACAAGGTCATTATTTTGGACAAAACATTTCTGACTACTCACATTGAAAGGGTTTCTCTTTGGTGTGAATTCTGATGTGCTTTTTTAAGATTTTCAAGATTGTGCAAAACCTTTTTGACAGTATTCACACTAATATCTAATATATTTGAACAGGCCAAGTGGCCATGTTTGTGCAGTAACCATGGTAACTAAATCCCAGCAATTACTAAATGTTTATACTAGGATTTGGGCAGGTAACCTTGTCCTTACATATTACAATGTTCTTGAAGGCTGGTCTGGACCTTGGTGAGTTGAACACTTTCATTATCATGGATTATGTTTTGCGATTAAATGTAAAGCTTGTTTAAGACTTATGAATAAATCTAGATGTGCTGTTAACTATTCAAAGGGATTCTCTTTGGTGTGAATTCTAATATGTACGACAAGGTCACCTTTTCGGGCAAAACATTTCTGACAGTACTCACACTGAAAGGGTTTCTCTTTGGTATGAGTTCTGATATGGGACACAAGGTTATATTTTTGGGCAAAACGTTTCTGACAGTACTCACACTGAAAGGGTTTCTCTTTAGTGTGAGTTCTGATGTGCTTTCTAAGATTACTAGCCCGTGCAAAACATTTCTGACAGTATTCACACTGAAAGGGTTTCTCTTTGGTGTGAGTCCTGATATGTTCGACAAGGACACCTTTTCGGGCAAAACATGTCCGACAGTACTCACACTGAAAGGGTTTCTCTTTGGTGTGAGTTCTGATGTGGCGTGAACGGCTACTTCCATCAGCAAAACATTTCTGACAGTACTCACACTGAAAGGGTTTCTCTTTGGTGTGAGTTCTGATATGACTCACAAGGTTACTTTTTTCGGAAAAACATTTCTGACAGTACTCACACTGATAAGATTTCTCTTTTGCAAAGGGTTTTTCTCCAGTGTGAGATCTGATGTGGCGTGCAAGGCCACTTCTGGCTGCAAAACATTTCTGACAGTATTTACACTGAAAGGGTTTCTCTTTGGTGTGAGTTCTAATATGGTCCAATAGGACAGTTTGTCGGGAGAAGCATTTCTGACAGTATTCACACTTAAAGGGTTTTTCTTTGGTATGAGTTCTGATATGGGCCACAAGGACATGTTTATGGGCATAACATTTCTGACAGTACTCGCACTGAAAGGGTTTCTCTTTGGTGTGAGTTCTGATATGATTCACAAGGTTACTTTTTGTGGCAAAACATTTTTGACAGTACTCACACTGATAAGGTTTCTCTTTTGTAACGGCACTCTCTCCAGTGTGAGATCTGATGTGGCGTGTAAGGTTACTTTTTTGGGCAAAACATTTCCCACAATACCCGCACTGATAAGGTTTCTCTTTTGTGTGAGTTCTAATATGTTCCACTAGGGTTTTTTGTCGGGGGAAACCTTTCTGACAATATTCACACTGATATAAGTGTTCTTTAGTATGAATTCTAATGTGGTATGTGAGGCTTTGTCTTCTTGTAAAACGTTTCTCACAATACTCGCACTGATAAGGTTTCTCTTTGTTGTGGTGACTTCTGATATGCTTCACAGAGCCACTTGTTCGGACAAAACATTTCTGACAGTACTCACACCCATGAGGGTTTGCTTTGATGTTTAAACAGTTTTCACACCGGTACCATAAATCCCTGTGGTTATTCAATAGTCTTTGCAGCTCACCTTTTTTTGACAAGTTTTTCTGACAAAATGTACTTTTGTATCTACGAGCCCGCACATATTTAATAAGATGCCTGTTAACGTGGGTTTTCAATTTGTTCAAGGAATGTAGTTCGAGTCTGCAAAATGCACAAGAAAATGGCTTCAAAAGTTTCATTACCATACTGATTGCAAATGTATTTATAACTTCAAAATGTATCCAAACAACATTCAAAGATCAACATAAAAGTTACTGCATGCACCTCAGACCCACCATGGAAAGTCCAAAGACTGAAGTCCTTGAGTGGAGCAGCAAGCAATACAAGACCACAACTTCTGCAGACTACTTCTGTCTTAGACCTGGTACTCTTTAAGTAGTTTCAAACTTCAGATTAGTTTCCAGCTGCAGATATATCAGTTGATCATCAAAATACCTGTAATTTTAAAACAGCATTTAAATGTTTGGTATTATTGTCTAAAAGGATCTTTTCAAACTAAATGAAGCTTTCATACATTTAAAGTCATGTATGATTTACTTCACTCAACGCACTCAAATTTTCTTGGATTTCTACTTCTTGCATGATTGAAATTAAAAGGGATTCAATCCTATAATCATGGTTCACCACCATTTAACAACTCACGTCCGGCAGGTCTCAATGGTTTATTTTGCTGGGGCAGGTTTTTGTGAAGTAAACCATGCAGACGTCATTGATTGAATCTCTAAATATTATAACAATCTCCTTGTTATAAAGTTGAGTGGCAATGACTAACTGACATCCCTCATGAAATAATCTTGTGAATTAGACAATCTTTAGCTTGTTTTGTTGTTAAAAGGATTCAATATTTCAGCATTGATCGCCAATATTTAACAATTCATGTCCAGCATGGTTCACTTCGCTCAGGCAGCTTTTCGCAATGTTAACCATTTAATGAATTCCTAACAGTGGTGTGCGAGGAGGGCATGCCCCCCCACACACGCTTGTCGGTCAGCAGCCGAAATGCACCCAATTGGGTGCGAAGTTACCCAAAAATTTGTGAACACTGATCCCTAAATACCTAAATATAAACAGAGTGACTTGTTTGTTGCACAATATTAAAACAGGACGTAATCTCAAATTGATCTACTAATTATACAGGGTGATTTAAAATGAACTGTACCCAAATTCAAAAATAAAAATAAAATACTTACCGACATTTTAATAATTTGTGTTTGTAAGCTGTAACAGGATAGTATGTTTCCTAATATTGGTGAAAAAATCATGTCTTTACCACAAATGGTTTTGAAGAAAAGTACATTTTTATAAAACACACCAATTTTGTTACTGCGGTAGAGAACACAGATAAACTTAGTTCCATGTGTTGGTCTAAAAATGGGATGATAAATTGAAAATACGATATCTTCTGACTAAAACCACTTATCAAAATTCAAAATTTCTACTACAGAACACTTATCACTGCTTTCTATGATAGTTTTTTTATATGTACAATCTCCGCGAATATCATAAAAAAATGGGTAAAGTTGGGTACAGTTCCTTTTAAATCACCCTGTACTTAATTGCAGAGCAGTTAAGGCTATATTAATATGTACAGATATTCTCTTGACTGGCTTTCCCAATTTAAAATACTACATGTACCTGAACATGCATACACTGGAACCCATATGTGATGCGATCAAGTAAAATCAGTTGGAACTCGGAAATAATAAATTTTCAGTTGCTTAAGAAACATTTACCAAGCTGCATTTTGCAGAAAACTCTATTTAAATTGAACAACAACTCCTAAATATACGAATCATTAAAGAGTTTCCAAAACAATATGGAACAAAAGGAAATAATTCCTTTGTTTGGCTATATCTCAAAATCAATATTTCCGAGTTCCGACTGATTTAGCTTGATCGCATAATATATATTGAACCTATATTAGCATGGGTACATTTATGGCAACTCAATTTCAGAATGGATCATGTGTGTGAAAACAAGTCTAATCTTTCTGAGGAGCTTGAAGTGCAGGCATGAAAATTTTCCTTTCATTATAAACATGTATCATGAGAACTGGATATAACTTATTGGCAACCCAATTCCAGGTGGTTACCATGTATAGACGAATCCAACGAGCCAAGTCATGGTCAGGATTTGGTCGGCCATCTTTGGGTCCCCGCAATACCAAAAAGCCGATGTTAGATTCCTTTGTGTTGTAAACTGCCATCATTCTTTTGTTCACGTGTAACACAGGTGATAGAATGCAGTTTAAAATACCCTCCAAGGCCGCATTATTTCACATTTTAGGTGAGATTTGAGCTGACGGGGACCCAACTTTGGCAGCCATTGAGGTATAGGAATGTGTGCAATTGGATTCGTCTATATGAAAATGTACAAGAAAATGGCTTCAAAAGTGCCATTACCATACTGATTGCAATGCATTTATAATTTAGATGAATCCAGTAACATTCAAATATCTACATTTAAGACACTTCATGCACATCTCACCCACCATGGAAAGTCCAAAGACTGAAGTCCTTGAGTGGAGCACAAAGCGTACAAGAACACACAACTTCCACAGGTTTCTGTCCTAGCCCTGGTACTCTTTTAGTAGTTTTCGAACTTCAGATTTGTTTCCAGCTGCAGTTATCAGTTGATCATCAAGATACCTGTAATGTTAAAACAACATTAATGTTTGGTATTATTGTCTTAAAGGCTCTTTTGAAACCAAATGATTTTTGTACCTGTTCACTTTTGAAGCCATGTGTGACTAGCAACATTCTCAATTTTTCTCATATTTCTACTTTTTGCATGAAGGGTGGTGCAAAAAATATGTGGTGAATATAGAGGCAAAGATTTTTTAGCAGGCCAAAAGAGGAAGGAAGCATTTTTTGGCAGGTCACAATGGGGGAGACAAACAATATTTTTAGCAACACATTCAAATATGTAAAATTTCTTGCTTGCTGTGTTCGCATTATATGATAAGACAATTTAAATGCTTAAAAGCTCTCGCTCAGCATGAAAGATCTCCAACCAAGCTATGTATAGGCCTAATAAGTTAACCTTTGCCCTTCTTCCCTTGTACCTGTGCCACTAGCACATACATTTGGCAGGTGGTAAAATTCAACATTGGCATCTCATGCTTTAATGCATTAATTTCTTATTAAGTTATTCTCTGAATACATGTATGTTCTAAACTTTTAATTCTTTATAGTAACACTTTTAGCTTGGTTAATGTTAAATCATGATAACTAGAGTCTAGAACACAGTCAAACGTGTAGTGAACATAGCTTACTGCGAAAATTATTTCATTGAACCTCTGTGCCACTAGCACATACATTTGGTAAGTGGTAAAATTCAACATTGGCATCTCACGCTTTAATGCATTAATTTCTTCTAAACCTTTAATTCTTTATAGTAACACTTTTTGCTTGGTTAATGAGCTAAAACCAGAGCCAGACCTTAAGAATTTACCAGAGGGCATGGTATGTTCAAAAGAACTAAGTCCACCTATTGTTTACTTGTAAATAATGACAAATGGTATGAATACACCAGTAGAAACTAGCTGTCACCACAACTTTCAAAATCTGCATTCAAAAGTTTTCAGGCACTGTCCACGAAATGAAAAAAACTCTGCTTAATCCAACATGTAGCTGAGAATACACATCGGGATGCACACATCATGTAATCAACCTAAACGAATCCGATGTCGATTAAAATCAAAATTCGGTTTAGAATTTCAATGTGTGAGCTATTTTCAGAACTCCAATTGATGAAAACCCCTATCACTTTTTAGATTGACTCACAGTTCTAGAGATATGGCCATTTTAGTGTGGCTCATCCATGTGAAAAGGGCGAGCACACTTGGTAGATTTGTCTTAAACGTTTATGCTTTTTAGATAAAACACACTTTTACATCTGCAAGTCTGCACATATTTAATAAGATGTCTGTTAATGTGGGTTTTTAATTTCTCCAAAGAATAATGCTTGAGTCTGCAAAATGCACAATGGTTTCAAAAGTTTCAAGGCCATCTGTTGCTACTTGCAAGTTCCAACATGTATTTACACAGCAAACTTTAGATGAACCTAATAACATAAGATATAGTTCAAGTTATCAAGTAATTTAAACCTACCATGAAAGTCAATGCTAGCAAAGATGTCCTTGAGTGGAACAGCAAGTACTCCCAGACCACAATCCTGTCTCGGCCCAAGCTCTCCTTTTATTGATGTTCAACTGCAGATATATGTATATCAGTGGATCAAACTACCTGAAACATTAAAAGAACACAATGCTTGATATTATATTACTTGCTGCATCCCTTAGCAGATTGAAACAGAACTGAAATTAAATTAGGTCACATAAATTAGATTAAGATATTAAGTTGATTAATCCAACAACATATAAAGATGTGTGTACACCTCAAACCCACCATGAAAGTCAATGCTAGCAAAGATGTCCTTGAGTGGAACAGCAAGTACTCCCAGACCACAATCCTGTCTCAGTCCAAGCTCTCCAGATATGTATATCAGTAGTTCAAACTACATGAAACATTAAAATAAAAAAAACATTAATAAATGTTTGATAATATTTCTTGTTGCATTGCTACCAGATTAGCTCATTAATATTTAATAAAGTGCAAATAACCTGATGCGTAACTATGAAGCACATCAGGTCATCATACAAGACATACATGTACCTTATCACCTACCAATTTAGAAGTTTTTTTTTGTTTGTTTTTTTTTGAAGTTTTTATTCCCTGTCCTTGGAACTGGTGGAGGGAGAAAAAACATACAAAATGGGCCACCAGTTCCCAACGATCATGAATTAAATCATAATATTATAGTCAAAATTTTTAAGAACAGGTACAAAGAACAATCACAAAAGAGACAAAGACGATGGACAAAGAGAACGCTCACTCTTACAAACAAAACACAAGCACCAGTCTTGTGTCAAACAAGTGCACACATTACTTGGTTACACCCATCTTGATCCTGCCATAATCAGTTTGAAAATAATTGAAGAAAAGGACAACAATTTAAGATGCTTCAAGATCAATGGTCCATTTTTTGAAATGGAGCCGCAGTTTACCTTTACTTTCAGCAATTTTATACTCAATTTTCTGCTTCAATTTGACCATATTCAGAAAAGCATTGAAACTAAGGTTAGTCTGTTTAAATCTGCACTTATGAATGTAAAATTTAAGGCACAGAAAAAGGAAATTAATACATAGGTCATGTTCTGAGGTATCCCTGATACCAAACATTTTATCAAATTTGGAAAATATAAAAGAATCCCCAGTGACACTGTTGATATAAAAACATAGTTCATCCCACATGGGAGACACATTCTTGCATTCACAAAATAAATGCAAAATTGTTTCGGGCAATTCATTACAAAAGTAACAATTGGGTGAATCCACCCTACCAATTCTGTGAAGAAAATTATTTCTACAAATTGCCCTATGAAAAACTTTAAAATAAAATTAGAAGTTCATTGGTTATTACATGAAGGATGCTAAGTAGATTATGATTTTGCTTCCGTCCCGACAGACAGCCATCAAACAATCAATTAACCAAAAAGCCCACCACAACCTTTGGTTATAGGGCCAAAAACCTGGGAGGGACGGCTCGAACAAACCAGTACAAAAGTTGAAAGCACTTCATGCTTAAATGTACATTTTGTACAAATACAAAATGTGTGTCAGGTCGCAGTCGCTTAAGATCCCACTTGAGAAAACACAATCTTTGATCATTTCTAAAGCTGAATTTATACATGATCGTTTATGCTAAAAAGCGAATCACATGTGCACATAATCATGGGTGCACACAAATTGCCATTGTAATTTACACACATATCTTGCACGGTTGGTGTCAAGGATTCAGTTTAGAATCAGCTTTATATTACACTTCTTAATGACTAATTTACACAGTGACAAAAGGATGTGTTCATGCACCATTACACCACAGAGTAGGGCCCTGATGCACATAGAAACTGCATTAAAAAAAGTAATAAAGTACCTCCTGAATGTGTGTCAAAAATCTCTTTACTCCTCTTTTATGATGTGCCAGAAATCTCTTCCCCCCCCCCTTTCAACCTGCCAAAATTGTTATCTCCACCTTACTTTTTTTTTGCCATGCCAAAATTAGCCCTCTTTTTGTCAGGGGGGCCGCAGAAAATTATTGCACAGAAAGGGCCATTTTTAAGGGGGAAAGACATGGCACACAGACATAATCATATTGTAAACCAAGGACATTCTCAATTCCAGGAAGCCAGCACGATGCATATACATATAAAACCCGTAAGACCATGACCATGTTTGCTGGTATGGAAGTAGAGTCCTTGCTTGGATAGTAAAAAGTCAGAGACATCCACAGCTAGGCGGAACATTTCAGTACATGGACATCCTCGTTTGATGGTGTGTGTATCATGTATAAATCACATGTAAAATGTCCTTGTTTGCCGATGAATACTTTAGTGCCCAAGCAGGCTGCTCAGGGAGGGTCAGTCTCAAGGGGGTATCCTCCCTCGAGTTTTGGAATATTGGGGTTTTTTTAATCACACTTTAAAATCTCTCATTTTTGCGACACCTTTTTACCTTAAGCAATGGCGAAGACTTCTTTTTGACAGGTTGCCCTATAATATGTTAACCCAGTTGGGGAAGCTTATACCCTAAAATCTATAGAGATGCACCCCCACCCCCCGCTAATGGTGGTAGCTAGAGGGGGCAATTGCCCCCCCCATATTCCTTTCATTGCTTGAGACTGGACCGTCGGTTCTTGAGGTCTACTGAAGTGCCGAATGTGTTGCTAATGCAGTATCATCGGTCATTAGAACTTAAAAGGGCATTTCGTGATCCACAGCATCATCCCCCCACTTCTCTCAAAAAAATTCAGATTTTTATATCACTGGAAACCTCTGGCTACATAATGTTTATTGTACAAACAATTTCTTGCAGATTAATTTGTTTAGCAAAGATATCGTGAAATTTGAATTTTTCGTTCTGGTATACCAGAAGCCCCCCAAGTCCCCCCTGGTTCCTAAGCCTATGTTTTGAACAGTCTAAAATTTTGTTGAAGTGCAATTTTAGCAACATTTCTGATGCGATCGCCCGTCGTGATCGACGTTGTTTACATCTGAACTTCCATTGATTTTAAAACACTGTGTCATGCTTCAACAAATCCGACTAGATTTTTAATGCAAAGCCATCGGTGAGCAAATTCGTGGCTAGTCTCGAGCAAATGAAACTATGCTAATTTAGACCTGTTATCGATTGTCGTATGTGTCGTATTATCGTCAATTTGGACCTAAATCCGACACTTCAAAAGAAATTGTCCTTTTTCAACACTTTACGACACTCATCAAAAAAGAAAAAAATGAAATTTCCATGCTATTTTGTCAAAATAAGCTTACCATACGATCATGTTTTCATCGGAAAGTCGAAAATTACCCCCCAAAGTTGACCCGAACCCAGTAGTAGAACAAACCAGGAAGTGTGTTTACACCGGAAGTCGGTGATCGTAATTCATATCGGTGTGATTTTAAGCTTATCTATCGACTTTTTCAGCATTTTTTTTATCTCATTACAAGTTTTGACACATGTCGATTGTCGTATTTTTTTCCCCGACACAGTGTTGAATTAGAAATCATGTGTCGATAACAGGTCTACATGCTATGCACATTGTTAATGTTATGTATTAAACTTGTATTACCGCTTGTAAGTCACATAAACTTCAACTTGCAGCCTTGTGATTGTGTGGAAGTGTAAAAATATAATCACTGTTCAGCATGGCTCAGTGATAAAATACATCATTCATTGTACAGCAGATATACCTATATATTCCTTCTTCTTCTTCTTCTTCTTACTGTCCAACACCCCTTTTATTTCAAATTTAAAGGAGTCAACCGGACAGGATACTTTGTGCATGCGGATTAATTGTTACTTTCTTGAAGTTGTTGATTTAAAATATTCTTTCACTGTCTCTTTTGAAGTTCTCCCTATCCGGGATTGTGGTTAAGTTGCGGGGTAAAGTTCCAGTCAATCATGCTCTAGGTTGCTTTTTGGGGTCCCGGACCCACCAAAATAGAGTTCAGACCCCCTGTTTTGAAATTTTCTGCAAGTTCAGGGGTCCCTGCAGACCCCCAGTTTTTCAATCTAGCACTCTTGCAGACATACTTTTTATGCTGCGAACAAACTACCCCCATTCACGCTGTACGAAGTTGGAAATAAAGGATCCAGTTAGCACGCCAGGCACCACTAAGCATGCAAAGTGCATAACATCAGACTTTTGGTGATCCCTGGTTTTTTTTACCGTCATTAAATATTCATGAACCCAACACCACAAACAAACTTGTTCCATTGGCACTGTACAACTCTAAGGATAAAGGAGCTGTGGTAGCTGTGTGGCACCATTTACATGTGAATTAATGCCAAACAACCACAGAAGCTAGCCAGATCAACTAGCATAAATAGTGCCCCTCATTAAGGGGGTACTACACCCCTGCCCAATTTTGTGCCTATTTTTGCATTTTTCTCTAAAATTATAGCGCATTGGTGACAAGTAAGATATGTATATTATTGGGGCAATGACTACAACTGCTACACTGGAAATTTTATTTCAGCACAGACAACAGTTGTGGAGTTACAGTCAAAAATGAGGGAAAACCAATATTTGATAAATAAATCAATAACTAATTGCCTTGAGTTGCTGAATTTTCAGTGCAGTAGTTGTAGTCCTTGCCCCTATAATATACATATCTTACTTGTCACCAATGCGCTATGTAGTACCCCCTTAAAATGACATCACGACATTCCATGCACCTCTGCATTGGCTCAATGCATACAAAATTTTCAAAACTGAACACATGCAAGTTTCATTCTTCTAGAACTCGAGTTAAAAATTAAACTGGGGGTCCAGGTATTTTGAATCTAGTAGATGAAAGTTTATTGTATTACATGTATGCCTGTGTGTGAATTTGTGCTGCCCAGTCCAATCTTCATGTTGCCCGGAAGCAATATTCGCAAGGATTTTCCACCTAAATTTTCAGATCCCATGCATGTGATTGGTCAGTTCTGTACATGTTATGAGTGCATGCATTCAGTGCCAAACTAATTTGCATACCTTATAGTTGTGTTAGTAGTTTGTATGTGAACATGTCATAAACATGTCGAGGGTTGACAAACAGAAGGCCTTAACTCACTTTTGGCCATTTTGAGATTTTGGTACCAAAATAATCTGTAATACCACCGATTCTTAAAATCATAAATCCTTAACTCAATTCAACTTCCTATTGCATATTATAAAATTGGAAATTGAGATATCGGCCTTTAAAATTATTATTGACAATGTTAGGCATGATCACAAAATTTTCAAGTAGGTTTTTTCACATGGAAATTATTTTGTTTAAAAAGGTGATCATTTAAGTTAAAAATGAGGGGTCAACCATGTCTGTAGCTCCAATATCAACAAAGTTATGGGCAAATGTCTGTTTTTTAAATTTTTCATTTTTCTGCGGCCATCATTGACAATGGGATGCCTTACAATGACTTACTGTACAAAAGAGCAAGTAATACATCATTTTTCACCACGGCGATCCATTTTACAAAAAGACGATTTTATTTTATGAAATCTAACTATCACTGCTGAAGTTGATGACTTCTATCAAGGATAAAGTACCAGCACTTTTTAGACTACGTCTCCAAGTTTCTGGTGTCCAAATTTCAAAATTTTGTATTTTCCTATGGGGATTACACAGTTAAGCCATTTACTGTGGTCGCAACTTTTTGAGTTGAACGTCGCCCTCTATAATAAGCAATGTGGACATACCTAACAATGTTGTCATTGTTGAGAGTAGGATTTACCTTGAAACGTGTCTCAAAAAATACAAGATGCCAGTTATATTCTTAGTCATTCACAAACTGATAATATCTGTCCATGCGAGTGGTCCGAATTTTGAGCCATACAAGTTTACGTCAAATTACGTGGTGAACTATTATATTCTGGTCTAAAACTATCAAACAATATTTTTAACATCAATAATATCACAAATTCGCAACAAACCCAAATTGTGAAAAATTCACCCCGGGCAGATTTTTGGCTGTTTCTCAATCTCCATTTACGATGAAAAGTGTCTGCTTTTGACATGACACGTAACATATTTGATAAACTCAATTTTCCCAGGAAAATTTGTGGTCATTTTTTCAGCCCCCCCCCCAGGAGGGTCAACAAAAATTTAGCCCCCCCTTTGCATCAGGCCATCCCCTAACAAATGTTTGTGAACTGTCTCTTAAAAGGGCATTTCGTGATCCACAGCCTCATCCCCCCCACTTTTCTCAAAAAAAGTTGAGATTTTTATATCACTGGAATACTCTGGCTACATGTACAAAATATTTCTTGCAGATTAATTCGTTTAGCAAAGATATCGCGAAATTTGAATTTCGTTCTGGTACACCAGAACGAAATTACAACGTATTGTCTATGGAGCAGTGTAATACACATAATCATGCATAACTCGCAAACGCAAAATCGGAATCAACTGATATTTTGGGAATATGCTTTTTTCGTGGATATGTACTGAAAAATGTCATAAAAAGAGGATGCTAGGATCACGAAATACTCCTTTAAAGCCTAAATGTAGGCCTACGATCTTTTTAAATTTTTAGATTTTTCTTTTTTTCTTCTAAAATGATACAATGTAATATGCAATCATTATGAAAGTTCCCAATACATTTGGACGCGAAAAACATTGGGAATTTGCAAAGAAACAACATCATAAACTTCACCTCTATCACTCGACGCATCTCGCACTATTTGGATTAGGACAGCGAGTGCGGCCTCAGAGTTAGTCTCCTAAGCGGCCAGTTTGGTTATGCTCCCTCCACATGTGGAGGGAGCGTAACCAAGCTAGTTTTGTAGGAGACTATGGTTTATGATCGTGGCCGACATAAAGTCATAATCTAAAAAATTATGACTTTATGTCGGACCAACAGGCAACAGAAAATCGTCCCGTTTTACTACAAATAGGACAAATTTGACAGTTTGCTCATACATTTAAGTTAGAACATGTGTAAGTATTACAAATATGCCAAAAAATCGGTTTTGAAAAAAATTCTGAAAAAAGATCGTACATTATGACTTTAAGTTCAAGTTACACATCCAATTTCTCACTGGATGTACTCTGGAGCTACTCCGGATTACCTCCAGGGCTACTCTGTAGCGATGTACCGTAACACGAGTCAAAAATCCGTGGACTACTCCTATCCGGTTTTCCACGGTGTACCTCCCGTAGAGACAGACTATAGCGGAGTACCTCTAGAGGTACTCCGTAAAAAAATGCGTGATGATCTGTTGCCAGATTTAATGCTATTTTCTCAATTTAGCTTTATTGTATGCTTTAATTAGGCTATATTAGGGAGTTTTGTTCTTTCTTTCTTTTATTATTTTTCAAATATATGTTAATAATATAATAACAGAAAATAATAAACAAGTAAATAGGCCTACATAAATACATAAACAAGTTCAGAAATAAGCAAGTAAGTAAAATTAATGATGTAAATAATTGACTAAATAAATTTATCAATGAATAAACAAGTAAATAAATAGGTAATTAAATTAACAAGTAAAAACTACACAAATAAGAAAGTAAATAAGTAAACATGTGCATTATTTAGGCCTAAATTTTAAAAAAAAATGAATAGTACTGTGAGGCCTAGGCCTCTATGTGAAATAAAATTTGGTTGTTATTTAACTTTTTAATTTGATTACCTGTTTGCTTACTTGTTTTTTCATTTGTTTGAGTAGGCCTGCATTTTGTATGTTTTTAAGCATTTTTCTTTGCATATTATACTTGAATGATTGGTCATTTTATAGCTAATATTTATTTTAGGACCCCACAATTTATTATTAATTTTATATTTATTATTTCTTTATATGTATTATATTTTACTTATTTACTATTTAATTATTTAGTAAGTTATTTAAATATTTACTTTTTACTAAGTGACCAATCATTCAAGTATAATAAGCAAAGAAAAAATGTTTAAAAAACAAACAAAATACGGCCTACTCAAACAAACGAAAAAACACATATCAAACAGGTAAGTCAAATTAAAAGATGAATAACAACCAAGTAAAAAAATATGAAAACTGTGAATAACATAAATGAAAGATGAAAGACTAGTAGGCCTAAAGCCTCCAGCATACTTTCCTGCCGCTTGCCGCTGCGGCAAGGCGTTTCAACCAATGACAAGCCTTGATTGTGTCCGTTTGTCTGCAATACGCGTGCGCCACGCCGCTCAGCGGCAAGCGCAGGGTAGTATGAAACCAGCATAAGGCCTAGCCAAACAAATCAAAACCAAACTGTATTGCAAGAAGGTGTATTATAGGCCTAGGCCCACGCCTTGCAACAGTAAAGTAAATGCGGTGCAAAATGTTAGGAAAACAGCGTAAAAACAAGAAATTCAAGAAGTATAAATTATGAGTAAATTTTAACTGTAATAATAAACCCGGGTACAGTAAATAAACAAACAACATGAGAAAGTGGAACCGCGAACCGCAGTAATGGCAGTATGCACACAGGAAAACAACGTCACACAAGCATCTCAAGTTAGCAAAACTAAAAAACATAACAAGGAACACAAAATTAAATAATGATTGAAAATGATTTTAAAAACAAGTTGAGAAGAAGTCGTACTGGTACTGTCGTTAAACAAAAGAACACATTTCTACAAAGGAAACAAACACTAATATAAAGAGAAACAAAATGTCTCTGTGACATCGGCAAGTGATTCTCGCTCCGTCATGACGCTCTATGCAAACGTGCAAACATGGTCAATCAATTAATCAAAACAACAAACGTTAAACTTTGCTAAAATAGCTAGGTATCGCGCGCACTAGTACGCGGCCGATTACGCGTTAGGTGAGTTGTTTACCGCTGCCGTCAGTGACCCGCTTTGGCTGCGGTTGTACACGGAGCTGACTTCGGTGTTACTCCAGGGTTGGCTCGTGGCTGATCAGATGTACTTCAGAGTAGCTTCTTAAGAGTACCTTTGGAGTAGCTCCGATATGGCGTATCTAGAAGTTGGCACTAGTGTAGCACCGGAGTTGGCTTCTAGACAGACAATGGATGGAGTAACAGCGAAGTAGCTCTGATATGGTGTATCCACGATGGGTTTGCTAAGGTGTAGCTTCTTCGAAGTAGCTTCAGAGTAGCTCTATTAAGGTGTAGCTTCAGGGCTACACCGCTACACCAGGTGTAGCCGCGAAGGTAATCTGCCGCGGTGGTAAACCGTCAATGAGAATCTGGATGTGTAGTACTCTCAGCATGCTCAGAGTCATTGGCGTTTAGGGGGGTGTTACGTGTGAAACACCCCCTTGGATCTGTCAAAAAAAATGAGGGAAAAGAAAAGACAAAGAAAGAGAGAGAGAGGGGGGAAGAGGGAGGGAGAGGGAGGGAGGGAGATAGGGGGAGGAGAGGTGGGAGATAAGCAAAGCATAGGGGACGTATGATCACAATAATATCATAGGCCTATAGCCTTAACAACCCCCACACAAATTATCTCACCCCATAACCGGTATTGACCGGTAACATATGTATATGTGTTAATTGTTCATACATGTCAACACCCCCCCCCCCCCATCATCACACCCCTGGCAACTTACGTAATCAAATTTACTTTGTAATCTAAATCTAATCGCTTTTCAAAAGAATATGTTAAAATAAAGCATATTTAGACAGTATTTTGCATTGAAATAGTGGAAAAATTATGCACCGAATGGCTTCAATTGGACATTCATTTTGCAACATTTCTGAGGAGGGAAAACTTGTTCACGAAAGGCTTCATAGACCATCATTTCACAATTTCGGCTTTTTGAAACTAATATTTTACACACTAATATATAGTGCCAAAATGGTCCACCAAATCGCTTCATTTTGCAAAAGTTTCTTACTTCTGAGGGGGCACATCCCCCCTCAGACACACCCCTACATAGTGCATAAACAAGTGGCCATATTCGCTTTCGACATTTACCAATTTGTGTTTAACATAAATCATAGGCCTACAATTAAAGGGAAAACTTGTTCACAAAAGGCTTCGTGGACCGTCATTTCACAATTTTTCGGCTTTTTCAGTCTAAAATTTTACACACTAATAGTACCAAAATGGTCCACCAAATCACTTCAATTAGGTATTCATTTTGCAAAATTTCCTACTTCTGAGGGGGGGGCACATCCCCTCAGACACCTCTAAGCGTCAAGCGCCTTAAGCGACGCGACGCGATATCCTTCGTGCCATTTTTAAAATTTCTTTTTCTTTTTTTATCATCACACCCTCCTTGAAAAATTCCTGCGTACGCTACTGCTCAGAGTCATTCGAGTCAACCACTAGTGCAGTGCCGTACTATTACGCTGACTTTCGTATTCGGCGAGGAGGACGATTTCGACCTCCTGGTTTGTTTACAAACAGAGATAGGTATGTTCATAAAATTTTGAAGTTCAATATTTTTAGCTGAAAGTTCTTTCATTTGAAAGAGAATCAAATTACCTAAACAATAAGGGGTCAATCATGTTTCTAGTGCATATACTTTTGAAGTTACAGACAAAAATAGTGTCACCAAATTGTCCAAAATTTTGTGTGTGAAATTGTGACAGCAGGCACATGTACAATGTACACTACTGTATGTGACCCCAGATGACCTCCTATTCTTTACTGTAAGAAAGCTGTTTTGGATGGTCTTGATTTACACACAAATTGCTTTTGAGCTAAATCGAGTGTCGACTTGATGGAACATGGATTGCACTATGTGATAGTTTATGAATCCATTATTATCCCAGTACCAACATAAGTCAACATCACTTAGGTTTTGGTTGTCAAAATTAATTTTTAGTAATTTTTTCCATTGAGCCCCACAGTAAAGCCATTTTTGGACCGTACAGGCACATTCCACTTCCCTATGGACGAATAGCGCCACCTATAGTGTGAGATGTGAGCCTGGCTAACAGAGAGGTAGACAAAAAACCGTTCCGCTTGTCCAAACACTCAAGGGTATCAGGACGACTCGACCTCCGGACTAGTCGACCACGGACTACTCGACCACGGACAACTCGACCTCCCTGACAAGTCGACCTCCCTGACAAGTCGACCTCCAGAATCGCCGTGCACTTGGTGCATTCATCACCAATAGTGATAAATGCATGATTCACGAAGTTGTTGTTGTTGTTGTTGTTATTTATCATTATTGCTTTGTTGAGTAGCTAACATAATTAGGAGGCCTACATTTAATTGTTTTGTGTGAAATAATATCGTAATATGAATTAATATTCCATATAACAAGACATGATTATCAACATCATAAAGAACTCTGCATAGAGAGATATGGCAATATTTTTGTATTGACCTACCACTTGATAAAGCGATTAGCGCATTGTCACTTATCTACAATAGCAGAATGGTGCAGTAGGTTAAATTCTTCGGTATTATATAAAATCAATGACTGTCAGGTATTTGTTATCAATGAACATGATCAATGGAATCTATCATTTAATAAAGAGTCAGATAAAAGGAAACTAGTAGTTTTCGTGGAGAGTAAATATCACTAGAAAAATCAGATACAAAATCATGATCAGACCGCGTATTTCTACAGAAAACTTATGAAATTATGTGAATGCTCTTGGCTTGCTAGTAAGCTCTAGTAATACTCTGGGTTCAAATGTACGAATTAAATACAGCTCATCACCATGCGGAGCATTTATTAAAACACAATTAATTAATACTTCTTTACTTGGAATGGATGGAAAAATTGTCTTAGGACTATTAGTATAGTATAGAGGGGACGGAGTACGAGATTTGTGTTTTATTTGACATCGCTTCAATACGTTAAGATATGAACGGGGATGGTTGATGTTTTATGTTATTTCACTATCTACTGAAAATTAATGCACACATTTGGCAGAATGTATTAGGAAAAACTTTTAGTATTTTGATATTTCGTGTTTGTTGTTTTGTTAGTTTTTTGTTTTTTCACTATCTACTGAAATAGCATTTTGCGGTGCAGCGGCCCTATAAACTTGATATAGAACATTTGCAAAAAGTTGAAAAGGCCTACTTTTAATATTTGATAAATTTGAACATTTCACAAAAGTTGAAAAAGCCGAATTTCGGATTTGAAATAGACTTTCAATGATTGAAAAAGTGTATAAAGTTGAAAAACTCCCGAATTTTGGTTCTAAAAAAGACTAGCTCGACGAGGCCCAATTGAGTTTTTTCAATCGACTTTTAATATAGTTAAAAAACCGAATTTTTATTTTGTGAAAAAAGTCGATGAGGCCTAAAATGGTGAACAATCCGACCTTTAATATTTGAAATGTTGAAAAACTAGGAAAACTGTGTGCAGTGTTTGTTTCCAAAACTGATTATAGTATATCGAATGGCTAGTGTAAAAACGTGGTTAATTAATTCCTGTTGACAAGTTCGAACAACATGAAATATTTATAACAATGATTTGAGTAGGAGAGCCGGGAAGGAAAGCCGTCTATTTCTTTTTACAATCATCCAAAGCAGATGGTATGGCATAGTAAAATGCAACGTGCTAAATAAATTGGCGAATTCAGTAGGCGGATTAAATTTAAGAAAATATATTAAAAATAACACTGACAAATACATATACCTATCCATTTCATTGGTGAAAATAATGTTATTAAAAGTTGCAAAGTTAAAATTTAAGAAAAAGTAACAGAAAGCAGCTGTTCAAAGTTGATTTAACCAGAAAGAATGAACCCAAAGTGTCAACATGTCTTGTTGTCATGTTTAATTGTAACTCTTTGGGTTGGTAAACTGTTCATTCTTTCTTATTAAATATATTCAGTTTCCTCTTGTAGCCAGCAATCGTTCCCCATTGTATTTATTTGTTCTTGTGGGGGATGCGTATCCCCATTACCTACTTTACAGTTTTGGAAACAAAATGTCAAGTTCATGTTTCTTCCGTTGAGTCAAGTAGGCTACATGGTCCGGATACGTCGCAAGCACAAGACACGGGCAAACGACCCGTAATAGACTCGTAATTCCCCATGCAGTTATAGTGATGAGAACATACCAGTTTATGCAGACACGCAGCCGAGGGGCCCGGGACTCAAGCAATCGATTATACGTCCGGGTCCGTTCTTTGCGTGCAGCGTGCTCGGTCGTGGTGCCATTGATTCAACCCCTGTCTCACCCGGCGCTTTCGGCAGCACTGAAATACCTGCGGTGCAACTAGTGGGTGCCGAATGTACCCCAAAAATTTCTGAGCAAAAATAGTATAATATCTCCAAGCTGCTGCTCGCGTTTGTTTCGCTGTGCGCATTTGTCTTGGAGAAATTAGTTAATCATTTTTACATAACTTAAAGTACAGAGGGAATTTAACATAATAATAAATATAAAAAATTAATTAATTGCTAATTAAATAAATGAAATATATAAGTTAAAAATAGGCCCTAAATTAAACAAACATATCTGGATACGTCGGAAGCACAAAGACACGACACAATACACCGTGTATTATACACGGGCAAACGGCCCGTAATAGACTCGTAATTCCCCATGCGGTTATAGTGATGAGATCATACCAGTTTATGCAAACACGCAGCCGAGGGGCCCGGGACTCAAGCAATCGATCGTGCGTTCGGGTCCGTTCTGTCAGTCACCTTTATGCGTTTCACTCCTCGGTGCCGTTGATTCAACCCCTGTCTCACCGGCGCTTTCGGCAGCACTGAAATACCCGCGGTGCAAAACGAGGGTGCCGAATGTACCCCAAAAATCCCGGAGCAAAAATAGTATAATATCTCCAAGCTGCTGCTCGAGCGCTTCGCGTTTGTTTCTCTGTCGCGCATTTGTCTTGGAGAAATTAGTTAATTATTTTACATAGCTTTAAGTGCCGCAGAAAAAATTTAACATAATAATAAATACATACTGTAATCAATGTAACTGAAGATTTCTACATTTACAGCTATTATAATCATAAATATCAAGGCCTAAATTTCATAAATATAAATTAATTATTGTCCTGTTTCCCTCTGTTTTTGAATTTTTTTATGATATGCCTGTTATGCGCTATCATGCTTGTGAGTTGAAAGTAATATTAATTTACTTAAGTGCTCTGAAGCTGGAAATAATCTGAAATCCAAACTATTCTTCTTACTGTTATAACCTTCCTTCAACTTGGTATCGATGATTAGAATCTGATTATACTAGATTCCATTGATAAATAATAGCATACTAGTCAATGATTAATACCAAAGAATTCAATATCCTAGCCATTCGGCTATTGTTCCTATTGTAAATGTGACATTGTGCTAATCACCTTATCAAGTTGACAATACCAAAATATTGCCAAGATATCCCATCCCTTTCCTACGCAGAGCTATTTCAAGCTATTATCTTTTATAATAATTTTTATTATTATATAAACCTATCGTCAATATACCATAAATAATTCCTCACGCAATGTTGAAATATACTAAATGTTAGATAAACCACTAAGTAAATAATAATAAAAATTAATTAATTGCTAATCAAATAAACGAAATAAATAAATAAAATTGCAATAATAAATAAACAAACATAATAATAGTAAAACATGACATAATAAATACATAATGCATAAAAAAATACATTTAAGTGCAAGAAAGAGGAAAATAAAGCAAAGAAACTAATAAAGTTCTACACTGTGCAGTTTGGATATAATACTAGTATCACTAAAATAATTGACAATAAAACCATAGGAAATAAAACCATGAGTAGATCTAATCATGACATCCTAAATATTATGGAAAACATGGAGCAAGCAAACCTTTCAACATGATGTAAAATGAAATGCACGATCAGCAACTGCACAGCAAGTCATCCATCGGCGATGAATGCATCAAGTGCACGGTGAATATAAAGCTCGAGTTCTCAGGAAGGTCGACTTGTCCGTGGTCGAGCTGTCACGGAGGTCGAGTTGTCAGAAGTCGAGTAGTCCGGAGGTCGAGTCGTCTGACATTCCACTCAAGTATCAGAAGGATGGTCCACAATAGCGTGATTCACGTAACCTGAATAGGGATTAAAAAGCTGTCACGTAGAACCATGTGCTTCTATTGTCCAATTTGCCATCAAGATTTCATATGGAAACAGTTCAGACCCAGTACACGATCATGTCAGAAATTAATATTTTGTTCTGGGTCTGATTATTCGGACTACACTAGTGCAGTGTTTTTTTTGCAACAAAGCTGAATTTGAAACAGTTATTTCTACAGTTACAGACATACAGCTAATAATTTCTCCATATATGTAAATATTACCTGACATAACAGCAGCTTCTGGTTTGACTTGCTATCGTTGATGAAATTGTGTATAAATACAAGTTTTAGCTTCAATTTATGCAGCAACCTAGGGCAACTTCAGTGCAAAATTAATGATGGTCGGCAATTTCATAGTTCGCAATTACTGCGCATGTGCAGCGCAGCCTGTGGTCATTATGGGCGAACATCACCAATTCCCGGCACCAATTATCTCTCCACTCATGAATAGTCATTAAAAAAAATTAAAAAACCCTTTAAAAGGGTTAAGCAGCGTCAATGGATTATCTTTGAATTTTTTTTTTGGGGGGGGGGTGACTTATTAAATGAGGTATACAAACCAAAGCAATAACGTGTTGACATGAAAGTTAAGTTTGTTAGGATCGGTTTAAGTTGGAATATTGCGGCTTATCAGGAGCCGGGGTATTCAGCATCGAAGTGGTTACGTAATTCTCTTGGGTTACCGGATCACGCTACTTTGGTATGCCTTCGAGTATGTGGTGATCATTTCGATCGTGGTTCATTACTCTAGCGCGTGATCCCGTTGACATAGTAACATTACGTAACTTCGATACTGAATAGTATGTATGATTGGTTCACGATTATTTGTGTAGTAGAAAACAGTTGGGCTACATCATGTAAATCCCATATATATCTGTATAGAAATATTTCTTGTGGGGTATCCCAATGGTCAATTTTAGGAACCTTATTATTCATATTGTATGTAATTTGTAAATGACATTACAAGTAAAACAATATTTTTAAACATTAGATTTTGTTCTGTTATACGTTTGCAGACGATATTACCATTATAACCGGACTAAATGAGGTGTGTTGACGATCGGTCTGGGGAATAACTCAGGTAAAGACCTGATGAATTTACGGTGAAAAATTATAGGGGCCTACAAAGATCATATTCCTTTTGTTTGACTGTAATATTTATTTAGTGATCCTCCTTGTTCAACTTCAAAAACTTAACTAACTCTCAAAACACATACTGTAAACCCGCATCACTCACATCCAACTTAACCATCCAATCATCATGCAGGAAACGCTCACTTTCGTAGAACTCATCTCTAGTGTTAGCTATTGTTTGTATTTCTCTGGACGTCATCATGGCGATGGCCTAGATGGTGGTTGCTCATAATCACTTAAAGAATTCCTAATTACTCTAAAAGAATGTCATAATTATGCCAGGTAAGTCATCAGAACCAGAGTTGACTGACCATCGTGATTATTACTCATCCATCATCAAATATAACCAACAGTTTCTTTGGCCTATGATATTTACTCTCTTCAGGAGACTAGCATAGCTTGATCTGATATGAACTATCTTCAGCAGATTGTATAGATAGCATCATGTGCACGATCTGATATGAACTATCTTTATAGTAGACAGCATATTAGCATGGTGTGATATGAACTCTCTATAGTAGACAGTATGTTAAGCACGACCTGATATGAACTATCTTCTGTAGATAGCATCATGTCCACGATCCGGTATGAACTATTTTCAGTAGATCGAATATTAGCACGATCTGATATGAACTATTTTTAGTAGATCGCATTATTAGCACGTTCTGATATGAACTATCTTCAGTAGATAGCATTAATAACACAATCTGATATGAACTATCTTCAGTATAGCATTATTAGCACGTTCTGATATGAACTATCTTCAGTAGATAGCATTAATAACACAATCTGATATGAACTATCTTCAGTATAGCATTATTAGCACGATCTGATATGAACTATCTTCAGTAGATAGCATTAATAACACAATCTGATATGAACTATCTTCAGTATAGCATTATGAGCACGTTCTGATATGAACTATCTTCAGTAGATAGCATTATTAGCACGATCTGATATGAACTATCTTGAGTAGATAGCATTATTAGCACGTTCTGATATGAACTATCTTCAGTAGATAGCATTATTAGCACGATCTGATATGAACTATCTTGAGTAGATAGCATTATTAGCACGTTCTGATATGAACTATCTTCAGTAGATAGCATTATTAGCACGTTCTGATATGAACTATCTTCAGTAGATAGCATTATTAGCACGATCTGATACGAACTATCTTCAGTAGATAGCATTATTAGCACGTTCTGATATGAACTATCTTCAGTAGATAGCATTATTAGCACGATCTGATACGAACTATCTTCAGTATAGCATTATTAGCACGTTCTGATATGAACTATCTTCAGTAGATAACATTATTAGCACGATCTGATACGAACTATCTTCAGTAGATAGCATTATTAGGACGTTCTGATATGAACTATCTTCAGTAGATAGCATTATTAGCACGATCTGATATGAACTACATTCAGAAGATAGCATTATTAGCACGTTCTGATATTAACTATCTTCAGTAGATAGCATCATTAGCACGTCCTGATATGAACTATCTTCAGCAGATAGCATATTAACACAATCTGATACGAACTATCTTCAGTAGATAGCATTATTAGCACGTTCTGATATGAACTATATCAGCAGATAGCATATTAACACAATCTGATATGAGCTGCAGTAGATAGCATTATTAGCATATTCTGATATTTACTCTTTTCAGTAGATCGCATTATTAGCCAGGTCTGATATAAACTATCTTCAGTAGATAGCATCATGTGCACGATCTGGTATGGTATGAACTATCTCCAGTAGATAGAATATTAGCACGATCTGATATGAACTATCTTCATCTCAATAGATAGTTCATCTTCAGTAGATAGCATTATTACCACGTTCTGATATGAATTATCTGGAAAAATAAACACCCATTCATTTGTTATGCGTCTGTGTTTACCGACAAACGAGGACACGCACATGACATTTCACGTTATTTTAAACCTTAACCGTGGACCACTCTCATACACAAACACACAAAAAAGGCGAATACGTACATGATTTGTCGATTTCAGACTTCCGCGTTTGCATAGCCCTAAATTGCGTGGAGATGAACACACATGTGGTGGGGGTGTGTGTGTTGTGTGCGTGATGGGGGTATGTGGGCGGTGGTGGCGGGGGTCCGTGTGTATTTTCGACAGGTATTGCGTGATTTGTCAAATAGCTTGGAATATCACAGCAATGTTTACTAACACGAGATGGCGCAATTGAAACACTGCCGGAATCACAGATGATGGTGGATGCGATATCGCTATTTTTGACGTCGCCATTGGATTAACACATAATCATGAAATCTTCACAAACAATTCTAAATTTGTTATGTGGTGTCAAAGCAAAATTATCTTACTCTAAAACCGTTGGGGTTCTGCAAAGTACCCCACTGCAAGTATGTTAATTGTCCATTTATAATCGCTAACCGTGTATTGTGAATGGGGCTGTCAGCCCTGTATCTTCGCCAGCCTCGTACGTCCGTGTTGCGTGTCCTATGCCGCCTGCGGAATCATTAAAGGGATTGGACAGATTCTGTTCAATAATAGATTTAGAATTTGAGGTGATGCCTAGTAATATTATGATAGGTTATCTTTCCATGTTACCAATATTATGTTATTGATTTGCATAATGTATGCAATGTATAATAATTATGTAAATTTACCTTTGTATCAATGTGTATTGCAATATTATTCATACCATGTATTTAGGGGCTATGCAATAATTATGAGCCCGTGAAAAATTGCTTCCCCCTGCCAAAATTCTTCCCCCACCCCACCCCTTTACACACGCATAAATTTTGCATATTTGAACATATCTGAAGTATATGTATTATTTATTTATTTAGGGGCTATGCAATAATTATGAGCTCGGGGGGTAAAATTTTGAAATGGCGTGCCAAAAATTGCCCGTGAAAAATTGCTGTTTCCCCCTTGCCAAAAATCTTCCCCACCCCACCCCCTTTACACACGCGTAAATTTTGCATGGAATTGAACATATCTGAAGTGTTTTCCTAAGCATTTTAGAGCGTGTTATTTAAAAGGTGTCCCGTAAAATTAATGTTATTGCTTTCCCAACTTAAGTCTCAATATTAATAACCAGGTGATTGAAATAGTTTTCCCTTTAAAATTCCTTGGTATACATATCTCTGAAAATGTTGAAATGAGAATATCGCTTACATCTCTAAGAAAGCTACTCCTTCTACCAAATGCCCAAAGCCGTCAATCTTGTACCGGGTCTTGTACGCCTCTTGATGTCCTTCTCAACTGAAGGCATATTACGTACGTCGCACAGTGTCTTCGACCCTATATCTTCATGGCAGGAATCGCCATGGTAGGTTAAATCCACAGCCACGATTAGCCATTTGGTTCAAACCTTTAAAGCTCTTTTAAACTAATAATTAGTCGAGGGACATAACTAAGGCTTCTCACAATAGCCGGGTAATCGATCTTGGTTGTGCGTGATTAAGCTTGTATACCCCATTGAGGTCAATGGTCATCGACTTTTATACTGCCTACAGTGAGTGCAGCTGTACTACACGTAGCCGCAGTCTGTGGCCCTCACGGACTTAGCGAGCGCGTAGCGCGTGGAACCGAGCGCGTAGCGCGAGACGTTCGATCGAGCGCGTCAGACGCAACCTCTCTGGATAGTATACTATTAATAGCAACAGAGCCCGAAAGTAGTGCTATACTACACGCTGCACGCTGTAGTCCATAACAGGACCAACGCAATATAAAATGGTCAAATTTTGAGTTCAAAGCGCACGGCCAATTTTCAAAGCGCATTCTAGCGACTATCATATCTGTTCAACACGTATTTCCAAGTTTATGAGACCAAATCTGGTTTCTTGAGAAAAAAAAAAAGGCCGGGAGATATTCATCATTTTCTAACCCGGTATCAGAAGATTTTCGTCTGATATCAAAATCGTGCATAGCAATTCACGTGTATGGATCCCGTGTATTCATTTTAGTGTCCCTTCTGCACCAAATAATTATTAGCCAGGCGGTGTCGGTGTGCGTCGTTTACTTTGTCACTGAGTGTCTGTTTAATGGTGATATCTCATGGGTCTTCTGTCACAGGGGCTATTTTAGGCGGAAAAAGTCACTGCACGTTGGCAAGACAGTGCAGTTACATTGGTCGCAGTGGGCATTAGAGAGGGGTGGTAGCCACCCCCGAGTTCTGAGATTTTTTTTTAACCACGCGTTCTAAGCACTTATTTTGATGATACATGTGTGACCTCACGTAGACTTCTTTTAAACATGGGAGATATAGGCTGACCAGGCAGATGAGGCAAGGGAAAATTTTCAAATGGTCTCACTAATTGACTACTATAATTACTTCACCGGAACAAATTTGCAATCTTAATGCTAAAATGGCCCAAAAGAGGACAATCATGGTCTTTAGGCCCGGTCACACTATGACGGCCGATAACCAACGAAAGGTGACGGACGTGAAAATCACAAAATGTTGACGGCAAAAAGAGGAAAAACAAGATTCGCTGACGAGTGGGAACGACCTTCAGCGACAACACGGCGGCAAGGGACGAATGGCTGCGGCAGGAAACGGAGACTAGCGACCAAAACCGGACGTTGTCTGGGCGGCGAGTGACGATGTCTCGCTCGACGGAGCCCGACAATAAGCAACGAGGTCAGACGGCTAGCAGCGGATTTGCTTGCGGCAAGGAACGGCAGCTGACGGTGGATTGCGGCGATGATGACGTGACTCAGCGGCCGACATCAAAGCATGTGTGTGTGCGGGTCGTATAGTCCACTTTGAGGTTCCCACTCTCCACAACGTTCTGGTCATCCACTCAAAAATATCAATATCAATAATAATCAAAAATATTAACATCAATATCAATAATAATCAAAAATATTAACATCAATATCAACAATAATAAAAAATGTTAAAAGCAATATCAATAATCCAAACTATTAAAGGGGATAACCCTATTGGTTTTGGATATGGATTGTCTTTAAAATTACATAATAATATCAAATATCGCCTTCTTTATGCTGCTTTGTAAAAAAACGAGAGCATTTTCAGCGTAAATGTGAATAAATAGCCAAATTTGCAATCCAATACCTTGGTATGCGTGAATTGCATTCTGGGCAGGCAAGCAACAAGACCTGACGACAATGTTGCAATGCCCGGCCCGTATTGAACGGAAAATATTTGTTTTTCCACCATGGTGGGATAATTCTGAATTGACACTTAATTTGGGTGCACTTTGTCTTGGGTCCAATCTCTATCATGGAAAGTTTGCTATATCTTTCTAAATATATGATTGTTTGTTCTAGATTTGGGTTTTAGCGTTTCATATTTGAAAGAACTAATGTTTAATTGCAACATTTTGAAACCACAAACCAAAACTGGGTGCTATGATGTACAAGATTGGGCTACAGTATGCATTTTACCAAGTTAGCAATAGGTAATTGCTTCATTTTGCATATGCATGACTTTCTTTATTATACTCAAAATCAGATTTTATTATACATGTTATAAGGAAGTTTACGTGCATTAGGCTCCTTCACTGCCGGTTTCTGTCGTGTATGTTTGCGAGTGAGCCACTAGGAGACTGGGTTGCCAGGGACTACAGGACAAAATACCTGTTTCTGACTATAACTATTAGCTGAGACTAGTATTGGCACCCTACTGATAATGGTTAATTGGAAATCTGAAAATAAACACTTATTTGTGTAAACAGATGATACTCTGTGATTATTTATGGATGGAAACTTGGGAAATTGCTGTTAATGGAAAAATTGATATATTAAACATAGATTTTGTTTTCTCAACTATAAAAATCCATTCACAAATAAGGTTTTTAGGAACCATTTGACATTAAATATTTTGAACAATTGCTCTATGAAAAATGATATAAATGCACCCCTGCTGATCCAGGCTACTGATAAGCTGTCAACAAGTGACCACTAATTCAACAATTATAATGAGCAATTGTCTGACCAGACAGGAACCAAGCTGGGTATAAGGCACCTGCTCTGTTAACTAGGGTTAGTTTATACCATCACTAATTGATGTTGGGAGTGACACTAGTGGGGGGGGTGTTAAATACCAGTAATTGGGGTAGATAGTTGCTTTGGTTTTATACATTTTGGGAGAGCAACTGGGCAGTTAGTAGTAACAATTATAATCAACACATTCAGAAAATAAAGATTGAATTGAGCCAGGGAATCCCTGGGATTGAGTAATCAGTCTTTTGGGGCGCCCTCTACAGGCGTCCCACAATATTGGCATGTACTTGTGAGTAGCTTCTAATTTCAGTCTTACTAGATTTACTCCGCAATTGTTGTGCTATTTTGCTAAAATTATGCCCTTGCTCAGAAATAAATCCACAATATGCTTGGATTTTATTTTATTATTGTTTTCTGTTATGCACAGGATAAAATGGTGTGCGTATATTCTTTGTTTAAAAGACAAAATTAATGGATTTGTAAAAACACCAAATAAATCGAGACCTTTGACCTTTGTAACCACTTTGACCTTTGTAACCAGTTTACCGCCTCTTAGAACCCGATAGACGGTGACCAACACTTTGGATTACAATAGCCTAATCTGAATGGCATAGTCCAATAAGCTCAAATAAACAATCATAGTGCAAAATTTGACCTAACTTGCAGAGTATGAGTTTTTGTACCCAAAGTTTCAAAGTCAGGCATCTTATCAAGATCAAGATAGTGATAGTGACATAACAATTAACACGCTTATCTTACCAAGGTCTTATCTATCTGCATGGGGTAATTGGAAATTATGGTGTAGCCTATTTGTTTTAAGGATGAAACAACTGGCTCCTTTTGCATGGAAATTAGAACAAATTACTATACAAGCTGTATCAAAAAGTTTGGTACCCAGCAGTTTTGATAGTAATTGAAAAGCCTGGTTCTTCCAAATGCAATATCAGGTCCCCCTTAAAATGATAAAATGATCAGACCATAAATCTTTTGTGACTGTTTATGACATTAATCAACAAATTATGCGGATCCTAGATGTGTCGAGGATGTTATGTTTATGAACAAAACGTTACGTTTGTATTTTCAACATTGTTAATCATTGCTACGTGTATGTTAACAAATGAAAGTTCTGTAATTATTTTAATTCTTCAATGCTAAGTTAGTAAGTATTCTTTTGGATATCATCAAATTGTAAATCTCTAGTCAGATTTTCAGTGTGTTAACAACTATGTATCAAAGATGTTACGTTCATGTACAAAACATTAACGTTCTTATCTTGTAAACATTGTATACCCATATAGCTACTTTTGAAGAATGAATGTTCTGTAATTGTCTTTTATCCTTCATCTCTATTAGATTTTCAGTGTATTAGCAAGTAGATGATGTATATGTATCACAGACGTTATGATGTATATGTATCACAGACGTTATACATTCATAAAAACTTTTCTTTTGGTCAACATAGGGGTAGATCCTCTTCTATACTATCCATCATATACCCCCCTGTATAACGAAATTCAACAATATTCAATATCCAAAGCAATATCATCACTACAATATGCCCCAAAATTGAACTCCCTCACCCCACATAATCGCAAATTGACACGACAGCTTCATTCCAATTCAATTTATTTCATCCAAAACGGTCCTGTGATACACCTTCCCCAATCAAACACATTTGTCTTGCATTTGATCATCTTCTACTCTTCCCTAGAAAAAATCATTATGATACCAAATCCCCGGGACCAAATCTAAACACCATGCCATGGAATTCACCATATCACGTCCAAGCTCACATAATTTGGGCGCCCCATTCCTTTTTTAAAGGAATTTTTATTGATTATAATTGTTAAAAGGTCATCTGAGCCTGAGGTGGAATAAGTATATATTGTTGGATTGTCAGAATGTTCAAAGTCATGTCATAAAACGTAATCACAAAGTCGTCTGAATATAGATTGTTGGATTGATGCGAAACTCGGTGGATGTGATTTCCATTGATCCCTTTGTTTGTACAAGTATAAATTAAGTATAAATTAAATGTAGACCTATTTAACACACATTTTTCAATTTAGCTTATAGTATCTTATTGGTGGTATTCGTGGTATAACAACATTTCCAACCCGGTTAGTTGTGCATGTGCTACACACAAAAAATTACTAGCATTCCAAGTACTTGTCAATGTAAAATTATGAAACATGAATTTCATCCATGGTGTTGTCTTTTAAAGACATTTCTTGTTTAATTTCATGCATTTATACACAGTTAGGTGGGGAGGTTTTTTTGGGTTTTTTAGTGTTGGTGGGGAAAGTTTTTTTTTTTTTTTTCAAAATCTTCCTACCCCACCCTGAGAACCTAATGGTGCATCCCTAAATGGTGTATGTAATGCTGTGGGGGCGTAGTGGTCAGCGACAACATGTAAAATGTGCTGAGGCCTGCGGATCAACGTCTGGGCGTTGTGCCTTTGCGTAGCGCACTATAAACCACTGGTTTTTTTAAAAAATAATAAAGGAGCTAATCCGTGTACCCAAGCGAGACTGACTACAATTTAGGGATGGCGATAATATTTTGTGCCGGTCTTATTATTATAGTATGAATACATTCCTCGACTCAGTACTTAAGATATTGTTTTTTTTACTGAATCTCTAAATGTAATTATGAGAAATATATAAAAGTATACAATTTTAGAAAGGAACTGATGCTAGGAATCCAACTAGCATAACAGAATGAGCAGTTTATGAGAAAATCTCAAAATTTTATTTTACTTGACTGACTCGATCGAGGAAGGTATACGGATATTACTGATATCAAGTTAACCAAACGGTATTATGCTTAAAATTTACAGCTCGATAAAAGTAAACATGCACACAGGTGTATACAATGTCATAAAATTACAATCTCTGTAAAATGTTTATCAGAAATGTTTTTTAATTCCTAGCTGCAGCTCGATAAAGTACACAGCTGGTTTACTGATATCAAGTAAACCAAACGGTATTATGCTTAAAAATTTACAGCTCGATAAAAGTAATATATGCACACATGTGTATACAACGTCATAAAATTACAATCTCTGTAAAATGTTTATCAGATTTTTTTTTAATACCTAGCTGCAGCTCGATAAAGTACACAGCTGGTTTACTGATATCAAGTTAACCAAACGGTATTATGCTTAAAAATGTTAATTATAATACAAAAACACACACACAAACCCTGTATAGTTGCCCGGGGCAAGAAATAACCCCCCCCCCCCCCACCACCACCACCACCACCCGAGAATATCTTAGTCCGCGGTCTGTTGCTCTTTCGTCTGTGCTCTCGCCCCAGTGTGTGTATTAGGGGTGGGCAGCGTTTTGGCCCGTTCTACTGGGACAATTTAGCACTACTTTCGGGCTCTGTTGCTATTAATAGTATACTATCCAGAGAGGTTGCGTCAGCAACGGAGCCCTACCAAATTCACCTGAATTTTTATTACTCCCTTGACACTGTCCTTAATAGCTCACATGCAGTGAGCAATTAGTCAAAATTCAGAGTCTCTCATTTCACCCTCCCCCAGAATCATAGCTCCACCCAGATGTAAAATGAAACCCAACACATGGCCTTGATGACAGATTCTAATTAACTGTGGTTATGATAGGACCAATGTTATGTAATAAGTTTCACCATAGTTTTTCACACTGAGTTTTCAACTTTGTTTTTCTAGTAGCAGGCCCTACAAAATGTATGCAGAATAATTCAAAGATGTTCATGTTTTTGGTGAAAGTATTTATGCAGGGATAACAAATATTGTACATGGGCCCAGAATATGGGAGATGGGACTGTTATTAAATGGCTTTATTTTGAAAATGTACATGCAAAATGTCAAATGGGAGATATTTTTATGCTAGTTTGTTTAATGCATACATGCACCAATAGTTATATTTTATCAATTTATTTTACAAAACAAAATACATAGGCCTCGCCTACTTGCTTATGTTATTATTAAATTGCATTTTAAATCTAAGGGCTCCTTTTATTGTGAATGCCTATGAAATAAAATACAATTTCACCCCAATTCTTCATGATAAATGTATCCTAGTCATTTAGCAATGATTCATTTTAATTAATTTTCTAGAAATTTTGATGAGATTAGGATTCATTTTATAATTATTTTGTCTTGAAATTTTAAGTTTTAAGGCCAAGTAAAATAATAAACATTCACAAAACCTTATAAAAGTGTTTCTTGGATATTAGCAAGGCTATAGAATTAAAGCATCTCTACTTGGTAGACATATTTTTTTGAAAAGTTATAAAGGCTGTGCAATAATTATCATGAGCCCCCCAGGGGGTAAAATTTCAAACAGCTCGCCAAAATGGCTTGCCCCCCCCCTCTCGGCCCGCCAAAAATTGCTTGCCCCCCCTCTCGGCCCGCCAAAAAATCTTTGCCCCCCCCTTGAACATGCCAAATTTTTGGGATCCCAATTTACAAACCTTAAATGGTCTCTATGTAGGCCTATGTTGCGAGCGCAGCGAGCAGGAAAATTTGCATATTTAAGCGTTTCTGTACTGTTTTCCGTAGCCTTTTTAGAGCGTTTTATTAAAAAGGCGCCCCATGAATGTGTGCCAAAATCGCTTGCCCCTCTCGGCTTGCCAAAATTGCTTTCCCCCCTTTCGACTTGACAAAAATTTCTTGCCCCCCCCCCCCCAATTTTACCCTCCCCAGGGCTTATAATTATTGCACAGCCCCTAAAGTGAATTTCAAAAAATAAAAATAAAATTGAAGAAACCTCAAATAAAAATTCCTTTAAAAAAGGAATGGGGCGCCCAATGTGAGCTGGACGGGATATGGTGAATTCCATGGTGATTAGATTTGGTATTATAATGATTTTTTAGGGAAGAGTAGAAGATGATCAAATACGAGAGAAATGCTTCATGGAATGAAGCTTTCGTGTCAATTTGCGATTATGTGGGGTGGGAGTTCTGTTTTGGGGCCTATCGTAGTGAGGATATTGCTTTGGATATTGATTATTGTTAAATTTCGTTATGCAGGGCCTAGGGTATATGATGGATAGTATAGAAGACACAAATAAGTAAGCTTCCCCCCTAGTCATATATACACTCATTCTTGTCACACGACGAATTTCGACAAAGTCATGTAAACGTAATTTCGTTTTTCACCCGACCTCCGTCCAGAAACAATCCTGAAATGTTGAAAACCTGGGGTCGGCGCACTCATGCCAGTTTATCCTAAGATATACTCTGTGTCTTTTGTAGCCAACCCTGTGGCTAAGAGAGGCTAGGAAATACTTAAACTAATACAAAAAAATCATACCCTCTTTTCGTGAAACATGTTTATTTTTTATTTGGCCTTATGAATTTTAACATTCCCCTTGTTGTTCCAAAATATTTTTATGTTAGCTGGGTATACGCACAGACCCTATATTTGATGATCTGTGTCCCTAATCTAAAAATGACTTGGTTGCAAAAAATTGCAACCAAAGTATGAAAAATGTTAGAAAACAATTTGCAAACAAAGCTCAAGAAAGTTTGGGACCTTTTTTGTGTATTAAAATTTTATCCTAGAATGTGCAGCAACAAAGTATCTCAAAACAAAAGTGATCTTTAGGTGAAGAATCTAAGAGAAATGCAGACAACCTTTCTGAAAAGAATAAATTGAGATATGATCATGCCAATACCCTTGATTTTGGTAAGTTCAGCTCCAAAAGACCCCTAATTTACTCATTCCTCAAATTTCTGGGTTTTTTTAAAGCAATTTTTAACTAGAAAGCCAAGAAAGACCATTGATTTTGAATATTCGCAGCTCCAAAAGGCCCCTTTTACTTGTTCGCAAAAAAAAAAGACCTATTTACCATAAATGTAAGTTTAATTTCCCAGTCTAATTTATGATGTGAAAGGGGGAATGGGAAATAGCAATTTTCATGGGACAGGGACATTTATGGGATTAAAAATCATTGAATATCTACAGAGCGGCCAGCATCCTACTGGGGGTAAGAGGGGAAAATACTTTTTACAGGTGAAGCTCCCCGTCCTACGCCGTTCACTTTTTCCAGGATATGAGTAAGCAATTGAAATCTAGAAATCCTTAAAGTTACCCTTTCTCATTTTCATAATTTTCCTTTCTCAAATAGCAAAAACTTTGATATGGGGAAGGGAAGCACTTGTGTTTCAAGTTGTATACCATCACTAGTGTACAAAGGGTGTAAAGCCTAAGTATCTCGCTTATGTTATCAAAAACAGCAAAAAATGGGGTAAAAAGGTACCTTATTCACACAGATGTTACTCAATACAAAAATCAGTTGAAATGAAGGTAAAATTCTGGGTAAAATGGTTCTCAAATACTCCTCAAAACATAGGCCTATATGACTACCGGCTTTTTGATGTTAATCACGACTTTTAAACATAAAAATACGTAATTGCTCAAATAAGGTAGAAAACAACCACATAGTAGTATAGTAGGCCTACTTGCTTTGGGTCCATTTTCAACTGATGAAAAAGACTTGTACTTTTTGAAAGGCTTTGTACGCGGGTGATATAAAACTTTCTGCCCAGCAAACACAAAATGTTTTACAGAAAACGTTCAAATGTCAGGTTATAAGGTATAAAATGTTTTAATATTCCAAAAACATTTTCGAAAACTTGATACAAAACATCCTAAACAGAATGTTATTTTGGGGTTGAAAAAATATTTTGCAAAAATGTTTGCCCAAAATATTTGCAATAACGTTTTAAAAACGTTTTCATGACCTTTATATAACCCGATATTTAAATGTTATTAAAACGTTTAGAAAAAAAAAAATTTTTAAGAACATTTCTGTATTTGCTGGGTGCAAATATTATAACATATATAAATGTTATTTAAGTGTGGACAAAATATTTGGCAAAAATGTTTGCAAACATATAGTTTACAATAACATTTTGAAAATATTTAAAAAATATAATTTGCTGTAGTGTGTTTTTCATACAAAACGTTTTAAAACGTTTTCATGACCTTTATAAACCCGACATTTTAATGTTATTAAAATGTTTTTACCTAAACCAAAAGTCAAAATATAACTTATTTAAAATGTTTTTGTGTTTGCTGGGTTTGCTGGTTACATTTTGAAGCTGATTTTAATATTTATATCATTTTTTGATAAGATTGTTCAATATTTTCATTTTTTGTGGGGTTTTGATGTCTTTTATTCTTTTTATGAAAACAGCCTTTTCTGCTTTCCATCGTAATTCTGATTTTTTTCCCCAGAAAATCTGCAACACGGAAAACTTGGGCAAACAATGAGTAGACCTAAAATTAAGAGTATAAATTTCTCTGAATACTAGTGGATTTAAAAAAAAAATTTAATAGTAGTACCTTAACTTTTTCAAAGTACATGTTTGGTTGCCCTTCCAAGAAAAAAATTTGGAGGGTCGGTAGGTCAATCCTTTTTTTTTTCATGGGCTCTTCTTCCATTTTCCCTACAGTTTGAAAATTGTACATTTTTGGACTGAATTTAAACGGAAATAATTCTTGTTTTTAATCAAATGTGCATTTGATAAATAAAATTAGTTAATAACCAAATATAAAATGTCCCTGATTCTGTCCAAATTTAAAGTTTCTTCTAAAAAGTGATTGAAAAAAAAACCTAGCCAAAATTTCTAATTTTTTGGGTCGTTCTCTGAGGGGGCAACCAAACCTTATTTTTTGGCCTTATTTAATACCAAGAAATGGTCTAGGCCTTTAATTTAAGGAGAGATGCCTGAGTTTGCCTACAATGATCAAGACAATAATGAAACTAATAAAAGCAAGATCAAAATTATTCTTTGCCTAATGCTATATAAATTCAAAAGGGAATTAGATAGCGAAATGGATGGAAATGGGCCAAAGCGGATCGAAATGTATAAGAATGGATCAAAATCAAGAATGAATTAACATGCATGAAAAGTTGGAAAAAGATAATTAATATCGGTAAAAGCTTAAAGGTTTACTGCAACAGCTAAGTTATAGTCTGTAGCCCTACTGACTTTTCAGAGGTGGGCAATAAATAAATAAATTTTGAATTTCGTTCATGAAAGTCATGTAGACATACAGATAAGAAATAAAGAAATATAGAAAGAAAGAAAGAAAGAAAGAAAGAAAGAAAGAAAGAAAGAAAGAAAGAAAGAAAGAAAGAAAGAAAGAAAGAAAGAAAGAAAGAAGGATTGAAAGAGAGAGAAAGAAGGGAAGAAAGAGAAAGTAGAAAAGAAAGATATGAAGAAAGAAAGAAAGAACAGAAAAGAGAACGAAAGGCAGATTGAAAGAGAGAGAAAGAAGGGCAGAAAAAGAGAAAATAGGAAAGAAAGAAAGAAATGAAGAAAGAAAGGAAAAGCAAAGGAAAGGAAAGGAAAGACAGAAACTTCAAGGATGGAAGGAAAGAAAGCCTGAAAGAAAGAAAGAGGGAGAGAGAAAGAAAGGGAGAAAGAAAAACAGAAGGAAGGAAGGAAGGAAGAAAAGAAATAAATAAAAAGTGGTTAAATAAGTGGGTAAAGACGCATCACCATCATGAAAAATGTAACAGTGTTCTCCAATACAACCCATCACAAAGAATGTTACGGGATATGAATAGTTATTTTGGGGAAACAAGATGCCACATTTTTATCTTTTTTGTGACTTATAAATCAGAATTTAGTGTGACTCAGTCAGACTTTATTTTTGACATATTTGATCCATTCTGGTGCATTTCGATGTATTTTGATCCATTTCAACCAATTTCCATCCATTTCCGACCGTTTCAATTAACTCATCAAACAGCATGAATAGAATGAGCTATAAAAAACTCAAACAGTATCCATTGACCAGCAGGATATGGATATAGATGTTCTCACACAAAATAAATAGTTTTTATCATTAAATTAAATCATACAAGTAATATTCTTACTTCAATGATGAAATATGTAGGCCTAATGCAAGTTAACAATTTAGCACAGGAGAAAAGATACAGATAGCTACATCATGCAGATAGGCCTATAAAATAAGATAAAGACTAAAACACTAAAACATGACGTGCCCATAATATTACCTACAAAAAGTTCAAATTATTATTTGCATACAAAATTTGTACAATTCATTACTGATTTTCACTATTTTCTGTCATTTTGTTCTAAAATATCAGTGCTGCAATATTTTTTTCTATTAAATTCTACAAGGTAAACTTTAAAATATTTTGGCCAGCCTGCACTTGTCACTTTTTACTCGAACATGCCTATACGTAGGTCTATCAATTTTATAAAGACAATAATGATTTTATCATAATTGAGGGGCCTTCACTTGAATTTGAAATCAGTTCAAAGATGTAGACCCTATATAAGCATAACTTTAAGAAAATGAAATAAAATATCTCTATTCATGAATTATTAAAAATCCTAGAAGATAAATAATAGAAATGGTTTGGAAAAGAAATGTTACGAATTTAGAGACAATACAGAGATCCAACTTCAACCCAATCATGAAAACTGACCAGTAATTTCAAGAACTCCAAAATAAAAATCATGAAAACACTTTATTTATAAAGTATTTTTAATCTTTAATAATGTTTCTGGTCAAAATTATTCACAGGCTTAAACTCTTAACCATCCATTAAAGTGTGAATAAATGAAACCACATTAATTATGCTGGCAATGTTAACTCTTCCAGACCATGGCCAGACCACATGTAGAGTTAGCCAGGGAATCTGTCATCAAGACACATGTGTGATGAGTATAGGGTTGTTGTCAAGATAAACAGTCAACTGATTTTCAAAATGGTCCAGCTCTTGCCTGTGATTGGCTATTGGTCACTGATTTCACTCATGATTGACACCACAGGTGGTTAATCCAGGCACACTTATTGCAATTTAGCATCAGTTGGCTGGCTCCCATGTACTTCAAGGTCCATAGATATACACACAAAGATTTGTGTGCTTTAGGAATGTACTAAAGGAGCTGAATAGATTTGGAACCTCCCTAGCAAAAGCTAGGGAGAAAGTTGTGAAATTGCTGTGGCCATCGCGCTGACGCGCTCGATCGAACGTCTCGCGCTACGCGCTCGGTTCCACGCGCTACGCGCTCGCTAAGTCCGTGAGGGCCACAGACTGCGGCTAGGACAATTGTGCGCGGAGCACGATAAAACTTTCCATTTTAACCCCAAATCAAGGTGATTATGTTGTGTAAAGACGGAAAATTTGAAATATATTTAATCTATTTTGCCCCTAAATCATGATATACAATAATAATATTTCTAGTTAATTTTTTGCCGGTATAATTTTTGTCGCCTATATTGCGCCTCTGATCTTCCCGAGGTTTTCACCCACGAGTGGCCGAAAAATTGGGGCATTGCCAGATGTGTTGTAAGGAGATACTTGCTTGAATTGTTTCTCAAAATGAATGTTTGGTTGATTGCCACAAACTTGTTTTGCAGAGAATTATAATATCTCCATCAGTCTTACTTTGTAAGGAGCTTAATTTCCTGGTCATTGGTCGGGTTGAAACTTGAAAAGTATAGACATATTTTAAGCACGGATTTGTAATTCTCACTGCATGGATTTTTATTCTCACTGCACGAACGTGCCAGGAGGCACGTTAAAATAGCCCCTGTAATAAAATCCGGGGACTTTGCCCCAAATGGGGACGTTCCCAATTGTAATAACAGCTGTATGGGGTCCCTCTATGGCATTATCACAACTGGAGACTTCCTTGAAGTAGGGTTAGGTCTCCGATTGTACACACATGAAAAGCCCCAGATGTGTGGAATTTCGCACAAAAAAGTCCCCAGTTGGAAATTTTTTTGAATGTGTGTCCCCAGTTGGTCACTCAAGCGTGAGGGGGGGTGTGGGTGTGTGGTGGGGGTGCGTGTGTGTTTTCGACAGGTATTGCGTAATTTGTCAAATAGTTTGGAATATCACAGCAATGTTTACTAACACGAGATGGCGCAATTGAAACACTGAAGGAATCATTAAAGGGATTGGACAGATTCTGTTCAATAATAGATTTAGAATTTGGAGGTGATGCCTAGTAATAGTATGATAGGTTATCTTTCCATGTTACCAATATTATGTTATTGATTTGCATAATGTATGCAATGTATAATACTTATGTAAATTTACCTTTGTATCTATTTGAAAAACAAGCGTATTTTCGTTGCAGACCAGACTAGACTGTGTAGGCCTATATACCGGGTGTCCCAAAAACAGGTTACATGTAGATTTTTGAAAATAATCTAAGTTAACAAATATAAATATCCTTTTCATGACATAATCTACGTACCCTCTACTAGTACCCATGTGAATGTCAAGTTCACAACCTACGTACTTAGCCCGCATTCCAGGCATTCCTGATCAAGCTCTTTACGTGACAAAATGCAACACGAGGTTCATTGTCACAGCCCCCGTGCATTTGGCGGGATATACTTGAGTAGGCCCAGCCATATAGCATGTCAGATGCAGTATTTTATTCTGATAAACAGGGAATAAATCTTGTTAAGTTTTATTTCAAGAGTTCAGTCAGAAATGTAAAAAATGCAAAAGATTGCTATTTCACTATGTTGATGACAGGAGATACAGCGTGCAGAACTGCTTTCACCAAAAACGTGCTCTTCTCTACTGACCATCTTCCTTTATGTGTTACCATAGATAGCTCTAAAACTGATTTATTTTCAGTGTAAAATATTTAAATTTTCAATGTGTTCTTTTGTGCAATATTAAAGTTCAACAATGAAAAATTAGAGAAACATAAAAAGTAATTAAGAAAAAATCTGAAAACAAAGTTGTGCTTGTGTTCAACTTTCATTGTGCCATATTTTGATATTTAGCCAGTCTTGACACCCCTGTCATTTTGCGCTCATAATTTAAGTTGCTTTTAAGATTCATAATTGAAACTCAGCAGTTACAAGAAGGATGAATAGATAATATCTGAAAAAATGACATTTGTTTTATTGTACCATCACAAAATGCGGTTCATTTTCTATATATATAACCTTTTTATGGGACACCTTGTATATAAACATCACGTGATTAAGAAGTCATGACAGTGATTATTATTCGGTCAGGCAGCAAACTATAAAGAGCCCAATAAAACATCGCTTTACTCATAACAGGCTACACGAATACGATGGCAAAGGTAATAGTTCTCGTTCTTCTGATTGTTGCTGTGGCATCATTTGCGCAGTGCGCAAACTTAGATCACGCTGCGCCTCTACGAGATCTAAGAATACGGCGTGACCCACTTGCCGAAAATCGCGCGGAAGATGCGCCTCTCAAATTCTGAAAGCTGACGGTGCCATGGTCAGGCAACGTCGACAATACCAAGGGAAAGTCAGGCAACGTCGACAATACCAAGGGAAAGTCAGGCAACTGCTGTAATCCATAAAAAGGTAAGATAAGCATGGTAATCGGTAGTACAGCGCAGTATGTCGAAGATTCGCTATGTCGAACGTCTGTTATGTTGAATATGAAGCTATATGATGAATAGGCCCTATAAGGTCCGCGACGATGTCGAAGGTCCGCTCTGTCAAACTTGATATGAAATAATGCCGAGAAGATGAGATGACAAGATTCGGGATCTCACCAAGTCTATACTGTAGCCGCAGTCTGTGGCCCTCACGGACTTAGCGAGCGCGTAGCGCGTGGAACCGAGCGCGTAGCGCGAGACGTTCGATCGAGCGCGTCAGCGCGCTGACGCAACCTCTCTGGATAGTATACTATTAATAGCAACAGAGCCCGAAAGTAGTGCTATACCAGGGATGTTCAAACAGCAGTGTTAACAAAGTTTTGGCACCATTCAAATACATGAAGCTAATTCCCCTACATTGCGTAGAGAAATATTACAGATTGAAGTAAGATGTCGTATTTTTAATACATTGCTTTCAGCTTACTGTTGCGATTTGGTAGTTCTCCGGGGGTATTTCACAGCATCTTGCAAATGGTAGTGTGCTTTAGCAAAAATTGCATTGATCAATAATTATTCATAGCGAGTGTGTAGAAGAATTCACAAACATACTTTTGTAGGTCCTGTGGTTCTTGAGTTCTGTTACAAAGAGGAGTGAAACAGCAACACTTTTGTAAAAAGGAGTATTTCGTGATCCTAGCATCCTCTTTTTATAACATTTTTCAGTATAGATATCCACGAAAAAAGCTTATTCCCAAAATTTCAGTTGATTCCGATTTTGTGTTTGTGAGTTATGCATGATTTTTTGTATTACACTGCTTCATCATGTTCATAGACAACGTGTTGTAATTTCGTCTCTGGTATACCAGAACGAAATTAAAATTTCACGATATCTTTGCTAAATGAATTAATCTGCAAACATTATGTAGCCAGAGGCTTCCAGTGATACAAAAATCTCAACTTTTATTGAGGAAAGTGGGGGGATGATGCTGTGGATCACAAAATGCCCTTTTAACTCATTAAGGGATGGGGTATGAACGTTTGGACAGTATTTATTGTGGGACATTAGAGCACATCAGACATATCGAATTGCATTCTGAATACGAAGAATGTCCTTCTGATATCAAATAATTTTGATATTTTTTTTTGAAATTCGCAATGTAGGCCTAATACACATTTTATGGCAAATGATTAAAATTGATATTTTTGATATTTAACAGTACTCGAAGTAAACTTTATAAATCTGATGATTTATACTTAAAGTGTATGTAGGTGGGATGAAAAGCCGACGATCAATTGAAAATTTTGATCTTTTGGGGGGAAAATCATATAGGCTATCTTCAATATGAAAGGTCAAAATTGTCAATTGATCGTCGGCTTTTCCTCCCAGCTACATACACTTTAAGAATATATCATTAGATTTATAAAATTTACTTCGAGGACTGTTATATAATTTGTCATAAAATTTGTATTATATCGTGAATTTCAAAAAATGAAATTATTTGATATCAGAAAGACATTCTTCGTATTAAGAATGCAATTCGATATGTCTGATGTGCTCTCATGTCCCACAAAAAATACTGTCGAAACGCTCAAAACGCTCATTCCAAATCCCTTTACAACATTTTGAAGTCCCAAGGCATATCATGGACCTCAAATAGGAACAAAATATTTATCCTGAATAGTAAGCATTTGGACAACCGCATCTTTAAAACAATATAAAATATGATCTGATGATGCTCACCTCACCCTTGGCTTCAGTTTTTAACCGTTTCCGGCGTACCAAATCTGTATTCGCTTTAACCAACATATATCTAAACAACCAAAAATTACATTTTCATCAAATAACTTTATTTTGTAGCCAAGATTATAATCGCGGGTAATGTCAATATCCTGACACGTAAGATAACAGAGGTGTAATGATGGAGGAGAACTTTTGAATAACCCTCGTATATTGACTCTGTATAATCTTTATTCATATGTGTGCATTCTCTTATAAACCTGGTGCTCTCAGGCTCTCATTTATTTTTATGTTTATGTTTGCTGTTTTCTAATAAAACACAATGACAAAAATGTGCAATCAGTCAATAGAAATGGATTGATCATGTCATCATTGGTTGAGTTAGTATAAGAGTTTGAAAGAGCAATTAGTGGGCGGAGTTATGCAGATAGGACGGGAGAAATGATAGTTTGCTTCATTAATTAAATTAAATACGATATCTGTAGCATTGGATTATCTTATAAAATTTTCCATAACCAGAGAGCTGCACAGTGTGAGAGAGCTGGTTCAAAAGTTATGTCCGAACATCTCTCATGCATGGGTCTAGAAAACAGCTGCTGTAGACCTATTTAATAAGGGTAAATGTACGAGTGTATGTTGCATGTAACTAAATCGCAATTTTGTTACCTGAATTCTATTTCATGTTAAAAATGTTCTGCAGAAAATCAAACGAACTGTGGATCATGGCCTATAGCAGTCATATCTGCATGTCACTGCAATCTATTGATAAAATTAATAACATGTCCATTGCTGACAGGGAATGAAAAATAAGTTACAATTTTTAAATAATTTATTTCAATGGGTATACCGCGACCGTGCATGGGTACTAGGTTACCGGGCTAGGTTAATGATATATTTTCCATTGCATGTTTTCATGACCCATGAATCGTGTATTTATTTTCATCAAAATCATCTAATGAGCCGCGGGATTTATTTGTTCAAAGGTTTCCATGGGTACTGGCGGGGGTGGGGTGGGTTGATGTATTTGTGCACCATAGTGATCCAATGACCCGATCGACAATTATGAATTCTGAATAACAGAGGGTATGCAATACGATATCACTCATGACAGAGTCATCCTCATTTTTAATTCTAACCTCCGTAAAGTAAATCAAATCATTCTATACTAATTTTACACACTAGCCGAAAATCATGGTGACGGATCAATTTGCAATTTTACACTCAAGCCCAAACAAGTATACTTCCCGGGCTCAAAAGGGAAAGACAAAGAAAAAATAAGTCAACAGGGTGTTTGGTACCAAAATTACGCGAAAGATTTTATGCTAAGGAAGTCGTTTGCAAAGTAGAGGCAACAAATGGTAGGCCTACCACATCACTAACCGCGTAATAATTGAGCTGTTAAAAGCGATACCAATTGCCATGATTACCATTTCCATCGTTTATACTAACCGCTCCGCAACGCAGCAACGGGCCGTAAATATAAGCGGGCCACCATTGGTTGATCTACCGAATAAATCCAAAAGTATCGATTATCGGCAAGTTCCTCTTCAAAGTATCGATCAGTATCGATTATCGGCAAGTTCCTCTTTAATAGTATAGATGAAATTGTATCTTTCAGTGTAAGATTTTTGATTTTTACAGGCCTCACCTTCGCCCGCGAACTTCATTCGGAATTAATTTCTTTGCGTTTCAAACTAATATAGTTCGCTAAAGAAAACTGTTTCCCACCTCTGTAATGCACATCGTGTGGGTATATATATTATAGTTTTGTCAGAATATCCTTTTCATTTCACCTTTTTTCACTTGCGACTGCCAAAATGGCCAACCAGTAATTTAATTAGAAGCAAGCAAATCATAAATTCATTTCCGTCATACACATTGCACATAATAGAATTCACAGACACACGATATAGGCCTATATACAAATAGGATTTGTGGTTAATTAGAAGCTAGCAAACCATGAACTTATTTCCTTCGTACACATTGTATTATTCGCAATTATATTGAGGCATAAAGGGCAAGGTATCACCATTAAGGTGCGGGATTGTAACTATCTAAAATATCCTGACAAATATCCAATTAGCTTCAGCTATTAGCTATTAAGATATTTGGATAATTTGGATAATAGTTGCACCTACTGATATTTTGGATATTTGGATATTTTAGATAATTTGGATATTATCAAGGATATTATGGATATTTATATATTTCAGATATTTGGATATTTTAGATATTATGGCTAATTAAGATATTTTAGATATTTTGGATATTATTATGGCTAATTAGGATAATTTGGATATTTGTTATATTTTTCATATTATTATGGGTCATGAGGATAATTTGGATATTTCAGATATTTGGATATTTTAGATAATTTGGCTATTATTAGGGCTCTTTTGGATATTTTGGATATTATTTTGGCTAATTAGGATAATTTGGATATTTCAGATATTAGGATATTTTAGATATTTTGGATATTATTATGGCTATTTAGGATAATTTTGATATTTTAGATATTTTGTATATTATTAGGGCTATTTAGGATAATTTGGATATTTTGGATATTATTATGGCTAATTAGGATAATTTGGATATTTCTGATATTTTTCATATTATTATGGATATTATTATGGCTATTTTGGATAATTTGGATATTTTGGATATTATTATGGCTAATTAGGATAATTTGGATATTTCTGATATTTTTCATATTATTATGGGTCATTAGGATAATTTGGATATTTCAGCTATTTGGATATTTTAGATAATTTGGATATTATTAGGGCTATTTTGGATAATTTGGATATTTTAGATATTTTGGATATTATTATGGCTAATAAGGATAATTTGGATATTTTGGATATTTTGGATATTATCAAGGATATAATGGATATTTATATATTTCAGATATTTGGATATTTTAGATATTATGGCTAATTAAGATATTTTAGATATTTTGGATATTATTATGGCTAATTAGGATAATTTGGATATTTGTTATATTTTTCATATTATTATTATGGGTCATGAGGATAATTTGGATATTTCAGATATTTGGATATTTTAGATAATTTGGCTATTATTAGGGCTCTTTTGGATAATTTGGATATTTTGGATATTATTTTGGCTAATTAGGATAATTTGGATATTTCAGATATTAGGATATTTTAGATATTTTGGATATTATTATGGCTATTTAGGATAATTTTGATATTTTAGATATTTTGTATATTATTAGGGCTATTTAGGATAATTTGGATATTTTGGATATTATTATGGCTAATTAGGATAATTTGGATATTTCTGATATTTTTCATATTATTATGGATATTATTATGGCTATTTTGGATAATTTGGATATTTTGGATATTATTATGGCTAATTAGGATAATTTGGATATTTCTGATATTTTTCATATTATTATGGGTCATTAGGATAATTTGGATATTTCAGCTATTTGGATATTTTAGATAATTTGGATATTATTAGGGCTATTTTGGATATTTTAGATATTTTGGATATTATTATGGCTAATTAGGATAATTTGGATATTTGTTATATTTTTCATATTATTATGGGTCATGAGGATAATTTGGATATTTCAGATATTTGGATATTTTAGATAATTTGGCTATTATTAGGGCTCTTTTGGATATTATTTTGGCTAATTAGGATAATTTGGATATATCAGATATTAGGATATTTGAGATATTTTGGATATTATTATGGCTATTTAGGATAATTTTGATATTTTAGATATTTTGTATATTATTAGGGCTATTTAGGATAATTTGGATATTTTGGATATTATTATGGCTAATTAGGATAATTTGGATATTTCTGATATTTTCATATTATTATGGATATTATTATGGCTATTTTGGATAATTTGGATATTTTGGATATTATTATGGCTAATTAGGATAATTTGGATATTTCTGATATTTTCATATTATTATGGGTCATTAGGATAATTTGGATATTTCAGCTATTTGGATATTTTAGATAATTTGGATATTATTAGGGCTATTTTGGATATTTTAGATATTTTGGATATTATTATGGCTAATTAGGATAATTTGGATATTTGTTATATTTTTTATATTATTATGGGTCATGAGGATAATTTGGATATTTCAGATATTTGGATATTTTAGATAATTTGGCTATTATTAGGGCTCTTTTGGATATTTTGGATATTATTTTGGCTAATTAGGATAATTTGGATATTTCAGATATTAGGATATTTTAGATATTTTGGATATTATTATGGCTATTTAGGATAATTTTGATATTTTAGATATTTTGTATATTATTAGGGCTATTTAGGATAATTTGGATATTTTGGATATTATTATGGCTAATTAGGATAATTTGGATATTTCTGATATTTTTCATATTATTATGGATATTATTATGGCTATTTTGGATAATTTGGATATTTTGGATATTATTATGGCTAATTAGGATAATTTGGATATTTCTGATATTTTTCATATTATTATGGGTCATTAGGATAATTTGGATATTTCAGCTATTTGGATATTTTAGATAATTTGGATATTATTAGGGTTATTTGGATAATTTGGATATTTTAGATATTTTGGATATTATTATGGCTAATAAGGATAATTTGGATATTTTGGATATTTTGGATATTATCAAGGATATTATGGATATTTATATATTTCAGATATTTGAATATTTTAGATATTATGGCTAATTAAGATATTTTAGATATTTTGGATATTATTATGGCTAATTAGGATAATTTGGATATTTGTTATATTTTTCATATTATTATGGGTCATGAGGATAATTTGGATATTTCAGATATTTGGATATTTTAGATAATTTGGCTATTATTAGGGCTCTTTTGGATAATTTGGATATTTTGGATATTATTTTGGCTAATTAGGATAATTTGGATATTTCAGATATTAGGATATTTTAGATATTTTGGATATTATTATGGCTATTTAGGATAATTTTGATATTTTAGATATTTTGTATATTATTAGGGCTATTTAGGATAATTTGGATATTTTGGATATTATTATGGCTAATTAGGATAATTTGGATATTTCTGATATTTTTCATATTATTATGGATATTATTATGGCTATTTTGGATAATTTGGATATTTTGGATATTATTATGGCTAATTAGGATAATTTGGATATTTCTGATATTTTCATATTATTATGGGTCATTAGGATAATTTGGATATTTCAGCTATTTGGATATTTTAGATAATTTGGATATTATTAGGGCTATTTTGGATATTTTAGATATTTTGGATATTATTATGGCTAATAAGGATAATTTGGATATTTCTGATATTTTTCATATTATGGGTCATTAGGATAATTTGGATATTTCAGCTATTTGGATATTTTAGATAATTTGGATATTATTAGGGCTATTTTGGATAATTTGGATATTTTAGATATTATTATGGCTAATTAGGATAATTTGGATATTTCTGATATTTGAATATTTTAGATAATTTGGATATTATTAGGGCTATTTTGGATATTTGAGATATTTTGGATATTATTATGGCTAATTAGGATAATTTGCATATTTCTGATATTTTTCATATTATTATGGGTCATTAGGATAATTAGGATATTTCAGATATTTGGATATTTTAGATAATTTGGATATTATTAGGGCTATTTTGGATATTTGAGATATTTTGGATATTATTATGGCTAATTAGGATAATTTGGATATTTCAGATATTTGGATATTTTAGATAATTGGATATTATTAGGGCTATTTTGGATATTTGAGATATTTTGGATATTATTATGGCTAATTAGGATAATTTGCATATTTCTGATATTTTTCATATTATTATGGGTCATTAGGATAATTTGGATATTTCAGATATTTGGATATTTTAGATAATTTGGATATTATTAGGGCTATTTTGGATAATTTGGATATTTTAGATATTTTGGATATTATTATGGCTAATTAGGATAATTTGCATATTTATGATCTGAGGGCTAATTAGGATAATTTGGATATTTGTTCAGATATTATTATGGCTATGCCTACCTATTTCACAACGTTTACAAATATGAGTCTTCAAATGATACATCTTTCTCTCATAGTTTTTGCAACAATTTTGTGCCTATTTTTGCATTTTTCTCAAAAATTATAGTGCATTGGTGACAAGTAAGATATGTATATTATAGGGGCAAGGACTACAACTACTGCACTGGAAATTTTATTTCGGCACATATAGCAGTTGTGGAGTTGCAGTCAAAAATGAGGAAAACCAGTATTTGATCAATAAATCAATAACTACTTGACTTGAGTTGCTGAATTTTTAGAGCAATAGTTGTAGTCCTTGCTCCTACAACATGCATATCTTAATTGTCACCAATGCGCTATAATTTTTTGAGAAAATGCAAAAATAGGCACAAAATTGGCCAGGGGTGTAGTACCCCTTAATGTACAATATTATCATCATCACCATAAATACACTGACATGTAAAATACAATATGCGTCGTTCTTTAAAAGTCTTTTCCAACTATACATGCTTTAGGAAACTTGATGCATATGCAACTTTAATGTACAATATAGTATGCGTCGTTCTTTCAAAGTCTTTTCCAACTATATCCATCGTTTAGGATTATACTATTATGAACTAGAAGACAACATGCATGATCCATTCTAGGCTGTTCATTTTAATAGTTCTCAGGCATATTAATTTCACATCTTTTATGAACTAACACAACATGCATGATGTATGCGTCGTTCTTTAAAAGTCTTTTCCAACTATATCTATCGTTTAGGGTTATACTTTTATGAACTAGAAGACAACATGCATTATCCATTCTAGGCTGTTCATTAAATGATTCTCAGGCATATTAATTTCACATCTTTTATGAACTAACACAACATGCATGATGTATGCGTCGTTCTTTATAATTCTTTACCAACTATATCCATCGTGTATAGCATTATGAACTAAAACACAACATGCATGATGTAGGCTGTTCATAATATTGTTCAATATGCAATTTCACTAGTGTACAGGTGTATGCGTCGTTCTTTACAATATTTTACAGCAGTATAATACATGATTTAGGAAACTTGATGCATATGCAACTTTAATGTATACTATAATATGCGTCGTTCTTTAAAAGTTTTTTACAACTATATCCATCGTTTAGGATTATGAACTAAAACACATCATGAGAAATCATCATACAACTACATGTATATATATATATCCACCAAAAAACGTTGACAACGTAAAAGCAGCAAGTTTAAAAAGCCCCCACCTCGGCTCACTTTTTGAAACTTGGTCCCATTTGTAAAAGATACTGATTTAAACTTTGTCATAATTATCAACTTAAAACATTTCCAGAAGTGTTATGTATCTTTAATGTGGCGATGCGATATTAAGTTGTTAGCATTCTGGAACGATCAGAAAGGTTATTATGTTGTTCTTGGCCAATATCCTACATATGTTTTGTTTAATAATAAGTAGGCATGTTAATGGCAATGATGCTATTGTTTAAACGTTAAAAACACCGATTTGCTGTTGATATTCAAAATGGGACCAAGTTTCAAAAAGTGAGCCGAGGTGGGGGCTTTTTAAACTTGCTGCTTTCTTTACGTTGTCAACGTTTTTTGGTGGATTTTATTTCTTTTTATGAATGTAGCCAAGCAGCTTTAAGTTTGGAAAGTCATCGGGTTACGAAGTACTCCATAAAACGAATAAAACGAAACATAGATGTTTGAAATTATATGTTATCCTTGATTTATGACAGTAAATAATTTAATGACCTTTATCAGCCGTTTATTTTTAAAACTTGCTGGTCACAGCTACCGCGTGACTGTAATGTTAATAGGGATACATATACATTTTAATAAACTTTATTCAAGGCAACTAAGAAAATGTAAATATGAACAACACATACCCAATGTTGACGATGCCAGCGAGACACAGAGTCAGTGCGATTTACTTCAAATTGAAGCTGAGAAATGCGTGTATATGTAACAAGGCTTATACTACGGAAGCGTCTAAGTGCCACGACTTAGCAAGATAATTATGTTTTAATGATTGTAGTTTTTGTAGCCCTGCGGGGCAATCTAGTTGGATATCCAAATTTCGCGGTTGATAGTTCTTTGTAGCCCTGCGGGCAATCTAGTTGGATTTCCTATTAAGCGGCGGTTGTTGGCGGTCTTTCGCGGTTTGTAGTTTTAATTTCCCTCATTCTTCATGCCAACCATGATTGTGGTTTTGTAGCCCTGCGGGGCAATCTAGTTTGATATCCAAATTTCGCGGTTGATAGTTCTTTGTAGCCCTGCGGGGCAATCTAGTTGGATTTCCCTATTAAGCGGCGGTTGTTGGCGGTCTTTCGCGGTTTGTAGTTTTAATTTCCCTCATTCTTCAAGCCCTGCTCTCTATCGGGGTTCCGTGTGTCTGTGGTGGGGACAGTCCCTCCTTTTAATAGGCATTTGGGTATTTTTGCCGCTTTGCTAATTTGCCTTTACGTAACTATGACTTTAGTGGCCTTCCATATTTGGTTGTATCTTTTTGGATACGTTTTTGTCCCTGCTGGCCTTCCATACTATAATAATTTTTCACACCTATAGAGTGTATGCAATAAACCAACCGGAACGGTATAACAATTGAAATGACAGTCATGTTGGAATACAGTTCTACGATAGCTGAAGATGACAAAGGGACAGGTCTCTAGATCGATTCAACAACCATTCATACATATCACATGTTTTATTGTCCTATTATCATGCGAATCGCCCCGTGGTAGGACAGAACTAAAAATGAGAAAAATATTGGTAACATCTTGCTTTGATAAAAAAAAATAATATCATAATAGCACTGGATGATTGAAATAATTGTGTTATCCTTGATTAATGACAATAAAATTATTGTTTAATAAAATATTGAAAAAATAAGTTGTTCATCGGATTTCGAACTCGAGTCCCCGGATTAGGAGTTCAATGCCTTAACCATTACACCACGAGACTCGGCTGCGAAATAGCGTGTCGATGTACAATATTTATTATATGAATTGATGTGTCGTCCGAAAAGAACAAAAGAATTGTGAAAAACTTGATTTTTTGGCGAATGGGGTTCGGAATTTGTATGTACGGTATTTCAGAAATTGCTAGGGTATAATTGGAAGTGAATCTGAAAAAGTAGTGTGAAGGTGATAACCCGGTAGACCTGTAGCAGTGTCTAAAAATTCTGGATCAGTATGATTTGCAACTAATTTTCGCTATGAAATACCGCGTGAAATGGAAGCAAAAATATTTGTTTATTACGAACAATGATTGACTGTAGGATTGGTGGCCCTTTTTGAATTTATGAGTTGTCAAGATATTACACCTGGGACTGTAAATAACATTTAGCATGGTTTTAGATACATTTTATACCCAGCGAAAAATAACATCGAACAATAGAAGTCAAGTGTTTTAATGTTAGCTGTAAATATAGTCTCGCGGGAGCATCTGTTATTAGTCTTCTTTATCAGTAGGTATGTCACAGTGGCTGCACAATAATTCTGCTACACTGTGCATGCAAGCATAACAGTGAATTGAAAAGGGCGCGCTTCAAATTTGGCCAATTTTAGAAAACATCCATGTCGATAAATGAATTTCTTCATATGCTTCATTTATCCAAATTGTTTGAATTTTTATTTTCTGGTGTGTGAAGCCTTCTCGAGGCTTCTATCATGTCCTCCCAAATTAAAAATTGTTTTGTTTAAGAACTACTGCCTGTTTTATGGATTTTTGAAGATCGCTCATAAATCAGTAAATATAGGCCTACTGAAATAAAGGAACTACCACCATTTAGCTGAAATACTAATCTGTCTTAGCATGTAAATTAATTCCGTCGACAACAAATGAAACACTTTCCTAAAACCAGTTGAAGCAAAACATTAATCAATGTTTTTTTTAGGGAGTAAGTTTCCAAACCACAATAGCTCTAAGCCATTGTGTGTGTCCAAGGCCATACTATTTTTGTATACGCGGTAAATTAAAATTGCTGTTCATTTTAGCGATTATCCTCCCATGTTAATCCAGATGACAAAATGTTAATTTAAAGTCTCATTGCAACTGAATTTTAATTTTTTTAAATGAAAATTATATTCCAGACACCGTCAAAATGTCAAACTTTTAATTTTTTTGTATTGTTTTTAAATAATTAACTGCAGTTCATTTATTCAACCTCACAACAGGATCATACTTAAAAGATTTATGATGAATGAACAGACGTTCATTAAATATTGAAAAAAAAACCAAAATTACTCATGCCTAATTTGCATTATAATATCATAAATACATAATTAGCTGTAATTACCTAATTTGCATAATTAATTACTTTTTGTGTATTTTTGTCATCAATTGAAAGAACTTTGTATACATATGTGTGCAAAAAACCCGCACCTTTATATCATGTACGGTTTTCTATTGGCATCAATTTTGCATATTAATAAGCTGAACTTAGTCATTTTTGAGATTTAATTTGTCTGCAGATTGGCCGAAATGGCTAAAATAGTATATTTGATTAATTTATTATAATTATTCAATGATGGATTTTTAAATTTTGTTTTCTGTAACGAAGTCAGGAAAGATAGGCATTTAACATGTGCTATTTAAATTAACGCTGTTTTTCCAAGCAAGCGTCCAAATAAACCTTCAAAATCTCGAAATGTGCCAATTTTGTCATTACAGCCATTTGTGGCAGGATTTCATTCCATCTACGAGCATCTTTAAATTGACATTACATCACAATGCATTGACCGATTTCAATTCTGTTTTTGATTTTGATGCTTTAATAAAGCTTAATAATGTAGGAACATTAAATAACGCGTTTCTGCTGCGATTATTTTTGAGGTGATATACCTATTATCAGTCTTTTTTTTTAAAACTTGCTGGTCACGGCTACCGCGTGACTCTAATATAACTACATTAATACATTTACATACAATATGCGTCGTTCTTTAAAAGTCTTTTCCAACTATATACTTCTAGTGCCCGTTTCTATTCATCGTTATGTATTCTTCTCCCGTGCATTATTTTCGCGAACTACTTCGCGTGCAGGTTTATATAAACCTGCACGCTAAACAATACATTATCTAAAACCCGCACGCTAAACAATAGATTTTAGATAATACGTGCACGCTCAAATACTAGAAATACTACTTTCACATTACTATATAATTTATATAACTATGTTCGATATATATACCACCAAAAAAGTACGAATATACATTCTGTGGTGTTAAAATAGTTATAGGGTATGGTATTTTTTCATGTGCACTTTGTAAATCATAGGTTACAAACTGTTCTATTTTGCAACTATCATTGCCATAAATTATGATTAATGAACTGAAATAAATCAAACATCAAATGAGAATAATCGAGCTTCTATTAATTTCTATTAAAGAGGGCTAAAAACAGGTGGACCATAATTATACAAGATGACACCATTACAAAATATTCAGCATTTTACAAATGAATTACATGTAGGCCTATATCTAAGATAACATAAACACGCCCGGGAAACACACACTAGTGTATAATATCATGATCATGCTTTATAATACTGAACAAATTGAAAAATTCCACTGTCGTGTGTTTTAACAATATTAGTAGATTTTTTCAAATTGTAGAACTATAAAGTCCAGTTGATATTGATAAATAAGTTTAATCTCTCATCTCCATTCACCGTAGTACCAGGGCTATGACACTCTATTCACGTGGTTTCTTTTCCAACGCTAAAAGATTACGAATTTTGGTGGTTTGTAAATGAAAAGTGTCCGCACTATCGATTGATTACGTAACTGTTATGAATAATTTATTAGTTTTTCAATGCAATCGCCTCGGCCCATTAATACATATTATCTGTATTTATCAAAGTACTTGGAATAGCAATCTGGTGAGTTCACTGAACTACGCCCAAATACTGATGGAGTTTTAATGGCGCTAATCCTCTCCATACACAGATGAACAAATACAATAGGAGAAGGTCAACACATATGACCTCCTATATGACATGTTATATGAGATGTACAACAACCTGAATATCATAAAGATCAGTGTTCGTTTGTGCATATGAACTGCATATTTACAATACTAAATATTACTCGTTATATATTATGTCAAATATTGGTATTATGACAACACGGTATATACATTGTATATAAAACGACTAATAGATCCTACTATCATGGCGTCAGGTCATTGGTTCATCATATCCCGTATGTTTCTTAAAATTCATTCATATTTGAGACAAATTTCTGTGCCCATTTTATAGGCGTACAGGTGGATCCGGGTTTTTTGTCATTTTCATTTCTTTTTGATGAAAGAATTAAGGTTTTCCACTGCACGGAGGCCACTATGTGATACTAATTTAATGCTATTTGTAAATGAATGCGGATTCCCGGTTGTTGTTTTTCCACAGTGTGACAACTGTCCACCCATCCAGACAACATCATCACATAATAAAACGTCTGTATTTGTACGATGAGTAAATATTAAACTGAACTTTGCCTTGGAACATTGTGTAAGACGGTGTAAGATTTTGTGGGCGCCCTCAACATTATTATCCTCTTTGTATCCGTAAATGACATGGCATAGACTGTGTGAATTCTATGAAGACTAGTTATACATGGGGTCATATCCATGGACACAAGTAACGATAATTGACAACACGATACGCGACTGTATCTAACCACTAATAATTAATAATGCCGGGTAGGGCCTACTCCTGGGCGACTCGTGTCGGCAAGGACGCTTAGGACGGTGACGAAATGAGTCTCAAATTTCACCGGGGAGGGGGGAGGGGCACTCAAGTATGATAATGTAGGCCTAAACGCATGTGTGGCCAACTTTTTTAAACACCCCCCTAAAACGAGTTTTACCCTACCAGCAAATTTAGGATCAATAGGCCTAAGCTAACTTAATACACTAAAGGAAGTTTTGGATGAGAAAACGGACATTTTGATGAGAAACGGCCAAAATGGTGAGAATTTAAATTTTCTCATTCTTTTGGATGAGAAACTTCCTGGTGTGTGTGTCAATCATTATTGTCTTATTAAAATCCGGGACTTTGGTTGACCTGTGCTAGACTCCAGCACATGTTAATGACGCAAAGACAGTTGTGGTAACACCATGGTCGCAGACCTGCAAAAAAGCTCAAAAACAGATAGTAATGAAACCAGTTTTTATTTTCCTTGCTCTAGCGAGTTCACAGAGAAGGTGTTTCTAGTACAATGCAGCGTCGGACTCTAGCTGAGAGCGTAGCCTGAGTCCAAACGGACTCCAAGAAGGGCTCTCCATACACAAATGAACAAACACAAAGGAAAGTAGTCTCCTCCGTGACCAGCTTGATTTCGATGGAGCGAAACCAAATTGGCTGCAGAGGAGACGGGTAATTTTGCCATGCAAATGAGGTGAGTGCCCTCTCAAGAATAACTACTCTCTGGTAGTACTACATGTAGTGGGACGTCAACATCGATTGTTTCCAGGTCAACTGCTTCAGTGCTCTCTGTGTTCGGAACCACGATATTAAATGATCACAACATAAAGTCAATTGGTTACAAACCATGCGTGAATAAGTTACTAAAGTATGACGTATGGCGCAATCGATACCATTGATAGCTAACTTCTTATACAGTGATTGATTTTCTTGACCAGTTACTAGTAAATGCTACCTGGTCAATGACCTGACGGTGTTTTTAAAATTTAAGATATTTTACCTAATATTCAAACTAATATAATGAATAATATTGCCTATTGTTTTAATACACTCAAAGTATATGACGGATAATGTACTCGTGCAAATGCATTCGTCAAGATAATCGCACTTGCCATGGAGTTATTGCATAATTAGCTCTCGAGCCTATCGGCTCTCGAGCTAAATGCAATAACTCCACGGCGCGTGCGATTATCTTGACTAATGCATTGCACTCCCATCGTTTAGGATTATACTATGAACTAGAAGACAACATGCATTATCCATTCTAGGCTGTTCATTAAATGGTTCTCAGGCATATTAATTTCACATCTTTTATGAACTAACACAACATGCATGATGTATGCGTCGTTCTTTATAATTCTTTACCAACTATATCCATCGTGCAGCATTATGAACTAAAACACAACATGCATGATGTAGGCTGTTCATAATATTGTTCAATATGCAATTTCACTAGTGTACAGGTGTATGCGTCGTTCTTTACAATACATGATGCAGTCATGTCTACAGTAGAATTCACCTCGACCTTTGTAGGACTTAAACCCCATTAAAAGCTATTAAACCAAGATAACACTCATTGAAAACAGCTCAACTGATTAAATCATATCTTCTCTGGTTAAATACACACAACATATGTTTCTGCTTTACACGTACAATGGAGCAATGCGCTGGGATTATAGTTTCAGTTGGGTGAACGATTATAAAGCGAGCGCTAGAGAACAATTATGTGTGGTCTTTGTTTACGAAATGAGACAATACGTGCTTATTGTTAACCAGCGTTCTTGAAAATGAGAAGCATGGTGGTTTGCAGACTTAACACGGTTTGGAAATAATTTCTTCATATTTTTGGTGTTATCTGTCGTTTACATATCCTTGCTAAAACACCAAAGTATGCATATTTCCAAACATCTAAATTAGCTAAAAATTTAGGACATGTTACAAAACTATATTTTCTAGAATTTTAGAAGAGTACTTTTAATACTGGCCGGTTATTTTTCACACAGCGACATTAACTAGGCAATGTACTATTACCTATAACATACACTAAAACACCAAAGTACGCATATTTCCAAACATCTAAATTAGCTAAATATTTAGGACATGTTACAAAACTATATTTTCTAAAACTGTAGAAGAGTACTTTTAATATTGGCCGGTTATTTTTCACACAGCGACGTTAACTAGGCAAATCCCCATACTGTTAACGTAGGCTATTTGTAGAGGTCACGCGTCAATGGTAAGAGCACTGTGTATTGTGTATAGGAAAACGGACAGTAACTGCAGTATGATTTTACAGCAGTATACATGATTTAGGAAACTTGATGCATATGCAACTTTAATGTATACTATAATATGCGTCGTTCTTTAAAAGTCTTTTACAACTATATCCATCGCTTAGGATTATGAACTAAAACACATCATGAGAAATCATCATACAACTACATGTACAGCCTGTCTCAAAAAAAATTGTGCAAGTGAAAAGCGCCCTCTCTGGCAATTAGAAAAATACCGTTGTGAAATAATGCTTACAACGTCAAGGGTGTAGTCTTAGCTCTCAGATGCCGTTTGTTCTGTTCAATTTGCTTGTTTTAATCTCGAGATATGTTTAGTTAAAGACGAAAGGGTAAAATCACAATTGTGCCACTTTTACTATGGAAGAGGGGTTTACATGTAACAGTGATAGCATCAAGTTTATCAAGAGTTCCTTCATGAAATCAAAAGAATACACAATACACAATACAAAGAGTTTTTTATTTTACTGTTTTTACTGTTTTATCATGATGCAGGAATGATGATTCTCTTTTCCACTTGAAAGAGATTAAAAGATAAATAAATATTTCACATTCTGTTGTAAAAATGGATTTCACATTCTGCTGTTTTACATGTGCATGTCAATGATTTTATCATGGTAAATACTGTTCTCTTAGTCACCAGTGGCGGATTTAAGCTGTCAGCAAGTCAGCAAGTGCTGACAAGGCCCCCTTGTTATTTTGGCCAAAGGGCCCCCTGCTTTTGTTGTTGCTTTTTTAATTGTTTTCTACAAGGTTCAAAGGTGCGGTTGGTAGAATAGTACTGAAAAGGTTATATATATGCCCGTGCATTGCAAGAGGACATTCTATTTATGCCAGTAGGCCTATTTATGATTCTTAAAAAGTTTTATTTTGCCCGTTTTGGACCCTGCAAGAGGTCAAAGATCAAGGGCCCCAGGGGCCAAATTTAATATTCGGGAATACAATTTCTCACAATACAAGTAGGTCATCTAGTATGGGCCCAGGGCCCCCAATGTTAGATGTTAGATATAAGGGTATCATCAAAGCTGGCTCTAAAACTACAAATGACCCCGTATGTGGACGGCGGCCTAAAGGTCTTTCCTCTTAATTTGGCCAATTTTGGCCCAGCAGATATCCAAGATCAAGAGTTCCCGGGGCCCAAATGTCAATACAAAGGACCATTCGTTTCTCAATTACTATTTATGGGTACATGAGAGCTCCAAATGTCAACTATTATTGGCCCACTTGGCCCTTTGTTTTAAGTTTAACATTTGCGGCCCTCTGCCCCAGGGCCTAAATGTTTAAAAAAAAAAGTAATTTAAAGCAAAATATAACAGTTCATGGTTCTGAGTTGGTACACCCAGCACTTGGGCAGTGTACCTTTCATGGGTACATGAGCCCCATAATGTCAAATATTATGGGCTACAGGACTAGATGGGCCCAGGGCCCCCAAAATTGCCCTGTGCATCTTCCTTTTTAGACCTAAACACCATGTTTTGGGCCAAAATAGGGTAAAATTGTTTTCTCGCCAAAATGTCCTGGATTTCAGAATTTTTCCAACCCCATCCCCCTAATGTCAAAATTCACGCGTACATGTATTAACGTATTAGCTTCCTATTCCCTGAGGTCAGATTTATTATGATATTAAAACTGATTCTGAACCTTAATCTGGGATTTTGCTTGCTTGACTATCAAGCAAAAACAGAAAAGGAAATATTCCTTGTTCTTTAGTACCTACCGTTTAAATTCTCACAAATCTTATAAACCCCGATTTGGGTATAGAATATTGTGAATTTGGAAATTTTCGCGCGCTTCGCGAAAAATTTACCAAATGTACATCAACTTTTACTTCAAATAGTATGAAAAGAAATGTATATTTGCGCACTACGCGCACATATCTCATAACATTGCGCCGAACTAATGCTCACTGTCCATTTTTTCTTGCCCTCCTCCCGACGAAAAAAAAAAATCAGGAACGCTCCGAGTCAACTCTTTACTATTGGGCCCCCGGGATATTTTGCTGACAGGGCCCTTTTCCTTAAATCCGCCTCTGTTAGTCACTTAAGACATGTTAAAAGACAAGCAAATATTGCGCACTTATACATGTTATAGGTTAATGAACGCATATTACTTGTTGGGAGAGATATTAGACAAAATAGTGCTAATGTTGATGCGTATAATGCGTGCGCCCCGAAAGGGGGAGTACATTAGACGCATCAACATCAGCTATCATTGATTTACAGCTCTCTTCCCTAGTAAAATGGCACAATTGTGATTTTACCCTTTCGTTGTTAAATAAACATATCTCGAAATTGGAACAAGCAAATTGAACAGAACAAACGGCATTTGAGAGCTAAGACTGCGCCCGTGACATTGATGTAAACATTATATCACAACAGTAATTTTGTAATTGCCAAAGAGGGCGCTTTTCACTTGCACAATTTTTTTTGAGACAGGCTGTATATGTATATATAACTACATTAATACATTCACATACAATATGCGTCGTTCTTTAAAAGTCTTTTTCAACTATATCCATCGTTTAGGAGTATACTATTATGAACTAGAAGACAACATGCATGATCCATCATTCTATGGTTCTCAGGCATATTAATTTCACATCTTTTATGAACTAACACAACATGCATGATGTATGCGTCGTTCTTGAGCTAATATTAATTAGCAGATATTTTGGCTATTTTAGATAATAGCTAAATATCTGATAATATCTTAATATCCATCACTTACTAAGTTTAATAAAATTTTTTTTTATAAGTTCCTAATATCCAAATATCTGATATAGCGGATATTTCAGATAATATCTAAATTAGCAGATATTTTGGCTAATTTAGATAATAGCTAAATATCTGATAATATCTTAATATCCATCACTTACTAAGTAAAAAATTTCAATAACAATTTTATAAGTTCCTAATATCCAAATATCTGATATAGCGGATATTTTAGCTAATATCCAAATTAGCAGATATTTTGGCTAATTTAGATAATAGCTAAATAGCTGATAATATCTTAATATCCATCACTTACTAAGTCAAAAAATTTCAATTAAAATTTGATAAGTTCCTAATATACAAATATCTGATATAGCGGATATTTTAGCTAATATCCAAATTAGCAGATATTTTGGCTAATTTAGATAATAGCTAATTAGCCGCTAATAGCTTAATATCCATCACTTACTAAGTACAAAAAATTCAATTTTTTTTTTTGTAAGTCCCTAATATACAAATATCTGATATAGCGGATATTTTAGCTAATATCCAAATTAGCAGATATTTTGGCTAATTTAGATAATAGCTAAATAGCCGATAATATCTTAATATCCATCACTTAGGCCTACTACGTTAAAAAAATTTCAATAAATTTTTTTATAAGTTCCTAATATACAAATATCTGATATAGCGGATATTTTAGCTAATATCCAAATTAGCAGATATTTTGGCTAATTTACATAATAGCTAAATAGCCGATAATATCTTAATATCCATCACTTAGTAAGTCAAAAATTTCAATAACAATTTTATAAGTTCCTAATATACAAATATCTGATATAGCGGATATTGTAGCTAATATCCAAATTAGCAGATATTTTGGCTAATTTAGATAATAGCTAAATAGCTGCTAATATCTTAATATCCATCACTTACTAAGTCAAAAAATTTCAATTAAAATTTTATAAGTTCCTAATATACAAATATCTGATATAGCGGATAGTGTAGCTAATATCCAAATTAGCAGATATTTTGGCTAATTTAGATAATAGCTAAATAGCTGATAATATCTTAATATCCATCACTTACTAAGTAAAAAAAAAATTCAATTAAAATTTTATAACTTCCTAATATACAAATATCTGATATAGCGGATATTGTAGCTAATATCCAAATTAGCAGATATTTTGGCTAATTTAGATAATAGCTAAATAGCTGATAATATCTTAATATCCATCACTTACTAAGTAAAAAAATTCAATTAAAATTTTATAAGTTCTAATATACAAATATCTGAAATATCGGATATTGTAGCTAATATCCAAATTAGCAGATATTTTGGCTAATTTAGATAATAGCTAAATAGCTGCTAATATCTTAATATCCATCACTTACTAAGTCAAAAATTCAATTAAAATTTTATAAGTTCCTAATATACAAATATCTGATATAGCGGATATTGTAGCTAATATCCAAATTAGCAGATATTTTGGCTAATTTAGATAATAGCTAAATAGCCGATAATATCTTAATATCCATCACTTACTAAGTCAAAACATTTCAATTATAATTTTATAAGTTCCTAATATACAAATATCTGATATAGCGGATAGTGTAGCTAATATCCAAATTAGCAGATATTTTGGCTAATTTAGATAATAGCTAAATAGCTGATAATATCTTAATATCCATCACTTACTAAGTAAAAAAAATTCAATTAAAATTTTATAAGTTCCTAATATACAAATATCTGATATAGCGGATATTGTAGCTAATATCCAAATTAGCAGATATTTTGGCTAATTTAGATAATAGCTAAATAGCTGATAATATCTTAATATCCATCACTTACTAAGTAAAAAATTCAATTAAAATTTTATAAGTTCCTAATATACAAATATCTGAAATATCGGATATTGTAGCTAATATCCAAATTAGCAGATATTTTGGCTAATTTAGATAATAGCTAAATAGCCGATAATATCTTAATATCCATCACTTACTAAGTAAAAAATTGCACAAAAAATGTGCTAAGTCCCTAATATACAAATATCAGATATTTTAGATAATATGAGATATTATGATCCACAAAAATAGCCAAATAGCCAAAAACAACCTTGTAACTATCTAAAATAGCAGATTTTTCACCCTATACTACAACACACAAATTATCCAAATTATCTAAAAATAATAAAAAAAAAGTTACAATCCCGCACCTAACTCGGTATCACACGATATCTATTCAACATACCCGGTCAACGTGATCAACTAAATGGTTGATCTACATCAATTGTCTACCAAATCCATGCATGACGAGCTTAAACTTGGCACATTGTTCAATCTTCTATTGAAAATATAAAAATAAATTCTGTATTTCGTTTGACCTTTTCCTTCAGACATTACGACGCTAACATAGAATTCTACAAAGATGTATTATATACTTCATAATAATGAACTTGATATTTGCAATAATTATTTACCATTATTACCATGATGCCTAGGTTTAAATTAGTAAGATATCGTCTAATAGTAAACAAATCTGCAAGCCGCCTTCGTCTTTTATTATTAGATATTTTGAATCGCTTTCATGTTTGTATTTTCACACTTTTACTCAAATACAGTGATGTTTGTTTTAACTAGTTTGTACATGTAGAAGAGGTACGAAAAATCATCATTATAGGCCTAGTTAACCTGAACCAACTTGACGAGCTGCACCCCTCCACATTTTTTTTAGTTCTTTGGAAAAGGCCAACCAACTGTCTGTGTGTCTATATGTCGTAGTGGGGGTGTGTGTGTCTTACAGTGTCTATGTGTGTCCGGAAGGAGCTCCAGCTACAAAGGGAAAATACGCCACCTAGTGCCAGGTTGGCACTTGCCATTGTTGCCAACTGATACCAATGTGGCATTTGCAGCTATTTGCCAGGTTCGACCAAGATGAACGTGCAAAAAGGGTCCGCACAACCAGGCATTTGCAGTCACGGGCCAAGTTGGCATTTGCCATATATCCAGAGTGTCAGAAATCATTGGCATCTTATATATCTACCAATTGTACCAGGTTGGCAAGTGCCAATGTGGCAGGAGTTGGCATTACCATTTTTTGGTGATCTACAAATTTTCATTACTTTTGAACAAAGATGAGATTTTTAGATGGTTTCCAGCAGTGGTTCCCAGTGTTTTAGGCACAATATTGTTTTGACCATACAAAAACATTGCATGATCTTTGTTTTCATTGGTTTTTGTTATTTGAATAAATCAAAATAATAATTTTGTAAAAATGAGCTATTTCTGATGATTGAATTTCTTTTTCATGTGTTTTATTATTCTAATTTATTTTGAAACAAAAATGCAATTTTTGGATGGTTTCCTGTGGTGGTTCCCGGGGTTCGGCTCCAGGTCGTTTTGATAGTAATTATGCACGTGCAGGTTTGTACTTTGATGTGTTTCTGTTATTTGGCAAGATTTATATTATTATGGAACAAAAAAAAAGCATTTTTAGATGGTTTCCTGTGGTGGTTCCCGATGTTTTCGGTTCCGTGTTGTTTTGATAGTTGCCAACCTGGTACAATTGGCAGATGCCAATGATTTCTGACACTCTGAATATTGATGGAAATGGCAATGTGGCCCGTGTCTGCAAATGCCTGGTTGTGCGGACCCCTTGCACATTCATCTTGGTCGAACCTGGCAAATGCCACATTGGTATCAGTTGCCAAGTGCCAACCTGGCACTAGGTGGCATATTTTCCCTGTGTAGGCTACTTTGAATTTCATGCGACGTGCTCGACGGGATGCTTTACGGGGTTTTGAATTTTGAAGTATGACCATAGATTTTTGTTATTGTTTTTAGCCGCTGTCGTGCATCTATCGTCTCATATAACACGGGCGACATCATTATATTATTTTAAGTAAAACAACGAGGCGAAGCCGAATTGTAAAGTCGGAGGCCATGGACAAGGAGCAGTGCGGGACCCTTTTAACATCTCCTTTATTGGCCCTATCACTAACCCACTTCATTTTCGCTTTTGCTTGGGGCCCGAACCCTCGGGGCCCCCTGGACTTCGTCTATTCTGTCCACAGCTTGCTACGCCCCTGATCATATACACTAATCCGACGAGCCAAGTGATGGTCAGAATTCATTCCGCCATTACTGAGGGCCATCCCCACCAAACTGGTGTTGTAACTGCCCAATTGGGTGGAAAGGCGCTGCCTCAAAATCAACCTTATAGGCCTATTATATTGCATTGTAAACCTTTTGCAATCCTTTTGTCACTCGGGTAATGGAACACGTACAGTTTAAACTTCCCACAAAGCCTGCATCGTTTCACATATCAAGTAGAATGGGCCCTTCAATGACTGCCATTGAGGTGTAGGAATGCGTGAAATCGGATTTGTCTACACTGGAAAGATTCAATATTACTGTATGAATTGAATACCTGAGTGGAAGAAGGGCCCAACTCCATTTTTTTACAAAAATGAGTTAGACCCAGCATTTTATTGCCAGCAAATTGTTTCCAGCAAACTGTTCTTTTTTATGTGTGAAAGATGAGCCAAAATCCACTCTCTAAATAGTCTTTCATGTACATTTTATCATGGTTTTCATGGAAGAAAGGCCCAACTCCGTGGAGTTGTACCTTCTTCCACAAATATAGGGTTAAAGAGGAATTGTGTTCATCCATGATATCTGCTTTTTACTACTATAAACTTTCTTGCTAACATATTACATGAGTTCTACTTGTGCAATTAATGGTGATTACCTAATTTCTGTAGATAATTATAACACAGAACTGGCACTTTCAGTATATTAGTGGAAGAAGGGCCCAACTCCAGCTCGTATTAAGACCTGTACCGTTGCCATGGAGACATCATATATAATTTCGAATGTATGTAATATTGTATGTTCATGTATTAAAGGTTCCCAGAAGAAACTTTTCCAAATATTAAGTTTTTTCTTAATATCTCAAAAACAGTTTTGATGGAGTTGGGCCCTTCTTCCACTCAGGTAATCAATTAAAGTTTATCACAGTTTTCAGTTGTAGCTTTAGAATTGCCAATTTAGATGTGTATATATCATATTTAATACTTTTATATAATTTGATCAATTTGAAATTACGAAATGAAATAATGTACTTTTGTTCTACTTGTTTAAAATTGAGGCACATTGACTAAAAGGCCACTTTGTCCCACCACAATGCCGGCTTAATCCCGCCATTGGACTTTAATCAGTGTGGGGGACAATGACAAGTTCATTTTCCCAAGATCTCATCCTTTTCGCACACTCAAAAGCAGCAACAACAACTTCTTGTGAAAAGATCATCTGTGGTTGTACGCATCATAATTAAAGCCACTTTATCGTTATATTCCATTATATTTACAAAAACATTAACCAGGAAATGTTTCTTCATATATTTTTGTTTTTGCAGATGTGACAACGACCAAGACAGATGAACACTTTAATCCACACACTTGCAAAATAAAGTAATAAATGGTATCTTCAATCATCACACATATACGGACACTGTCGAGAAGCTATAAACATTTCACCGCTAAAAAAACCAGTAACCCCGTCGCCCTCTATTGACAGAATAAGACAATAAAACAGAATGTTGTCCACAATAACGAGCTGAAATTATAGACGACCAGGATATGAAGGACATGAATAAAGTGATTTCAAGAGAACCATAACATCATGTAAAATCCGATCTAAAGCTGAATTTATACTCGATCGTTTTTGCAGATAAGCGAATCTCAGGCATGTTCGGTGTTTACGTCCGTTTTCAGAACGTCGAGACGATTGGTCGCTTTTCAAAAGCGGATCGTCTCCGGATTTATCGCAATCGCTCAGCGATCGAGTATAAATTCAGCTTACTACATGTGATCAAGGTGAATCAAATGCCATTGCACATCAGCTAATGCGTGAATGGGTTTGAGTTACTTGTGATGCCGAAGTTAGGTTTGTTGGAAAGATCATTATGAAGTTCGTGAGTAAATCTCGTTTATTGGCTATTCAGCACTGTTGGCTTCTTGATATGAATCTCTAAACCTATAGGCCTATGAGAAAGGTTTTTAACACAAGTCAACACATACATAAATGACAGCCAGTGACAAAAATTCACTGACCATCCAGGATTTGAACCTGGGACCTTCGGATCACCGGACCGATGCTCTACCAGCTGAGCTAATGAATCAGATGGAGAAGAGCAGTGATGTTATTATCTATAGGCCTTCAGTTCAATACCCGCCCTCTATCATCTTCTCATCCAAGAAGCTTTAAGAAAGAGGTTTGGAAATCATTCCGAATTAATATTCGAGACGGAGAAATAAAGTCAAACTATGTGGTAAATTAAATATGAGAAACCTATAGTTACCTATTCAATTGTAATTGTTCCTAACACCCTTAAGGAGGCACACAGGATCACTAATTATCCATTACTAGCGGGATACCCGCGCTTCGCGCGGGTCCCCGCTAGATGAGTATATGGGAGCGTTCACTATAACAGGAAGAATTGGGCTATTCCAGATAAAACATGCACCCCCCCTATAGAGGGCAAAAATTTGTTTTTCTAAAATGTCTGGAATTCCAAAGCATACTTGAGGAAGAAACCTGGATTTCCGGCCCTGTTTAGTGCATGTAAAATCTGGAAATCCATGGAGGGTATAGAGGGTTTTTAAAAAAATGTCAAAAAAAAAGTTGGAATTTTCAATTGATTTACCAAAAAAAATCTGGAATTCCATCGCCCTCTATAGAGGGTTTCTAAAAATACCCAAATAAAAAGTTGGAATTTTTCAATTGACTAGCAAAAAAGTCTGGAATTCCATGGAGGAGTATAGAGGGTTTTTAAAAATTATCAAAAAAAAGTTGGAATTTTCAATTGACTTACCAAAAAAAATCTGGAATTCCATCGCCCTCTATAGAGGGTATCTAAAATTACACAAATAAGTTGGAATTTTTCAATTGACTACCAAAAGTCTGGAATTCCATGTTAGGGTTTTAGAGTTATTTTAGGCTTGTATAGGTGTTTATTGTTCTAAAGGTTTCATTATATTTGCTTTATCTGCCTTTATTCCAAGTCATCTATGATGTTTTACATGTATAATATAGGCCCACCACCAAGGCGTGTGTTTGGCAGTAGGTCTAACGTACGCAGGTTTTCAAAGTCTGGTTCAGGGGTCTCGATTCTCTGACTGTTTTAAAATTTAATAACTAATTCCCCAGTTTCCCCCCGATTGGGTGCATTTCCCCGAACTTTTGACAAGGGGGGGCACACCCCCTGTCCCCTTTGCGCACGCCACTGGTGTTGGTATCCTAGGTAACCACTAAAATTAAGCTTCTCTTTTGTGAAGGGTTGCTGTTCTCCTTATGGGTTTTCAATAACAATATGTGGTAGGCCCCTATGTATAGGCCTACTAGTTTCTATATTAGGCCTAAAAAATGTTTGATTGGCGTAACATAATTTTAACATTCTTGTTAAACCGGGTCTTTAGGTCCATGAACTGAACCACACAAAGGGACGCATACTCTGTCGGCAGCACACATTTCAAACTATAAAAGGATTGGATTGTGAAACTCAGTTTCTTGCTTCAGCTCTTTCTAAAAATTCATTAGGGCAAAATTCTTCTTTATGTCCTTAATTATTCTTTATTTATTCCTGTTCTTTCTTTCTTGAGGCCTAGATCTTTTTCCCCTACTTTACAACACAAATATTGTTGTATTGTCAATGGATATACCGTAGAACGTTCGCCTAATGGCGCTATGGGCCACTTTGATATAACTGGTATTTTAGACACAAACTTAAAGTGCCCTCCCACAAAAATCCCACCAGCAAATAAGGGCATGCACATACCCTTAATTCTTGTTGTGATTTTTAGAGGTGGTAGCTCTCTCTTTGTACATGAAATTTACCCCAAGGCAAAGGAGCCCATGTGCGCCATTAGGCGAACGTTTACGGTACATAAGAATTCAAACTTTCTTACTTTGGTTTGAGCTGAGACTAAAATACCTAAAGCCTCAAATGTTGTTTTTATATTAAATACATACCTGTATTTGAATGAAATAGATATATTTATAATAGGCTACATGATAAATACATGAAGCCACAGCAAGTAGAACGAGTGCGACCTTGTCGCGCCAATGGTGCTTATGCTAATTGCTGCAGTACCTTGTACTACGCAGGTGCTCCTTTGTTAAAAGGAATTCCCTGATTGGGGAGTGGACATCAAAGAGCTCATATCTAAATTCGTTGGGGACTGTTACTTTTAAAGTTTCAACGTCCGTATACATGATAAGACATGTATGAATAAAATACGACATGAATAAAGTAATAATAAAGTGCACACACGTCTTCCAAATCTAGGTATATCAATTTAACACCCAGATTGGGAAGATGAGGAAATGGTCCTTTATTGTTACCAAAAATAAATACATGTTGCATGGATCGAATGGTGCAATTAATAATACCTTGTCTGTGTCATGTGCTAATTTCTTCGATAAAACAAAACAAATAACCACTCGTATCATACTGCATGTCTGAGTGAGGGATTATTATTTGAAAGGAAAATAAGTTCACGACTGCACTTTCAGACAACAAATTCATATTGACCCCACTAACCCTAGTAAAAATCAAAATGCAAGTTTAAGAACTTGCAAGTTTTGGATTGGGAAACTTGCATGTTTTTACTGCACTTGACTCACAAATACTAGTGTTTCGAACGCAATGCAACTTCTTTTCTAAAATTTGCAAGTTTCTTGAGTAAACACGACTGATTCAAGGTTTTTATAATTGACACCTAGTTCTTTCCTTGCCCTGTTATAGCTATTATTATAAGATGAGCTCAAAGTGTATATTTCTACATTTTGAGCTCAAAATATTTAATCAATGATAATAGGGATATCATATGTCTATACTATGATGCGCATGCGTTGTGTGTGGGGGGGGGTGGGCTGTGGGAGTGAGTGTGATGCTGTTTTAAACAAATAGGCCTATAAAAACAAAATCTTCGCACAAGCTAGAATGAAGAGTGAAGACCCAAGTCGGGCTGGGGATCACCATTGCAGGGGATGAACCTATAGACCCACACCACTCTTCGTCATATATAATTTCTCCCAGCCACATTTCCCTAACATAATATTAAATTAAAAAACAAAAAGGAAATTTAGTTCGGCAGAGGTGGGGCTCGAACCCTCGCTGCACCGCTATCATGTATACAGTATCGACATATTACCAGCGCCTTTACCATGTTTACCGCTCGGCCAACTGACTTGTTGGAGCCATCTTGAAAATTTGAACATATAATCACAACTTCAATTACTTCATTACTTCAACATACCACGGACAAGCAAAGACAGAAAACGTACCATATTTTGGAATTTTATCTGCTTAAAAACATTAATGTGTAGAGCTACCATTTTTAATATTGTTGAATTCTCAGGCCCATACAAACAATACAAGGGGCCTATGATACATACACAATTGATTTCGTGCATGCACGTGCTCTGCAAGGTAGGGAGCCTAGTCAGCATACCATTTTTCTTGTAAGCCGGTCTGGATTCGTAGTCCACGTAGGTCCCCAAAGTTCTTCCAGATATTAAAAGATTAAATTCCCATAAAGACGAAACAGTAATCTTTAGTGGGGACCTACGTAAATTTTACATAAAATTTTCGCCATCAATTCAGTGTTAATTTTTATTATTCAGAAAATATTTTGACGTATATAAAATTGAAATAAAATTCTCTGCTTCCTAAACCACATAAACTGAAGCATGTTTGGGTATCACGAATCGTTATATATGATGTACAGTTAATATTCAAATATTCTTTTACACATATGATGCTTCAGTTCTTACACGAACAAGAATTTGTCTTTAAAAAGACAAGTTCACGGACCAGGTGTATAGTACATGTACTTTGAGCTACTTTGGTCCAACATTTAATATTCATATCTAACCTACTCTGCACTTATTCGACAATAAATAAGTGATATGAGGCTTAATAACGATACCTGTGTCTTGACTCTGAAAAACAATATTTTTGAAAAACCTCATTTTGCATTTAGTTTTTTAAGCCACCTCGGAAGCCACATACAGGATCTCATTTTGCATTTAGGGTTTTTATTGCGTTGCAAAGTAGCAAAACTTTCTTTATATATGGCCCAAATCGTGCCTGGAAAAGGCTATCCCCTCTTACAACCTATCAACAGGTCTGATTTCTATAATGAGGTGTCACCGGGTTTCATGAGATAATAATACCAAATCTAAACACCATGAAATTCAATACATCACGACCAAGCTCACATTGGGCGCCCCATTCCTTTTTTAAAGGAGTTTTATTAAGCCACCTACAGGAAACAAATTTGGCTATAAACTACGAAGTATAGAGTCTAATAAATAAATAAAATAAATAAAATAAAATGAAAATTGTACATGTATGCAAGATGCCTTATCACTAAAGTAAACAAATTACACAGCCATTTGCTCTTGCTAGCTTTTGTCAGGGTCAGGGATATTTGTCTCATAGTCCTGCTTTTATGAACACCAATATTATACAGGTTTATAGGCCTACACATGGGTTATTACAAGAGTCAATAAACATTTGACCAATTAACTATAGATAATGGACTTAGTTTTATGCAATGTAGTTATATTGAACTTTTTCTGAAGTAAGTCGCCTGCTGCATAGTTTTCTATACAGATGATATGTTTACTTTGTGATTAGGCCTGACCATGACCTGCTAGTTTGATCAACCAATCAGTTATGTGTACTGTCAGCATGTGATGGCTATAAGCCAATTGCAAACATATTTATAAAAAAGGCTAAACAATTCCTACACTGAGCAGACTCTTTGCTGGGTTTAAGGGCTAAATAGTAAGTTGTCATGTTGGGCAAGATTAGATAAAGGCATACAAACTAGGGTATGAGATATTAGGAATTATTTCCTAGCCTCTTAACCACAGGGTTGAGCTATATAGCTATTCAAGACACAGGATATGTAAGGGATAAACTGTGCATATGAGATGTGGGGGCAAATGGCATCATTTCACTGACGTGAAAAAATATTTCATTGAAAACCCTCCCACTCAGCTATTTTAAAAAGGTAATCAGGCTTCCTCAGCATATCACATGTGTTATGGTATTATTTTGCGAATTGCCCCGTGGTACTTTATGGAGGGGAGACTTTTATTTAAATATAAAGGACGAGTGGCCAGTATTCGGTAGGGTCTATATAGCTTTACAAATTCAGAGTCTTGTAATTATGCTTTTAGAGCCAAAGGGGTAACTATATATTATAAAATTATAAAAGGTTAGAAAGTCAGTATTAAAAGCAAGTCACTAAGATACACCTCTACACTACAGGCTGCACTCCATAGGCCCACAGCTAAAAACTACACTGACAGAAAAAAAACTTTAAAAAGAGGAGAACTTTTTTATTTTTATTTTTTTCTACAATGCAAAATTGATCATTAAGAGGAGGAAGCAAATTATATTGCCAATATGTTAACTTTAATTTTCCACTTCTATGCAAGAAATAAAAGAAGAAGATAAAAATTCCCTTTAAAAGGGGAAGCCAGCTTCAATGCAGAAAAGGTCTTGTAATTAGTTTGGGTGGAAGGCATTTTTAGGATCACTCTTTTTTATGATCCATCATGTTCCATGACAGTCCACCAAACCAGGTGGTGGTCGCATTGCATTTTCATCGTCAACCGTGTAATTGAATGGGATTATTTTGAAGATTTAAAACGCTTGAAATTTCACAAACAAATAGGCCAATATGTTAATAAATAATATAAATACAAGCTAAAACCATGGGGGTTCGACTGATAATGAACCCCACAAAACTAACCGAGTATTTGGAAAATGCCATACGGCCAGGCGGTTTCACAAGCTGCCGGCTCTATCATGCCATTCGCCGCCTGCACCAAACCATCAATGATAAGAACATGCACACAGAAAAACCAAACATTAACTCCTATAACTTCCTGTCAACTCCTTAATTAATTACTCCAAATTGTTCTGTCTTTTTGTCTTTTCTGCCTTTTAGGCTACCCTTAGCTCATTATTAATATAAAGAAATACACTGCAGTTTTTAGTTAATTGGCTAAAAACTGCCATCCTTATACATGCACATTAATTTTATATTAATTTATATATTAATTCGCAATTTATACATAGCACATTATAAAATGTATAAAGACTGATATTGTTCAATAGGCCTACATGTATATCAATTGTACCCATATCAAAAATAGGCCCTGAAATTACATCGAATTTTTCCTGTTGAAAAGACAAAACTGATGTTTAAGATATCAATTATTTCATAAATGACATTTTGAGTCATTTTTATCCATAAAACGATACAAGATATAGGATATTTTTACTGACTTTTAGGTCCATAAAGGTTTTAATCATGTTATCAATACACTCACATCTCATGCTGTGCTGATCTCCAGGAGGTCTGCAAATGTAAATCTAAAGCGCTCCACAGACTCCGAGTATTGTACGTACAATATTGTATGCAACATATCTACGTTATTTAATCTATTGCCATTCTATTTTCCAGTAATGTTTAAGTTCTAACGAATGTTTGATGACGAAAAATCGATAATATGTTACATGTAATATCTAGTAGAAATATATTATCGATTTTACGTCATCAAACATTCGTTAGAACTTAAACATTACTGGAAATAGAATGGCAATAGATTAAACAACGTAGATATGTTGCATACAATATTGTATGTACAATAAAAAGTCTGAATACTGCTTTAGAACGCCTGATAACAAGGATACTATCATTTTCTTTCGTTGATATGCTGTGGAAACTATTTAGGCCTGGCATATAACTTTTAATGTTATATTTCCTTCAAACCATAACTTTTGAAATTCTCACTCGTTTTCATTCGTTGAAACGGCAAAACATACTTTCTTTTTCTTACAAATTGAATAACAGGTCTTACATATATTTTCACCATAAAAAGTTCCGCTAAGTAATTCAAACCGATGCTAGTACCCCGTAATCTCTTTAGCAAACAAAGACGACCTCCGAATTAGATAGCCAGCTCTTAGCTGGCGAAAATCAGAATTCCTCAAAGGGGCAGGGACAATCAAATGTTTGTTTGTTGTTGTTGTTTTGGCCAAATAATTATTTTATTGTTTTGATTACGTTCGATAAATTTGGTTTTACCATAGACCACTAATGTCTTATCTTTCCTATTTTGGAGATTGATGATAAAAGACATAATGTATGATTTTGGTAAAATTTTAATTTTGTTCTTCTTTTTGTCAAAAATTACTATGATTACATAATATTACTACTACTAGTAACACTTTATCTGTCAAGGGGGTCTTCTGATCATTTTAACCTGAGACTAGTAAACCAACAGTCTCAGGTTTACTAGTCTCAGTTTTAACTAAGCGAAAATAAATGAGGTAAAAAGTAAAAAACCGACTTAGCCGCTTAACTGTGGAGCTTTGGGGATCCCAGTTTTATTGTAAAAACTGTATATTTTACTTCGAACAGGCTTAGTCCTTTACATGGTATTTCAGATAGCCTTGGGCAATTACAGTCATGTAAAAAGTACATACAAATTTGAGCAAAATGCAGCAAATGATAAGATTTACTGTAATACCAGAAGATGGAGAAATACATGTATCTCTTTTGCTGATCAAGCAGAACCCCCCAGATCCACTGGATGTACATAGCCTGGTGTGACTGTGAAGACTGTGCATGTATTATAAACACAAGTGTGCATAACTTTGTTTGCCAAGTCATGGAACCTTTAATGTGTTTGAAGAGCATAATTATCTTTATCCATGGTTAAACAAACAACCATGAACAAGATCTTGTTCTGTTACATGTACTGCTCTGTGGTTAAAGTTACCAGTTTCATTTGATTTTGTTACTAACGTTTTTTTAATCTCCATGTGTTATTCAACCTTTTTTTTGTTTACTCAGCATGCAGGGGAATTTTGTAGGCTTTACAAAAGCAAAACGATAATTATAATGAGCTAAGTTAAATAAAGCCTAGTAGAAAAGAGATGCAGGGCATTTTAATATTTTAATGACATTCAAAGCTTTTTTCCTCCACCCCCTACACAAAACCCAATGGCATACATGTATGTATTTAAATTCCTCATCAAATTTATAATACGCTGATTAAAGGGATGATATCTGATATTGTATTTTAAGATTGAACAAAATCCACATCCCAAATCAATTTGGTTACTGTTATTTATTTTATAACATGAAGCCAATCAAGCCATAGAATATTTTGTTGTTTTATAACTGGATTTATGTTTTCCAAGTAGTTTTTATAAGTTGTTCTCAAGCTTGCTTTTGGGAGAGTACATGTTTTGTAATATCCAAAAAAGATGTGAGACTGACTTCTAGTACATATTCATATAGTACAATATTGCCCCTGTTGTTGCAAACGATTGTTTTCTGGATAGAACTCATCAGCAGAAGAATTTTGGTGCTTAAATGGTCAAAATCGGACAAATACATTTCGAATTATGAATTTTCAAACTGTCCCATTGTGACCGGTCATTGGAACTGAACTAAAATAACAAAGTCCAAAAATACCAATTAGGAGCAAAATTAACACAAGTACTGCATATTTACCTTTTCATACATGCATATTGTGAAAGTGTCAAATAAATGGGGTTTCTTATGAAATGGCACTTTATATGTCAATAACATATCAATTATTTTTTTCAAACCGAGACACTGCATTGAAATCATGCTTTTAGAATTTGCCATTAAGTTCTAGCAACCTCTACTTTACAAACTTCAGCAGTTGACAGTTTGACCTTGGCTTGACAGCCAGTTTTGCCAAAGGGCATGCACGATGCATGAAATCTTACACCACTGACACACCCACTTTCAAGCTCTGTGATAAATATACAAGCCCACCTGGCGTCACCAATTAAGATTGGACATTGCCGGAACTACTTATTGTGTCGTGTTTGTTAAACACGATACTTGTTCAGACGGACACTAACGCTATTAAAGCTACCTCACAGACCGGGCTCCAGCGTAACACGCACAATGCAACGCTGTAATTAGTATTTTCTCTGGGTTTTGCATCCAACTCAGTAATTTTGCTTTCGATATTATAAAAAATAATAATGTTATTATGAATTTCACAAAACTGACCGGTTCTCGGGATGTAAAGACCCCGGGGGTAAAGACACTTTACGTCAAAAGTTTAGCTAGCTTTCAGAATGATTTTCCCAAGATTTCGGCGCTGTACCAAATTTTCAAAGCTTGACAGTTCTAACCCTTGGTAGCAATCTCTTTTTAAATAGTTTTGAAACTCAAGAAATGTTCATAGCTAAGTCCACGTTTATTTTACATTATACATGTAGATACCTAACTACCTACTCTCAGACTCAGTCATTCACCTTTACAGAAATAGGACTCGTCTCGAGGCCCTGACCTTTGCAAACTAAAGCTCATTGTATCATCGCTGATGCTTGGCGACGAGAGATAGGTTTTAGACTATAAACATAAAGATATGAGCTTGCTCTTCAATATACGGCTCCAATTCATTGGTCGAATACAATCGCCGATCGCTCAACGATGGAGTGTGTCAATCAGTTTAAAGCATGCCGAGCCAATGTTGATGTCACATGTAGAACTAGTGTTGCACTATTTATAGAACTGGAGCTATTTCAAAAACATCTTTGATTTAAACATGGAAGTACTTTCTTGATTTAGGGACGCACCATTAGATTCTCAGGGTGGGGGTAGGAAGTTTTTCAAAAAAAAAAAAACTTCACCCACTACATGAGCAAAAAAAAAAACTTTCCCCACCAACACTAAAAAAAAAAAAAAACCTGCCCCACCTAACTGTGTATAATGCATGAAATTTAAAAAAAAAAAACTTCCCGCCTTCGGTGGTAAAAAAAAAAACTTCGGCGGCGAAAAAAACATTCTTCCCCCGACCCTAACTTCCTACCCCCCCCTGAGTATCAAATGGTGCGTCCCTTAAAACAACACGAACTACACTTGAGAATTTAACAAAATTATTGTTTTCATGCATCGGAACTGTGATTAAAATCCGTGACTAATAATTATGTGTCCCGATAGAAATCGTGTCATGAGTCTTTTTTTACTAAGTATTAAATCGTTTCTGGACTTTCTGTTCCTCTGACATTTTTTCATCTCCGTGCCGCAATTTCTTCCAAATACTAGTAGATTGTCCTGGACAAGAACAGAATACACAATGGTACCGATACACAAGCAACACATTATTTCTGGCTGATTATTTTATTATTTAACTTTTATTTTTCTGGATGATATTTTAAAAATCAAAATCAAAATATTAAAAACAGAAGATTAGGCAAAAAAAAAAAAGGTTTGTTTGTCCATAGAGGCTTATGAAACAGTCGGATTTTTTAAACAAACATGTTGTAGTCTCATACAAATTAATCCTCGTTCTTTTCAAATCATAAGACTTTTTTTTTATGATTATCTTTATGGAATGCTAGGTATGAACAATTACAATTAGGCCACATAAAATTAATTAATATTTTGGATCTCGTCTGGAGGATTTTCATGAATTGATGAAGGAGGGAATTTTTCCCTCCATCTTCTTCAATCTAAAATTAGCATGGCATTAATATTGTTTGTTAGTGTTTGTTCTAGCTTATATTTAAAAAAAAAAAATCTTAATAATTCCAGAAATTGAGGCGAGATGGGACGAGAATCAAAAAGTTAATTTTATACGACCTATAAATAGAAGAATAAAAGTTTTTGTTTATACCTTCTGCTCAATCTCGGGCATAAATAATATAACACTACTCGAAAATCACGATACCAATAAGTAATATACACATACGAATCATGTTATTTCAATGCATCTATCATATTTATAGCCAGATGACTGCTCTTTGCCCAATGACCATCATACATTGACCATTTGATTTATGCTGTGTTTGCTCGAGCAAAATTGCAGAATTTTATTTTGTGTTTTTTATTTATTTTGCATTTTAACAAAATTTGGCTGAAAAAATTTCAAAATCGGCTATAAAAACTGCATTTTAATTTCAAACTCCCATGGGACATGAGACAAATCTTTTTTTTTGCCTAATTAAATAATAATAAAAAAAACCTGTTGTACTTTTTTTGCTTAAGTGTTAATTTGAAAAAGTCAGAAAATTTTCAAAATATGTCAATAAATAATTTCAGATTTTTCAAGCTTTTGGTTCTTTTTTTGTTTGGTCATTTAGCCACTTCCAAAAGAAAAACAAACAAACAACTGTGACATGGCAAGTCTGTCCATCCATAGCCAGGTTTTTTGTCACCATATTTTTATAGTACCCCACCGGTAATCAAAATTTACTTGTTCCTCAGTTCTGATAGTGTCCTTTAAAAATTGTTCATCCGTCCATTTCAAAAGTGTTCATCAAGTTTGGTTTGCGTGTGAATCCTCGATACGACATCGAACTCTCGGTATACAATCCTCAAAATGGTACATTGTATTTATCTATCCAGTGCATCATGGGAAAATGTCGTGTGTAAATGGTAAGTCGCCAACCATTGTTGAAATTGCTTCACAATATTCACAGGTTTTAAGAAATTATTATCTAATATTGTAATGAATATGTTCCAAGTGCAAATACATGATTCACTGACATACAGTGATTTTGATCATTTCTGATCATTTCCAAATCAAGATTCCATTGTCACTCCACAATTTTGCAATTTGCAAGTCAGCCAAAAATTCATTCAAAATCCACAAACAATCCATTTTCTATGACATGGTGTCAATGGTAATGCCATGCTGGAAATGTGGTCCTGTGAGAAATGGAAAAATGAAAACAAAAGAAGTGTTAAAAGAAAGCTTGTTACAAGTTACAATAATTCCACAAGAATTTAAAAAACTTAATGATCAGATACTGGAAAATTGCTGTCAGTTTTAAAACCTAAATCTAGCCAAATTTCCTGACACTGAGGGGGCGAACTTTCCCCCCACCCATAAAGAAAAATATTTTTGAAAGGGGGGGGGCAGGGCAAGGCCTTTTATAATATTCGCTTGGCCAATAGGCAACGTTGTTCAGTAGGCCCTATGCCCGGGGCCCTATGAAGTGTCAGTATCCTCATCCCGGATCCGACATGATATGGTATCATAATTAATATCTTGTCAACCAGTCATATACGAAAGTTGGAACAATATTTTTAAAAGCATCGTCAAACTCAATTCTCCTTCAGAATGAAAATCACAGCATTGCATGTAATATTCACTTCAAAAAACTTTAATTGACCTGATATAAGCGACGACAATTATTCACGAGTGTAGGCCAGTATGCGGTTCACGTGTTTACTATAGACTCGTGATCATGAAAGTTGAAATATCTTGCGAAGTTCTGCGAACAAAATATCATCCACGACGTCTTTACTGTTACAATCAAAAATTTAAGTACATAAAGAATCATACTCACAGAGAAGTGTCATAATTTGAAGACAAGGTTGATTTTTCTCACATTTTCCGTCCGATTTCTGTAGCTCTGTCGCGAAGAATATTATCCGGGAATATTATGCTCCACACATGATTGTTGTCAGGTTGTTGTTTACAAATTACAAGTTTTCTGACGCGCATTGATATGACTTTTAACATCGCGCCGTGAATAGGCCCTATTAGTATTAATTGTGCGTTGTTGATCATGTTTCTTTTTACAAAAACAAAGAGGACAATGACACATCAATAAAAGTATTGTAATATTTGAGATTTATATTTATTATTAATTTTGTTTACTGAGAACTATTTTTGTGCGTAGTTCTTCACTAGTATTGCAGCGATTATAGAGCATTATCTATAGCGAGATGACGTCGACATAGCGGGGTGATCGACCGGTCATCGCGAGCTGTTGACCGATATATGTACAGAGTTACTCGACTAACAGGTGCTATTGCAATAAATTACAGAAAATAGGGGAAAGAGAGGGATGATTTATTACCGACGAATGAAACTGAAACGCCGGTCTTACAGTTTTAAGAAGTAGAGGACTGCAGAACATAATGCCAAAAATCATGACCGACATGGCACAAGATCAACAGTCCAGGTGTTTTTTTTTCACAACCAAGAGTTTAAATGTTATTGGGTTATGCATCAAATAGTAAAATGAACTGAAAAGTTTTGGGGAATTTTTATTTCTGCAGTCATGGGTGCAGAATTCTGACATTTTAAGGACAAATTCACCAAAATCCATACAAGCTGAAACTTGATCAATAATTTATATAAATATTATTTTGTGTATTATGTTCCAGTCTCCATGATATTTTTTACAAGTACCAGTATATAAAATATCCCGTAATTTATCGTAACTCAAATACCAAGGATGTAGAATTAAGCAACCTTGGCAGCAAAAATAACCAATTTCCCCCAAACCAGCAAATTAATGTGACTGAATTCAGTGAATTTTATAAATATGTGCATTGTGCATAGTAGGATTACGTGAGCTTATAGTATAGTCTTTTTATGACATTTTTCAGTAGATATCCACGAAAAAAGCTTATTCCCAAAATTTCAGTTGATTCCGATTTTGCGTTTGCGAGTTATGCATGATTTATATGTGTTTTACACTGCTCCATAGGCCACTGTTGTAATTTCGTTCTGGTATACCAGAACGAAATTCAAATTTGGCGATATGTTTGCTTAACGGAATTAATCTGCAAGAAATATTTGGTACATAAACATTATGTAGCCAGAGGTATCCAGCGGTATAAAAATCTCAACTTTTTTTGAGAAAAGTGAGGGGATGAGGCTGTGGATCACGAAATGCCCTTTTAACATGTTAACTAAAATAATTTAGGACCTATATCAATTATCATTAGGGACATGACATTAAAAAAAAAAAAAATTTAAACCAGTTGAGTAGTCTTATTTGCATCACGTAAAAATCACTCATCATTTATCAAAAGATTAAATAAATTAGCACAATTGTACACTCTTAAAAACTCAACCTTGGGTAAAATCATACTCTTTTGGATGGTAAAAAGCTAGGGCACAACCCTTCTAGCAAGATAAATTTTACTCAACTTGATTGAGTAACATGTTTACTCCGGTATTGTGCAAAATTTTACTACTAACAGCAGAGCAAAATCGTTTCCCTTTTTACTGTGATTTTTGGTTTACTACATTGTAATATTTTGGCTTAAAATGTGATTTTTGATCAAAAATATGATTTGGGTCAAAAACTTAGTTTTTGGTCTAAAATGTGATTTTTGGTCAATAATTTGATTTTTGGTCAAAAATGTGATGTTTGGTTTGGAAGGTGTTTTTGGTCAAAAAGGTGTTTGGTCAAAAATGTGATTTATTTTTTGATGATGTTTTGTTTTCCTTTTCTAAAACATAACTTGTTTTGAAATTGGGAAACAAATGAATGATGTGTACATTGCCAATACATAACATGTATTTGATTGAACATCTGCATTTTGTACCATTCAAAGAACAGTAGTTTTCAGCTAGTATATGGTCGAATCCAACCAAAAGTGTCCACGGGCCAAAAATAAAAGTCCGAAATAAAAATGTCTCCACAATGTTTTCCTTTTGCTAATTGATTGATGACATATTGGCCTTATAGGAACCAAAAGTGCCATTACTAATCTTGAAAAATAAATCCAGGACGTGTGATAGTAAATGTGATATCAAAACCCAATGTTACCTACGAATACCACTAGGATGCTTTCACTATCGCAATACTAATCAACCAAAAACAAATGGAATATTCCCATTAACGCTTTTTTCGTGTAATGTAGACCACAGGGTGTCAGGAAAATGCTAGCTCAACCAGAAAATATTTGTTTTTATTTTTATAACGCGATCAATATGATCTTAGTCAATTTATGCTAGTTTATTTTTGAAAATGAAGTTTAGGTCAGTTTCTGTATTTTATTTATCAAATGAGTATGAATCAATTTACATTTGTATAAGAACGAGTAGGATATATGTTTTCAAGAATATTAGGAATTATAAGCATACACCTAACGCTTTATACAATGAAAAGGTGAACAAACCCGGGTATTCGTAGGTAACATGAGCGATTTAACAATATCTATATTGAGTTTAGAGGTTTAAAGTTTGCTATTATGGTAATGAATTAATAAAATGGTAGTTTTAGATCTCTTTCAGATGGTACGTCCAAATGAATAAATGCTATTACCTTAGATCAAAATTTTTTGATGCTTTTAGCAAGATTTTGACCACTTCATTTTGATATACAAGTAGTTAATCAGCAATTTTACATAATAAATAATTGTTGAATGAATCCGTATATGGGTAATAATAGTGTCCTGGGGTACCGCTTAAAGTTTTGACAATTAATTTCCATTGGTAGCGACACTTCATTACACATGTCATGTATTATGCTGTATTCGTAAGTAACATTTCAGTATTTGTAGGTAAGAATTAGACTTTTGGTGGATATCCCAATCAAAACTTCATTTTATAAAGCACTTTGAATGTATCATTTTCTTTATGTGCGTTTATTGATACTTTAGACCCTATCATGTATCAATAATGTCGGTTCACAGCGGTTGAAAGAGTATTGAAGTAAGAAACAAAGGCACTAAAGTGACTTTAATTTGCTTAATTGCACACAACTCGCTTAAAACCGTTATTGCAGACTTGTGAAGTCCATCTTGGAGTCAGTTACGTCTTGTGGCCTTTCGTTTGAGGGCAACTACAATTAGCTTTATACCAGGGTCCATCATTATGTTGTCTAGATCATGAGACAATGAGAACAGTCGTTTTTTCCATGGTATTCGTAGGTAACCTTAGCGAAAACGTCAAAAGTTACCTTCGAATAAATCAATTTGGACACAAATTACTCAGACACCAGAAGGTCGGTAAACATTTAAAATGAAGCACACATGACAGTTGACAAATCCAAGTATTTATCCCTTCTAATCTTCTTTGAATCTGATTTTTCTTTCAAATGAGCAGACCGTCGTCTATTTCAGTACATATTTTTCAACAATTAAGCTGTATTCAGTTTTGCATGGTGGGCATGTATGTGAATTCGCAACTTTCATTGACATATGATTTGATAGCAAACATACAGGCCTTCGTTATGTACCAATATGGGCATTGGCATGAATGGCGGTGTTTCACAATACTGTCATGATGTCAAATTGTATTCGTAGGTAACATTCGGTTACCGAAATTTACCTACGAATACTTGCTTTTATTGTTGACATCTCAGAAATATTTAAACGCAGGCTATTGAAACTTGGTAGAAATAAAGAGTGTATTACCCTGCACCTATTGCTTAACTATTGTTTACTATTCTCTCACTTTGTGGAAATGACACAGCTTTTAACATGTATTCGGAGGTAATGCATATTTTTTACCAAACCTACCTTTGTGCCATTTAGAATTTCTGGCAGCTAAACACAATAATAAAGATGCCCGAATGCAATGCATTTCAGTATTGGACATATCAAAGCTTGTATCAATTGCGCATTTATTAGTGATTTCCATTTTTAAAGATATATCTAGTGCTATGAAAAATTGTATTCGTAGGTAATGTAAAAAATACCACTAAAAAAATTATCACAAACAATTCATAATTATGTACAAATATGTGAAAAATTGAACAGGCAATCTTTGAATACACGCCTTTCAGGAAATCAATTTAGATTCAATCCAATGACTTCTTTTCATAACTGATTTAGACGTTTTTAAAAATACTTTAAGAAATATTTTGAAAAAATGGGTAAAAATAGCATGTTTTGGGGTCTCTGTGTCTAAGTTTTTCACAGAAGGGGTCTTATTATATATGGCGCGAAGCGTATGATCAAGGCGAATAAACACAATACAAAATGAATGCCAATTGATTAATACTTTTAAGTTATGGCCCTGAACATGCCGTGTACACTTTTCGTTGGATTCGACCATATATACAGTTAATATTGATGAGAATTTTAATATGATATTGGATTCATATATCCCTCTTTCAAATGTTATCAATTTCAGACAATCCATAGAGTTAGAGACAAATTCGTATGACGTTTGTAATGAGACATTTTCCAGATGCAAAACATGTAAAAACAAAATCAATGTCCGGTGTTTTTTTAGGCGGGGAGCATTATTTAATATAAATTAATTTTAATAATAATGCACTTCTTGATTTTATATGCTTTTGGATTTTTAAATGTATATTTAGAGTCCCTCTTTCAAATTTGTAATCTTTGTATTTCATCGCTATATGAATTTGCTGACAATTTGGTCAAAATTTATATTTGATCAGAAAAAAAAACTATTATTGTCAAAATTTCTGTTTTTTTGTGTCATGTTATTTAATCTAAAAGTATTTTAGGCGACGAAAAAAAACCCCACCCTGTTCTACAGGCGGACCTTTCTACTTCAAGTAGGGTCAGGTGTTTTTTGTGCTTGTTTTTTCTAGAGGGAGGGCTAACTTGAAATTACCCTAAAATATCACCAAAATCTGAAATATTTTTACAAACATATTTTCTATGATTTAAGCAAAATACAAATTGTTTTCATTCTCAAAAACACTCGGTTGGGCCCATAGAGAAGGATTTTTTCGTAGCCTTTGTCAGAGTTTAATACTATTTTATGTATTATTATTAAATTTATTTTATTTTGTAACATTTTATAAAACTTAACTAAATAACAAAAACTGATGCTAAACTTAAAATTTGTATCCATTATTGAAAATCAATCAATCCCGGAAAGTAAACCTGTTACTAACACCCAAACCCATGATGGGTTGATTTGAATACACAGTTTCTTGAGCTTAACCCAAATCAACTATCCTAGAATATTCTAAAAGCACACTCAGTAAATTTTCAACAGATGACAGGTAACATAGGGCTACTGCATGACCAAGAACTACAATATTGACTTTCCTTGTGTGTATGTGTGCACTATCTATGGTGTGTGCTATGTACCATGAACAATTATTACGTAATAATATTGACTTTATTTGTTGAACTTGTTGAATGGGCAGTGTACCCCATTATCACACCTATGATGTACCAGAGATTTTCTCTGCTCATACACATACTAATTAGTGCATTTGCTTGGGGGGGGGGCGAAAAATAAATTTTGCTGGTATCGCTGGTATATGGCTGGATTTACCTTTTGATGGTCCATGGGCAAGGCAACATGATCGCCACCTCTAGTGGCGGCCCTTCAGATAGAAGACACCCCTCCCCCACAACTGTAACCCAAGTTTTTTCCAAGCTTACCCCAGAGTTGCTATTTCAATGCTAGTGGATGGTACCGGAATCACCGAACCAGTGGGCAAAATTTCCAAATCGTCCCACTGATTTTCTACTAAAAGAACATCAGGATAAATCCGCGCGAAAAAAATTGCAATTTCAATGCTAGAATGAACAAAATTGAGGACAACATGTGCAAAAGGAAGATGGAGATGCATAGGCCTTTTACAACGAGGAGCTGCCCTAGCACTCATATTATTTATGATTTTACATTATAGAAAGGGTGGAATTATAACTCTCACTTTTGAGATTCGTATTCAAGTTCGAGAAGAAAAAATAGAAGGAATTTCCAAGGGGATGTCTCGCAGTTTTACTCACAGAATAGGCCTACCGAGAGGCGCAGCAATTTGGCATTTTAATACTAAATGGGCCAAACTGGGGTAAACTATAGACCAAAAGGAAGATGCAAATCGTAAATTTTGTCACAACATATCTGTCGACTGTCTGAGCAGGGGAGGGGTCTGATTCGCCACCCTGCGACTTGTTTCACGTCAAGTTGGTGTACCTTGCTCTTTTTCTTTCCCTTTAAATAATTAGGAACTACTCAACAACAAAACTGGTTGTCATAGTAACTTGGGCTGTCAATCATGATGACTATAACTAGTAGGCCTACCCACCACCAACTGGAGGCGCCAAGTATTGTGAACTCAACTTGTATGGGATGGGAGAAAACACCCCCACCCCCCCCTCCCATATGTACATACATATTGACAAATTACATTGAACTGGAAGAGAATGGAATTCCTGATATCTATTTGCACAAAAGACTGGAAATCCCGGCAAATTACTAACAAAACGATCTGGAATTCCAGCACCTCAATGGACAAAAATATGGATTATTTTGTTGACCATGAGGCAAAAAAGTCTGGAAATCCAACGAAGGATAAACACAATAAACCTGGAATTCCAAAACCCTCTATGCCTTCAGACTAACAAAATGGTGGAAAAATCTGGAAATTTTGCGCCAAGCATAGGCAGAATAGGCTGGAATTTGACAAGCATATTGTAGAATTGGCTGGAATTCCAAGCCCCAGAGACCACCAAAAAATCTGGATTTCCGTTGCCCTCTATAGGGGGGGTGCATGTTTTATCTGGAATAGCCCATTACTGAACAGGAAGAATCATCTAAAAGATACATTTTCTTTATAGAAATCTGTCTCTTCTTACATTAACTTTCTTTTCAGTTTCTTCTACATGGGGTTATTTTTTTCCCAAAAAATATTTGCTGCTTAGCTTGTGATTTTCCGTTTTCATGTTATTTATTTATTTAGACCCGGTCCCATTTTTTTTTCTAAATCTGTTATTTGTTACATTTCCCTTTTAGCTTCATTTTTTATTTGCTGCTTGCGATTTCCCGTTTCCATGTTTTTTTTATTTAATTCTGTTATCATTATTATAGCTTCTTTTTTTTCTTACATTTCCCGATTAGTTTCTTTCCTTCTTTGTTTCGTTCCCGTTTCATCTAGTTACTTTAACCCGTTGGCCTATTACTCGTACCTCTTTTGTCATTTTAATTTCATTTTTCTTTATAGTAGGTCTACCGCTTCATTTTGTTTATACAACACACATATTTTTCCCGTATACGTCCTCTCAGAGCGTGTATGCGGACGTGTTCATCGTTATCATAATCCCGTGACCCGTCCATGTACCTTTTTACCCTTTAATTTTTATTTATTTTTCCTTCTTTCTGTATTATCATGTCCACTGGTCTCTGGCTCGCAAGTCGCGTGGCTCTGCGCCGTTTACGCGCGCATTGGCGTAGTGCGCATTACGCTCGCGCGCCGACGCGCTGCCTGCCAGCTGCAGTGACGCGCAGGCTGGTAACTGATTTTCATAACAAAAACCCCGTTTTTACCCATATTTTCACTGTTTTTGCAGCCAATTCTTGACCGATTTCAACCAAATAAAGTCGAGGCAATTTCCCGTATATTCCTCGATCTCCCGTATGAATTTGGCGACATGTGGATCGAAACTGACGGAGCCTTTTACATAAACCACATAGATACATACACACATACAACATTTCCCTATTTATAGTAAGATTATAGTAAGATTATTCACCTCATAACTCGAAAACTATTTATGTAAATTATATAAAAGTATACATTTTGTGAACGGAAATGAGCTCATCAATCCATTTAAAATGTCAGTTTTGGGTCAAAAAGTACAATTTTCGAGAAAATCCCAAAAAACAGGCTTTTTGACCAAAAATTTTGGTCCGCCATAAAAAAATATTTGAAAATAAAAACTGTAAAACTTGAATTTTATTAATTTAGACAAATAAATCTAGAAAGTGTTTTTTTATTTTTTCGAAATTTTGCTTAGTTTTTTAAAATATAGGCAAAAAATCAGTAAAAACGTATGACCCGTGTTCAAATTTTTGAATCATGGGTGATAAAAAAAGTTCTAGGCCCTAATTTAAAAAAATGAAAAAACTCTATCTAGATTTTGGCCATATCTAAGCGTTTGACTTAAAAACTTACCTCAGTGATGCTTCATTTAGACGCTATGGCGGACCAAAAATGGTTAAAAGTGGTCAAAAGTGAACTTGCCGAAAATCGCGATTTAGAAAAAATACAGCGGATTTTAGGTCCATTTTTGAAGATTATTCCATAAACATATAATCCGGTGACTTGTAACGTTTGGTCAAGTTAGAAAATGAGAAGGGGCGTCCAACTGCAGCAGATTGGCATTTTTTTGGTGATTTAGAAGGTAAAATATACAATTTTACTAAATTATTGGTGCACATTCGGCAGATATTTATCCACATGGTGTAATCATTTTATTTACTGCAGTCTTGTTTCCATGGTGCAGCAGAGCTTCCGGCGAGGCCGCGGCGCGCCGCGGCGTCGCGTCAGCGTTTGAGGAGCGACAGGGCGCGCGGACAGACAGGTTACGCGAATAAGTTGCACAGTGCATGGTAGTGTTGCCGCGAACGAAACCATGATTATTTAAGCACAATTTTGTCCTGTTCCGTACAAAAAAATTACCCGCTCTGTATTAAAATTTGCGGACATCAGAACATTAAAAGTAGCATAGAATAACTGACAAGCAATTATTTGAGCAGATAATCAGGAAGTTTTATGAAATGAAGAATAAATTGAGACATATTATAATTGTGATTTCTGTTTGTCCTAATTTTCTTAATTTTGCTTTAAAAATGCAATGTTTTTTAATTTATCGTTTTTGGTGATTTTCTTTCCTTTCCTTTTTTTTTTTTTTTTTTTGGTGTTGACAAATAGGCCTATTGCATTTTATGTTCATTGTCCTTTTCTGAACCGCAAACATGATGTTGTTACTACTCGTTGCTTTTTCTTTTTAGTTAGTGCTTGAGAGGCACCACAACGGCCCGTCCGCGCCAATGAGATTTTAACGCCCGTTATAGTTAGGCCTACACCACAGGAATCCCAAGTAAAATTTGAAAAGATTCTGATGTGTCGCATTACTCAATATTCCGTTTTTGTTATTGTAGGCTAATTGTTTGTTGTTATCATATTTTATTTTTAACTTTTTACGGAATAACAGCTAACAATCACTCCTGTTATCCAGAAGACCAACCTGAATCACATCATCTCAAAGATTACAGGCATGTATAGCCAATATGTAATTCATATCCGAAGGCTGTGCCAATGTCAGGTAGCTAAACCATGTTGATAACAATGATCTTGGAGAAACACTTCAGCCATCGTACACACGCGTACACTGCGCGTGACGGTTCCATAGTACCATGAGTGCGGAAACCGCTCTCTTGAAATAAAAGTGAAGGCGATCTTCTTCAGTACGTTGAGTGTATTCTTGGTGCTACCTGTCATGCCGACAGCCTGTAGACTCACAATAGACTCCAGCTAAATGAAGAAAAAATTTAGGTTTTTATCATTGCTACCTACCACAGAGTTTTGAACCAAACACTATCTGATACCGAGTTAGTAATTGGTTAATTGGTGATTATTCTATCAAGCCTTCTAGTCTACCTCTGTTAAGAACCTTGTCCTTGGTATTGCCTAACTTTTGATGGTTCCCTTAATATGTCAATCCACTTAAGTAATCTTTGTAAAACTATTAGTCATGCCCCGGGTAGTCATGTTAGTTGTCACATTCGTAACTTATGGTGCATATTCGCCAAAGCACTTGTTTAGTCCCGCATCGACTAAGCCATGGTTGCTCGTGAAGTGGATGTAAGTAAAACGGCGACAACGTCTCCAAAATAATTAAGGCATCCAGGCTGGTCTTTGCATGCGGACGTGATATGCGCTCCTCCGGCCTTCTAAACTCTCCACTACTCTCTCAAAAAGGAAGAATCTTATTTTTAATCCTTCTTCATGTTTATAATCGCATTTCTCGTACAGCTGTCATATTTCAGTAATCTCATCATATTATTTAGTCACACTGTATTAACCTCAGAGTAGACGCAGACTCCATTCCTCATCCAACAAGACCAGGCTCACTGCTTTTTGTTCGCACAAAACAGCAGGGGTTGTCCCTCCACCGACCACCAGCCTTGGAATAAGCTTCCGGTTTCTAAAAGGCCGAGTCTGTGTCCACTTTCAAACGTCTGCTAAAAACCCACTTATTCCCAGGCTAGCATGGTTAATAATTGTATTTTTGCATTATTGTGTTTTAAGTTTTGTGTCTTGGTCTTAAAATGCATTGTGTTCTTTATAAAGCGCTCGTAATGCTCATAAATAATAATAGTAAATAATAAAAAGTAATAAATGCAGTAAAATCAACATTTGGAAAGTGTGTTTCAAATTTGACTTTATATTGGTGTTTGGTTAGAAATATTTAGGTATATAAATAAACGTGTTTGATTAGCATAACTGGCCCACAATCCCGAGTCGATACGTTGGTCTTATTATACCGTAAAGATTCGCCTAATGGAAGTTTAGGCACAACCCCGGGGGGCACTCACATGTTAAGGTGGTACGGGTATGTGCGGCGCTCAAGGGTCCTTTTTCAGGCTCTCCGGCAGTTCCTTAAGCCCCACATTTGGATCTGCTCCAGTTCTTTGAACCTCAAACTCTGACAATTGTAGCTCTTTAAAGGGGCATTTCGTGATCCACAGCCTCATCCCCCACTTTTCCCAAAAAAGTTGAGATTTTTACACCACTGGATACCTCTGGCTACATAATGTTTATGTACCAAATATTTCTTGCAGATTAATTCGTTTAGCAAAAATATCGCCAAATTTGAATTTCGTTCTGGTGCACCAGAACGAAATTACAACACATTCCCAGCAAACACAAAACGTTTTGGACATCATTCGCAAAAGGTTATAAAAGGTTGTCAGAAAACGTTTAAATGTCGGGTTATATAAAGGGTATATTACGAGTATAAAACGTTTTCATAACCTTAAAAACATTTTTAGATAATCTACTGCCCAGCAAACAAACATGTTTTACAGAAAACGTTTAAATGTCGGGTTATATAAAGGATATAAAAACGTTTTAATAACATTCCAAAAACATTCTTGAAAACTTGATACAAAACATTCTAAGCAGAATGTTATTTTGGGGTTGAAAAAATATTTTGCGAAAAATGTTTGCCCAAAATATTTTCAATACCATTTTAAAAACGTTTTCATGACCTTTATATAACCCGACATTTAAATGTTATTAAAAGGTTTTGAAAAAACATTTTAAGAACATTTCTGTGTTTGCTGGGTTCAAATATTTTAACACAATGTTATTTAAATATTGACACAATATTTGGCAAAAATGTTTGCAAAAATAGTTTACAATAACATTTTTTGAAAACATTTAAAAATATTGTTGTAGTGTGTTTTCATACAAAACGTTTTAAAACGTTATAATGACCTTTATATAACCCGACATTTTAATGTTATTAAAACGTTTTACCTAAACCAAAAGCCAAAATATAACTTATTTAAAACGTTTTTAAAACGTTTTTGTGTTTGCTGGGTTGTCTATGGAGCCATGGAGCCATGGAGCATGCAGTGTAATACACATAATCATGCATAACTCGCAAACGCAAAATCGGAATCAACTGAAATTTTGGAAATAAGCTTTTTTCGTGGATATCTACTGAAAACTGTCATAAAAAGAGGATGCTAGGATCACGAAATCCTCCTTTAAGTTCAAATTTGGAAATAATTTAGAAATTTTTAGCTCAACAGCCTATAATTTGGCCCTAATTTCAGTTCTTCAAGCCCCTATTTTGCCCGAAAATCAGTTCTTAGTTCCCAAAGTTCGGCGCTCCGCACACCCCTACCAAAATTTAAGTTGAGTACCCCCCCAATATCAAAATGCAAACAAAAAGTACACACTAATGAGAGATACACCTCCCTGTTATACGGGCGGACGGACAGTGCCAAAAAACCACACCAATGTATTCAGAAACTGTATAGTTTGACATATCTAGGATGTATTATTCTTGGGTTATTTCCATCAAATCGAAGGTCTCATTTTTGACTCTATGAGGATCAAAGATATATAAATACTTCAAATTTGACGAAAGAAGTGTCAACATGTTCGTTTTCTAACAATTGAGGGGCTCAATATGAAAACGACCTATCCCACATTTGGGTTATTTTGAGAAAACATGGGATAGGCCGTTTTTATATTGAGCCCCTCAATTCAAATAAAAGTAGGATTGCACAATCTAGGATATTTCGTTACCTAAGTAACACAGCAAAATAGGTCAAGTACCATTGAGACCTACTTATATTGACCTATTTTGATGCATTACGTACCGGTAGGTAACGAAACATCCTAGATTATGCAATTCTATCTTTATTTGAATAGAGGTTATCCACTTTACTCATTCAAACCAATTCAATGCACGACCTCGGAGTTACCTGTATCACTTTGGCGGGCTATTTTGAAACATTCATGGTTGCACATGCAGGTACTTCTTTTGCCAACTTTAAACAAGGTATAGCAGTCGCTGATAGGATATGCAACTTAAAGAAAACGGATAACCTCAATTGTTATAATAAAATAAATATTTTGACACCTCTTTGTCAAAATCTGAGCACTTTGATGTTTTTAACCAAATATGTGTTGATAGGACAAACTATACATTTTCTGAATCAGTATGGAGTGTTCAGAAATACTTTGATGGGGGGGGGGCTGGAATTTTCTCATGTTGAAATTCCCCCCCCCCCCCTTTGTGAACCCTAAACTTTTGCGCCCCCCTCTTAATGGACCTACACAATTTTGACACCCCCCCTCATATTAGGTACAAAACTATTTGAACCCCCTCATGTATCATTCTACATCAAAGAACAGAGGAAACATATCAATTTAATTATTTAATATGTGCTCAATCAAGCATGAAGTCATTTACAGGTAAGGAATCGATATCTTTGATGCTATGAGTTTTTAAGAAGGTTAGTGTTATCCGTCATTGATTTAGTTTCTTGTCATTTTGTGTGATATGTGATTCTGACTCCTTGTATAAACCTAAACAATTTAGCATGAGGACGTCCTCGGTTTGAAACTATGACCAGGATGACGTAAATGATACACATATGCATATAAGATAGCATATAAGATAGGTCCCCCATAGGGGGTAGAGGATAGGTTCCCCATAGGGGGTAGAGGACGGTGACGGTTCGCTATCTCTAAGGACCGCTATCTCTAAGGTTCGCTATCCCTAAGGTTCGTTATCACTAATTACGAAAAAGGTCCACTATATACCTAAGGTTCGATATCACTAATTTTAAATAAGGTTCGCTATCTCTAATTTTAAATAAGGTCCGCTATCACCAATTTATTGAAGGTTCGCTATCTCTAAGGTTCGCTATCACTAATTTAAAATAAGGCCCGCTATCTCTAATTTTAACAATCCCGGTATCCCTAAGGCTCGTTATCTTTAATTTTAAATAAGCTCCGCTATCTCTGAGGTTCGCTATCTCTAAGGTTCGCTATACCTAAGGTTCGCTATCTCTAAGGTTCGCTATTACTAATTTCAAATAAGATTCGCTATCTCTAATTTTATATCAAGGTTCGCTATCTCTAATTTTAAATAAGGTTCGCTAAAGTGTCCCGGTTTTTTTTTCTCGCCCTAAATCGCGCTCTCATGACCAAATAAAACACATCAATAATCAATAATCAGTCCCGCGACGGCCTCCACTAACTAGCTACTAACTTGGGTTATGGGCGCTGATTTTCATGTTCACTGTCACTTACTCATCAGCGAAGTACGACCCTTTATCAATCACCTAAAGTACCCAATTTCGGCATACTATATAAGAAACTCGTCATGATGATCGAACAGAGAGTACTTTAAATGTAGCTTGTACCGTTTTCGTGTGGCATTCTTCAGAAGTGAGCGGTCCGTTTACCAAAATGTTCGGTCAAATCTGCATTCAATTAACACGGGAGTTGGCTAGCTATGCCTTGCCCTCACTCACTATTTTACCAAAGTACGAATATTTCTGAACATCTAACCTAGCTGTAATGTTAGGTCATGTTAGAGAAATATATTTGCTAGAAGTTTTTGAGAGTACTGTTAATATTGGCCGGTTATTTTTCACACATTAACGTATAGGCAAATGCCTATACTTCTAACATGGTACGATTTGTACAGGTCACAGCTCAATGGTGAGAGCACTGTGTATTGTGAATAGGAAAACGTACAGTAACTGCAGTATCATGATGCAGTCATGTCTATAGTAGAATTCAACTCGACCTTTGCAGGACTTAAACCCCATTAAAAGCTATTAAACCAAGATAACACTCATTGAAAACAGCTCAACTGATTAAATCATATCTTCTCTGGTTAAATACACACAACATATATGTGTCTGCTTTACGCGTACAATGGAGCAATGATTATAAAGCGAGCGCTAGAGAACAATTCTCTGTGGTCTTTGTTTACGAAATGAGACAATACGTGCTTATTGTTAACCAGCGTTCTTGAAAATGAGAAACATGGTGGTTTGCAGACTTAACACGGTTTAGAAATAATTTCTTCATATTTTTGGTGTTATCTGTCGTTTACATATCCTTCCTAAAACACCAAAGTACGCATATTTCCAAACATCTAAATTAGCTAAAAATTTAGGACATGTTACAAAACTATATTGTCTAGAATTTTAGAAGAGTACTTTTAATATTGGCCGGTTATTTTTCACACAGCAACGTGAACTAGGCAATGTACTATTACCTATAACATTAACTAAAACACCAAAGTACGCATATTTCCAAACATCTAAATTAGCTAAAAATTTAGGACATGTTACAAAACTATATTTTCTAGAACTTTAGAAGAGTACTTTTAATATTGGCCGGTTATTTTTCACACAGCGACGTTAACTAGGCATATCCCCATACTTTTAACGTAGGCTATTTGTAGAGGTCACGCGTCAATGGGAAAGAGCACTGTGTATTGTGTATAGGAAAACGGACTTAAAATTAGTGATATCGAACCTTAGAACTAGCGAACCTTATTCCAAATTAGCGATATCGAACCTTAGAGTAGCGGACCTTTTTTTTAGGTATAGCGAACCCTTTTTTTTAGGTATAGCGAACCCTTTTCTCTATTAAAGATAGCGGGATTCTGATCTCCATAGACTTTACACGTTAGTGATAGCGAACCTTAGAGTTAGCGAACCTTAGAGATAGCGGTCCTTAGAGATATGGGATGTCACCACCAGACAACTTACTATCGGCGACCCGTCCTATAAGCTCCTATAATAGGACGGGTCGCAGTTGGATAGTAAGTTGTCTGGTGTGTTTGTGTGATGTCCACGGTGTGTCGATTAAAAACTGGTGTATGAGTCCTCGGTTAGATCCTCGTTAAGTTGAGGTCCTCGTTTGAACGTATTTACAAACAGGGGTGTGCGTGTAGGGGATGCGTGTGTGTATTTTTACAAGTAGGTCTATTGTGTGATTTGTTAAATAGCTGGGAATATCACAGCAATGTTTACTAACAAGAGATGGCGCAATTGAAACACTGAAGGAATCCAGACGATGGTGGACTACATTATTCACTGTGGCAACAGCCAATATCGTAAACAAAACAGACAATATGACGGCAACACTGCCTGGACATTGGACGCCCCGTGCTGAGTTGTGTTTTTAGCTCTATTGGCCCCGTTACAGAAAAAAAATGCACAAAATATATTTCTCAGTGAATGTATAAATTTTCACATAAAAATAAATATTTTTGGATTCAAAATAAATGTGAAGAAAAAAAAAAATTATAGCCGGGAGTGAGCGGGACTCGATCTCGGGACCCTATGCACCGCAGGCGAGACCCGTTACCATTAGACCAAGCGAACCGTGATACACAATGTGGGAAATTTTAGGTATATATCATAAACATACCGTGCGTTATTCATACAAAACATTCAAAAAACAGTACTTACAATGAGGTTCACTGGCGAACCTCAACGGATTTAGACTGATAAAATAGTGCTTAATAACATACGTACAGTTTTGGAATAATTTGAGACATTTTTGTGTTTACGTGTAAAACCAATGACAACGTCAAAATTCAGCCAATCTTGGCCGGCCCCCCCTGGAAGGAATCATTAAAGGGATAGGACAGCGTTTGTTCAATAATAGATTTAGGATTTTGATGTGATCTTATTAATACTATTATAGGTTATTTTTTCCATGTAAGGGCGTAAATCACCAAATAACTTCTCCATTGAAAAGCACGTAAAAATCAACTTTTTTAAACGGCGTTTTCTACCAGGCGTGACAATATTTTTCACTTTTTTACGTCATCCCTGTATTAATTAAGGACAGAAATTTTATTTAAGCTTCAATTTTGGGGAACTTTACAGGTTCAGTTTTTTATTAAAAAATGTTGAAAAGCGACGCCGCTATTTCAACGCCAAAACTAGCATTAAAACTTGTTCCGTTAGCAGTAATTCGGACAGGGCCTACTTTTCTTGTGAACATGATGCAGTCATGTCTACAGTAGAATTCAATTCGACCTTTGCAAGACTTAAACCCCATTAAAAGCTATTAAACCAAGATAACACTCATTGAAAACAGCTCAACTGGTTAAATCATATCTTCTCTGGTTAAATACACACAACATATGTGTCTGCTTTAAACGTACAATGGAGCAATGAGCTGGGATTATACTTTCAGTTGGGTGAACGATTATAAAGCGAGCGCTAGAGAACAATTGTGTGTGGTCTTTGTTTACGAAATGAGACAATGCGTGCTTATTGTTAACCAGCGTTCTTGAAAATGAGAAACATGGTGGTTTGCAGACTTAACACGGGTTGGAAATAATTTCTTCATCTTTTTTGGTGTTATCTGTCGTTTACATATCCTTCCTAAAACACCAAAGTACGAGTATTTCCAAACATCTAAATTAGCTAAAAATTTAGGACATGTTACAAAACTATATTGTCTGGAATTTTAGAAGAGTACTTTTAATATTGGCCGGTTATTTTTCACACAGCGACGTTAACTAGGCAATGTACTATTACCTATAACATTTACTAAAACACCAAAGTACGAGTATTTCCAAACATCTAAATTAGCTAAAAATTTAGGATATGTTACAAAACTATATTTTCTAGAACTTTAGAAGAGTACTTTTAATATTGGCCGGTTATTTTTCACACAGCGACGTTAACTAGGCATATCCCCATACTTTTAACGTAGGCTATTTGTAGAGGTCACGCGTCAATGGGAAAGAGCACTGTGTATTTTGTATAGGAAAACGGACAGTAACTGCAGTATGAATCGATTTGTATAATTTCATATCTATTTTAGTCATTAATAGGCTAGCATCTTTCTAAATCAGAACATGTCAACCTCACGAAGAACATGGTCCCTAAGGACACCACGTTGTCTCCAATAGCCAAATACTTTTAATCGGAACTCATCACCATTGCACCTTTCGCGCAGTGATTTAGTGTAATACGCCCGTAAACAATATTGCAGGGTGTCCCTGAAAGAACTGTATCGTCGGAAACGTAATTGTTTGGGTATTTTAACGCAACAAATAAAAATAACTAAATACTTGGTGTTGTTGGGGAATAAAATCAGCCATCACATAGGGCCTACATTTTGAATTTTGACAATTGACCATACCGTTCTTGAAATATAAGAGTTTTACTGCGAAAAATCGAGCCCTCAACTACCACAAAATGCTGTTTTTAGGGTAGAATATATCAAAAACATTTGGCAAAATGGTGTTTTGAATGTCCTAGGACGTTATAACCACGAGGAAATGATGATTTCTTGTGTACCTTTTAACACATAAAAGAATAGGAACTTGATTTAGTGGTGTGATCCCTTAATACTGTATGTTCATGTATTTAAGGTCCCCCGAAGATGAAAACATTCTGTCTATAAAACTTAATTAATTATTATTAAGTTTTTTCTTAATATCTCAAAAACATTTTTGATGGAGTTGAGCCCTTCTTCCACTCAGGAATTCAATTATTAGCATGATCTGATACGCGCTATATCAATAGATAGCATTAGCATGATCTGAATATGAGCTATTATATCTTCAGAAGATAGCATTATTAACACGATCTGATATGAGACATCTTCAGTATATAACATTAGCAGGACCTGATATGAGTTACTTCAGTAGATAGCATTTTTAGCTGGACCTGATATGCGCTATATATCTTCAGTAGATAGCATTACTACAACCTTGGCGGAAATTCGTTGCCACACCAGCCCGTGCTGGTGTTAAAATAAAGTAATCGCCAGAGGTAACCGCATTATCTTTGTATTACATATAGGCCTATTATCACTATAGCAACTGAGTCACGCTTCTGAGTCCTGACCATGATTGCAATGATCGCCTCACAGTACCGCATTATCTTTGTGTAATAGTTGCAAAAATGCATGCACACTCAATTTAGACTCTCCGCTTCCCCACCCACCATCTTTCAATGTTGGGGGACTGATATGTAGACATGATGACGATTTTGTCCAAATCAACATTGCAATAGGGGGGCGGGGATTGATGTTGGCCAATTAATGCTTTGGTGTGGCAACCTTTTCCGCCAAGATTGTAATCTTCAGAAGATAGCATTATTAGCATGATCTGAATATGCGCTATTATATCTTCAGAAGATAGCATGTTCTGATATAAGCCATCTTCAGTATATAACATTAGCAGGACCTGATATGAGATATCTTCAGTAGATATCATTATTAGCTGGACCTGATATGCGCTATATATCTTCAGTAGATAGCATTACTGGCATAATCTGATATGCGCTATTATATCTTCAGAAGATAGCATTATTAGCACAATCTGATATGCGCTATATATCTTCAGTAGATAGCATTAATAGCATGATCTGACATGTACTATATATCTTCAGTAGATAACATTATTCGCACGATCTGACATGATATGCGCTGTATATCTTTAGAAGATAACATCTGATATGAGCCATATCAAGCATTATTATCACTTGATATCAGCTATATTTCTTCAGCGTTATTAGCACCACCTGATGAATTAGCTTCAGTAGATAGCATTATTAGCATGCTGATGAGCTATATGTCTTCAGTAGATAACATTAGCAGGATCTGAACTCACTATATATATCTTCAGTAGATAACAATATAAGCATGGTTGGACGTGAGCACCCTATCTTTAGTATGAGGCTTACATAATCATTATTACCATTATTTTGATATCAGTTATATATCTTCAGTAGATAGCGTTATTAGCACCACCTGATGAACTATCTTCAGTAGAAAGCATTATTAGCATGCTGAACTCACTATATATATCTTCAGTAGATAACAATATAAGCTTGGTTTGATGTGAGCACCCTATCTTTAGTATAGGCTTACATATCATTATTACCAATACTTTGATATGAGTTATATATCTTCAGTAGATAACTTTAGCATGATCTGATATGTGCTATATATCTTCAATAGATAGCATTATATTAGCACGATCTGATATGCGCTGTATATCTTCAGCAGATAACATTCTTTTAGCATAATCTGATATGCGCTATATAATATCTTCAGTAGATATCATTATTAGCTAGCAGGACCTGATAGGAGATATCTTCAGTAGATAGCATTATTAGCAGGATCTGATATGCGCCATATATCTTCAGTAGACAACATTATTAGCAAGTCCTGATGTGAGCTATCTTCAGTAGATAGCATTATTAGCATGATCTGATATGCACTATTATATCTTCAGTAGATAGCATTATTAGCAGGACCTGATATGAGATATCTTTAGTAGATAGCATTATTAGCATGATCTGATATGCACTATTATATCTTCAGTAGATAGCATTATTAGCAGGACCTGATGTGAGCTATCTTCAGTAGATAGTATTTTAGCATTTTCTGATATGAAATGTCTATCATCAGCAGGAATAAACAGCATTATTAGCACGATATATGAGCTATCTTTAGTAGATGGCATAATTGGAATGATCTGATTTGCGCTATCTTCATTAAATAATTATCTGATATATCGTCAGTTGCCTATATAGCATTACTAGAATGACTTTATGAGCGATATATAGTCAGTAGATATTATTATCACGACCTGATATAAGCTTTCTTCAGTAGAAAGCATTATACATACATACAAAAATTCAAAGGCGCGTCTTGACAGAGCGATCAGAGCGCACACAAAAAAGAGAAAACATTACTCTTATAGTCATCTCCCACATACTAGCACGATCTGATATGAACAATCTTCAGTAGATAGCATAATATTATTAGCACGATCTGATATGAACTATCTTCAGTAGGTAGCATATTAGCATGATCTTACATGAACTATCTTCTGTAGATATAGCATATTAGCATGATCTGATATGAACTATCTTCAGTAGGCCTAGATAGCATATTAACACGATCTGATATGAACTATCTTCAGTAGATAGCATAATAACACGATCTGGTATGAACTATCTTCAGTAGATAGCATATTAACATGATCTGATATGAACTATCTTCAATAGATAGCATATTCACACGACCTAATATAAACTATCTTCAGTACATAGCATTATCTCATAATTATTATGATTTTATCTTTATAGATAGCATTTATTAGCATAACCTTAAAGGACTAATGTTACATAACCCTGTCATTCTTTTTGTCCCAATGTCACCCGAAAAATCTACAAGACTCACTTTAAAATAAGTAGCCATTTATATATTTTAAGTTTTATTGCAACAAACAATACACAACTTTTTGTCTGTCAAGTAAAAATAGTAAATAAAATAGTTACTGAAAATTAACATTGTAATATTCGTTGAGTAGGTTACCATGTTTAAATATGGTTAATAAATGGTGTGTGTAAAAATGAATAAATAAATCAAACATATTAAATACTAATAACAACGGTAGCTTTTATTGTTGTTGACACGATTGCTTATTGGGACTTTCCATTTTATTATTTTGAAAAACACAATAACTATGAAAAAGGTAAGCACACTTTTATCATATAGAGCGCTGACATCCATGTGTTGCAATCTACTATCTTTGGGCAAAGGGGCAACCCACGTGTGGACAAGGGCAGTCTACATGCATAATTCCCAATAGTTTTGTCCTGAAGAAGTCACATCCTGACCAAAGCTTGTCAGTTTTATCCAATACCTGTGGCGTTCCCAGGCGGCTCTAACCGTGGGAGGGGCTAAATATGAATTCTGCCAATCTCTTCATCAGCAGCTCAAAAAGATTGTTTGAAATTGGGAAGCAAAAAAGAGTTAAAAAATAATTAATAGGCATTAGCAACTAAAAAACAACATTTTGATACAATTTTTTTATCCACCTTTTTTTAATAATTCTTTTTGCCGCCCATACCCCATTTACCCCCAATATATGTGCATGAATATTTGTCCGACGCGACTGGGTCTAAAGTTAGACCAGGTCTAAGTGGAATTAAGTTCCATCAGAAATGAACCTTTACTCTTATTTCCTCCCTAGAGTAGCTAGCAGATTCTAAAGATTTAAATTCAAAGTTCAAAAATAATACAAAATAATGCAGTGGCGTACCGTGGCCGCTCCTATCCCGGGGGGCTGAAGAATATCACATTTTGCTGCCCCTTCCTCAGCAGCCCGAAAAGGTTGACCCAATTTTTTTTTCGGTGGTTTGAAAAAGTGAAGAGCAAAAAAACCGCCCTTCTTTTTGCCGCCCCTTCTTCTTCCGCCGCCCCTTCGTTTTTGCCGCCCCCTACTGTGACCCCGGGGGGCTGGCGCCCCCAAAGCCCCCCCCAAATACGCGCATGTAATGCGCACATGGGAACGCATATGGTTGCAGATCACAATAGCTGGGGAGATACTGTTAAGACTGAAGCACATTGGAAACCAGAAGAAGGTCCAGCAGTGGGAAGAGAGAAGAGAGTGATGGACAGGGCTCAGTGTCAGCTCCACCCTCAGCTCCACCATCACAAGAAGTTTTTTTTTCACTTGCAGCAAGTGTTAGAACACCTGCTGTTCCAGAATAACGTGATACAGCCAAACATCAGAGTGACTTTAAGGGCACAAAACTCCATTATCTCCCAAGACAGGCGAATGCCATGACTTTTTAAACACAAGAATAACTGTATGAACAAACATACAAGCAACTGTTCAATTAGTTACAAATTTCGCACTTTGATTTGATCCTTGGTGATATGTTCCCAGGGTAAAAAAAATCATGACTCTCTCAAATTTACCCCAAATTAAATTATCATACCAAACTAGTGAGCTTGCATGCCGCAAAAAAAGAAGGAAATCAAAGATTATTTGGATGAAAAATAAGTGTTTTGAACTGAACAATTTCAGTAAAAAGTTGAGAAAAAACACCATTTCAAAGTTACTTTTTTGTTTGTAATTTAGATAACACAATCTTAAGGGGGTACTACACCCCTGGCAAATTTTGTGCCTATTTTTGAATTTTTCTCAAAAATTATAGCGCATTTCCAGTGCAGTAGTTGTAGTCCTTTTTTTTGAAAATCCAGACTTTTTTTTTTTTTAATCCTAAAAATCCGGAAATCCGGAAAAATCACACCCCTGCAGTATACACCTTATCTTTCAAGTCAGCCAGTGCTCACCGTGTTTTTGTCTAAATTTTTGTACATGGATTGCAAGCGAGAAACCATGTGAGATACTTCGAGATTCTCATTTCACAACTAGCCGATTGAGCTCATTAACGATCATGCTCAAGACTGACTGTTGCTACCATCCCAGGTTGTTGAAATGACATTATTGACATACCACTGTAGACAGTGGCGTAACTAGCGGGGCATTCATTATAGTGGGAATTCCAATTGAATGAACGCAGCTTTCAATAGCGTGACGAATTTTTGCGTACACTGCGCGATGTACGCCAGCGTGTGCGACTGTGCGTGAGTAACGCGGAAGTGAATCAACCATGCCAACGCACTCGTTATTGGATAGCATTGTATCCAAGGTCGTGCGTTCGCGTTGTAGTTTGAAATACGCAATATACGATCGCGGTTGGATCGAGTGCAGCTGTAAAAAGCTGCGTTCATTCAATTGGAATTCTTACTATAGGTATCACTCCCTGAAAATATTTGATCATGTCTCACCTCCTTTTTCAACCAAATCGACAGTAATAACTCTTGTATGAGGGATCAACATTTAACCACAATTTGCTTCAGGTAAAACTCACTTCCTGGGAACCCTTAATAATTGGAACCCAGCAAAAGAAATCTGTGAGAATGCCTACAAGATCCTTACACGGGTAATTATTTCAAAAGAGTAAGTGGAATAGTGTGGAAGCCTTGTGGAACGGGGCTGCTTCTGCTTTTCACTCACTTTCTTCAAGAAACAGGTCTTGTTCCACACTATTCCATTTACTCACAGATTTCTTGTGTTGGTGCCAATTATTGGGCTGTGAATGTGGTCCAGGAAGCTGTTCCATGTCAGTGCATTTTGCTGTTGTGTCAGTTGGACAACTGTTTGTTTACTGACCAGTGTTTAGAGTAGATTATTGAAGTAATGCTATGTGCAATTTTTGTTCATTTTTCCAGCCATGGCTTAATTCCGAATTGTCACCTAATTTGGGTGTACTTTGTCTTGGGTCCAATCTCTATCATGGAAAGTTTGCTATATCTTTCTAAATATAATGATTGTTTGTTCTAGATTTGTGTTTTAGCGTTTCATATTTGAAAGAACTAATGTTTAATTGCAACATTTCGAAACTACAAACCCAAACTGGGTGCTATGATGTACAAGATTGGGCTACGAGTTTGCATTTTACCAAGTTAGCAATAGGTATTTCCTTCATGTTGCCAATGCATGACTTTCTTTATTATACTCAAAAACGGATTTTATTATACATGTACTAGAAAGTTGTTTACGTGCATATAGGCTCCTTCACAGTCGGTTTGTGTTGTGTATGTTTACAACTGAGCCACATATAGACTGGGTTGCCGGACTACCAGACAAAGAATCTGTTTTTTGACTATAATTTGGCCTCCTATCAGTTTTACTGATAAGATGGCTAATTGATTTGACTATAATTTGGCCTCCTATCAGTTTTACTGATAAGATGGCTAATTGAAAATAAACACTTATTTTGTAAACAGATAATGCTCTGTGGTTATTTATGGATGGAAACTTAGGAAATTGCTATTAATGAAATAATTAATATATTAAACATACATTTTGCTTTGTTAACGATTAAAATCCGTTCGCAAATAAGGTTTTTAGAACATTTTGAACAATTTTGCTCTATGAAAAAGGATACAATTGCACCCCTGCTGATAAGCTGTCAACAAGCATTGACAAGTAAAGTGTGACCACTAATTAAACAATAATAATGAGCATTATCTGACCATTCCCTGATCTGACCAGAGCTGGATATAAATAGTGCACTACTACCAACACTAATTGATATTGGGAGTGACACTAGTCGTCGAGGGGGGGTACCAGTAATTGGGGTAGATAGTGGCTTTGGTTTTATACATTTTTGGTACGTGTAGAGCAACCGGGAATCCCTGGGATTGAGTAATCAGTCTTTTTGATTAGGCCAATGAAAGTCGATTTTCAGTTTCCCGTCACCGCCCTCACTTCATTTTCTGACCCTCATTTGAATTCATTATTGTGACTATTTTTAATATACTTTTGAATCTCATTAGGGCTAAACATCCATCTTCAAGTGAGTGAGTGGCAAATAACAACACATTTTACATTCGTGTTAGTCATATAACGAAAGGCAGAAAAATAATGAATAATGAAAAAGTTACCTCACTTGTTTTCAGAAATTATGTGACGGGAAACTCAAAATTGACTGTTAGTGGCCTTATGATGTGATTGTAACTACCAGTAAACTATACATTGCAAATAAATATATCTAAAATTAATTACCATGCTTCAATATCAAGGTTAACAGTTACTGATAATAGATAATTGGATTGTCATGAAATGTGGTTGATATGAAATCCCTTAATTAAGCAGCAAACATTCTTAAGGTTATCTGAATATAGATTGTTGGATTGTTGTAAAACTCAGAGGATGTGATTTCAATTGAGCCGTTTGTTACAAGTATGAATTAAATGTAGACCAATTTAGCACACATTTTCGACATGAAAATTTTGAGTATTTCCTAGTATGTCATTGGTGGTATTTACCAATAATTGCCAATATTTCGCACCCGGTTAGTTGTCCCAAACATTCAAATTTACTAGCTTTCCAAGTAGGCCTACTTGCAATGCAAAATTATGAAACATGATCTTCATCCATGGCGTTGTCTTTTTAAAGACATTTCTTGTTATGGATAGGATCTTAAGACATGACCTTGTGAACAATTATAAGTTTATATACAAAGCCTATGTATCATGCAGAAGCTATCAGATAACACACAAAATAGTGAAAAATGCTACTAAATTTAACTTTATTAATGTCTTCATCTTACAGACTTTAAATTATATATATATAGTAATTAAAGAGTAATTAAAGGTGCATGGATACAACTATTCATTTATGAAAATCTTTATTTATTAACTACATGCATACCAATTAACCATTAATAAACTTTTTTTAATTCTAATTATAGATGTCTATACTTTGAATTTGTTAATTTTAATATTATGTAATATCATGTGTGACCCGTTCCATCGTTCCGTCAAAACCAGGAACAAGTCGCATTTTTGACATTTCATGATTTGAATAAAAATGTAAGCACGGAACAATAAGCTTTAAAATGATACCAAAACTAAATACATAGCTTTAATACTTTCCAAGATATGGATAATTTAATGATACCTTGGATATTTTTACAAAATTGCTATCTGAGTAATGTGCTAATTAGTTTCCTGCATTACACAGGATTGAATAGGGATGATCATAGTTCAACAGTTATGTATTGATTAAATAAACCTCTTTTTAATAAGTTCTTTCAAAACGTGAAAAAGTTCAGTTAGTCCCAAGGTCAAATACCTTTTTTATGTCCTATAACTCAAAAACATGCCTGGCACAGTGTCGACACCCTGTATTGTAAGTATTTTTTTCCCTGCAACTTAATACTCCCTTGGGGAGCGACAGGCGATTGGTATTTCAGAAAGGAGTCCTATCTGATTGGCTAGAAATCGATCGCTAGATCGCTCAGTGGTGAAGTACAAACTCAAAATGTAGAGTATTCAATTCTGTTTAAATCAATATTCTATTATTGACGCAGATAAAGAAAGTTGCATAGTGTCTCGATATGTGCATTGTATTATAGACTTGTGATTTAATATTCTCGTGGATCTGAGCTGAATGGGTGCACATGTTCCTTTTATATGATTGTAATTCCGAAACAATTGAATATATCACATTTTTAACGTACAATGCAGTAAAATATATCCACAGCAAACAGCAATCGCCGCTGATTAGTGTATTGAATTTCCAGTTAGTGTATTGAAAACAAAACCTGGGTTTTACCTGACAACAAATCAAATTTTCTTCTAATGGCAACATCATATGGGGTACTGAGCATGCGCAAATCGTAAAAACGTGTAGAATAGAAACTCTGCTGTGGTATCTCATATTGTGTAAATGGTATGCTTAGCCTGAGTCGCTCAGCCTATCTCGAAAAAATCGCCATGCGTAGCTGTTGAAAAACGAGAGGATTCGCTGTACTATCACGGCAATTTTTACATGAAGATATAGGGATGATGACGCTGTGCCTGGCGACTTGTTCCAGAGTTTGTTGGTCCTGGTCACATACAGTCAATGTTTTAAATTTCAATGTTTTAAATCTTATGCTCTAAGGGGTTAATCAATAATGCTTGTGTACATTACTCTTTTAGAGTTACCATACATGCATTTTCATGTTACATATTCTAAGACCTTCATAAAAGTTTTGGTGATCACCAAAACTTTTCGAAACATTATATAAAAATCTGTACCCATTTGGTACCATTATAGTATAACTCTGTCCAATTCAAGATGGCATCCAAAACTGCCACAAGAATGGGATATATCCAACAAAATATACTATACATGTAGCAAACAATATAGTCAAAATTAATATTTCTTATCAAAAGTACGGTAATACCCCCAGAGCGGTATTAAATGATGAGTGTGATTCTGTGATTACATTTAATCCTTTGATTTGTCTTTTGCCTTTCCAGGCATGTAAAAAGTTTGCAAAGTGTAGATATAAGTTTTAACCTTGTCATTTTTCCTAACAAAGCTGTAGCCTAATCAACTTCCATAACTTGGCTAGCATTGGCACTTTGTAAAGTGACTTTAGCCTAGTCAAATTTCCTAACATAGCTGTAGCATTGTCAACTTTCCTAACACATGAATACCGAAAATTTGTGTCCAAGAATGGATGTTGGCCAGCGGGCATAAACCGTTTAGTCATGAAAATATATGAATGAACCCTGTTCATACATACCAGAATATTTTGTGATGCATATTTCATGAATAACAAAAAATTACAAGTAACATTATTAAAAAACACGATTTTCATGCGCGCGCTGTTACATAGGGTGTCTGTATGAACGTAAGGTAACATTTTTTACCAATAAAACTAACTTAGAAATAATTCAGCTACGAAGTTGTGGACACCTTTTATTTTCACACTTAGTGAAGAGTCATATAATTATTTCTAAGTTAGTTTTATTCGTACAAAATTTTACCATACGATCATGCGCGTATTTTGGGGGGGGCTTTGGGGCGCCAGCCCCGAGGGAATCAAAGCAGGGGCGGCAAAATCGAAGGGCGGCGGGAAGAAGAAGGGCGGCAAAAAGAGGCGGCGGAAGAAGAAGGGCGGCAAAAAGAATTTTTAAAGAAAAAAGGGCGGAAATTGTGAAAAAATTGTACTATATATCAAAATGTGTTGCTTTTGGGGCTGTTGCGCCTAGAAATTACTGTTATTATTATTTGTTCATTTGCAATAATGTTACAGCTCAACTTACCGTACTTTGCCTAACCAGACAGTCCATGCCAAAATTGTTACTACACCTTTACATTTCATCGAATCTCTTTTTGATGTCTGTCATTTTGAACATCACACTTGAAAGATGTATGCTATGTAGAAACTTTATTTTGCAATTTCATAATTGGCATATTATTAGCATATTTGCAAGAAAAAACATGAAAATCAATAAATACCTATATTTTTCACAATTTCAATATTTTATTAGAAATTAAGCATGTAGGCCGTTTGTTATGACTTGATGAATGAAGTTGTTAAAACAGATTTTGATATTTTTGCTTATTTTTCCTTTTTTGCCCCAAAATGTGTAAAAATCAACATTTTTTGGATGACCTATATTTTCTTTGAATATTTATCAAATTTCTTAATTTAGGTATAATACAGTGCAGAAAAAGATGTCAAAAAAATCTGTTAAAACAGATTTCCAATAAATTGTTCCATTTTCCATTTTGGGTTAAATACTCAATTTTCATGCGCGGGATATTTGAAACATAAAATGAAAACATGTCCATTGCACTTTTTCCTCGAGATGTACTATAATATCAAGGTTACGGATATTATAATCCCTTCTTATCTTCACTGATCCATTGTTATGAATGATCAATGAAAAGGTTCAGAACTGGGCTACTAATGGTCTGTCTGTCAAGAATCTATAGTTATTTTCATGACTGTGTCAACTCAAAAATCATGCAAGGTCGAATGTAGGAAAAGTATGATCAGTTGAGCTGTATCATTAACAACATTTTTTTTAAATATTGTTAAATAAAAATAATTGATTTATGAAATATTCATATTTTCTAAACAATTTTTATTCTAACTCTCAAAGAATTTCGTACACATACAAGCCCCCCCCCCCTACACCCAATCCTGAAGTATTTGCCCAAACTTGGATCACATACTTTGAAATGGTATCATTAAAGGTGGTAATCTAGACTATCAACACATGGTGTTTTCAACCTAGACCCAAGCATTCTTATACCGTAAAACCTCGTCTACAAGCATATAGAGTGCTTCTCATGAAAGCTTAATGAATCAAGGCGCCATTAAGGAGTTTGAGCAAATGAATTACAGATCCAAGCATATACAAACAAGTATTATTGTAAGACCAATCTATTGTATTGGCATATTTACGCATGTATCGTATTATTTTAGGTTTATTCAAAAACACTATATATGCTTGTAGACGAGCAAGCCTCGAAATAAGCATATCTGGACCAGGAGCCACACATTTGGAAAAAGTGGCTCCTGGTCCTGTGATTATCTAGTGGACCAGGAGCTATTTTTAAAGAGCTAGGAGTCATTTAGATTTTAATTGTACACATTAAATACAAAAACCGGTTTAACTACCACGCTCTAAATTGTGTTTAAATGTAGAGCCTGGTTCACTAGATTTTGGTGTGGACCAGGAGCCAAAATGTTATGACCATTGGGTAAATGGCTCCTGGGTGCCTGCTTATTTCGAGGCTTGTAGACGAGGTTTTACGGTATTCCAAGTTTTGGTTTAAATTGCTTCATCTTTTTGGATTCTATCATAAGAAAAACTGTGTAACACGTAGAGTGGCCCATAGAACAGTTTACAGTGCACGACTTTCTGAGTGGTGGACGTGTACCATACAATGTTTTTTGTTCATACCACCTAAATAAAACACATTTCAGGCCTAACATTTCATAACACTGGAGTTAAGATAAAAATATAAGCTTTCACCAGACACCAAATCTGCATTTAGATGGCAGTAAATCAGGAAGGATGATCACAAAAAGGTGTGATCGACTGACTATGTATGGATTGTGTGAGTTCTGATGTGAATTTTCAAACTACTTTTATCAACCAATCAATTCCCTCACTACACATAATAGCCAAGGTCACTATTTGGTATGTGTATTAATATATAGTAAAAGACTGCTATTTCTAGCAAAACATTTCTGTAGTGTGAGTTCTGATGTGGTGCACAAGGACACTTCTATCAGCAAAACATTTCAGACAGTGCTCACACTGAAAAGGTTTCTCTTTGGTGTGAGTTCTGATGTGGTACATAAGGCTAGCTTTTTGTGTAAAACATTTCTGACAGTGCTCACACTGAAATGGTTTCTCTTTAGTGTGAGTTCTGATGTGGCGCACAAGGACACTTCTATCAGCAAAACATTTCTGACAGTGCTCACACTGAAAAGGTTTCTCTTTGGTATGAGTTCTGATGTGATTCACAAGGATAGCTTTGTTTAAAACATTTCTGACAGTGCTCACACTGAAAGGATTTTTCTCTGGTGTGAGTTCTGATGTGGTGCACAAGGAAACTTCTATCAGCAAAACATTTCTGACAGTGCTCACACTGAAACGGTTTCTCATTTGTGTGAGTTCTGATGTGGTACATAAGGCTAGCTTTTTGTGTAAAACATTTCTGACAGTGCTCACATTGAAATGGTTTCTCTTTGGTGTGAGTTCGAATGTGTTGTTTAAGAATACCAGACTTTGCAAAACATTTCTGACAGTGCTCACACTGAAAGGGTTTCTCTTTGGTGTGAGTCCTCCTGATGTGGTACACAAGGCCACTTCTATGGGCAAAAGATTTCTGACAGTGCTCACAATGAAGGGGTTTCTCTTTGGTGTGAGTTCTGATGTGGCTTACAAGGCTAGTATTTTGTGTAAAACATTTCTGACAGTGGTCACATTGAAATGGTTTCTCTTTGGTGTGAGATCTGATGTGTCTTTTTAGAGTATAGTTATCCGAAAAATACTTCTGACAATATTCACACTGATATTGTTTCTCTTTGGTGTGAGTTCTGATGTGTCTTTTTAGAGTACAGTTATCTGAAAAATACTTCTGACAATATTCACACTGATATGGTTTCTCTTTGGTGTGAGTTCTGATGTGTCTTTTTAGAGTATAGTTATGAGTAAAATACTTCTGACAATATTCACACTGATATGGTTTCTCTTTGGTGTGAGTTCTGATGTGGTGCACAAGACCACCTTTTAGAGCAAAACATTTCTTACAATAATCACATTGAAAGGGTTTTTCTTTAGTGTGAGTTCTCATGTGGCTCACAAGGACAGATCTGTAAGCAAAACATTTCTCACAGTGCTCACACTGAAGAAGTTTCTCTTTAGTGTTAGTTCTGATGTGGTACCCAAGAACACTGTTTTCACCAAAACATTTCTGTGTCTCTTTGATGTTCAAGCAGTTATTACATTGACACCATAGCTTCAAGTGGTTATTCACATGTCTTTTCAGCTCACCACTGTTTGACAAACTTTTTTGGCAAAACATACTTTTGTATCTACGAGCCTGCACATATTTAATCAGATGTCTGTTAACATGAGTTTTCAATTTGTCCAAAGAATAATGCTCGAGTTGGCAAAATGCACAGGAAAATGGTTTCAAATGTTTCATCGCCATATCTACAATTGTATTTACACAGTGAACGTCAGATTAATCCAACAAGATGTGTGTATACCTCAAACCCACCATGGAAGTCTATGCTAGCAAAGATGTCCTTGAGTGGAACAGCAAGTACTACCAGACCACAATCCTGTCTCAGTCCAGGCTCTCCTTTTATTGATGTTCAACTGCAGATATATGTATATCAGTGGATCAAACTACCTGAAACATTAAAACAACATAATGCTTGATATTATATTGCTTGTTGCATTCCATGGTGGTTTGAAACAGAATTTAATTTTGATAGGTCACATTTGTTAGATTATTAAAATTGAGTTGTCTGCAGGGTGATTAAGGTATATAATCTCCTTCATTTTTACACCCTTTATATAAAAGCACAATAAAATGTTACGTGACGTAATTTTTGAAGGGTATGTTAGTTCATTGAAGTATACATTTAATAAAATCATGTTAAAATTAGAATTTGAAAATTTAGAATTTGAAAAACATTGAGGACGTCCTCTTTAGAATTAGGAATGAGGACACGATGACTCAGTGGTTAGGGCCTTGGACTCATCTGAGAGCTTGCTCGGCATGTGTGGGTTTGAGTCTCCGTCCCACTACCATGTTGCGCCCTTGGGCAAGCCTCGCTTGCCTCGCCCCACCCAGGTGCAATGGGAAGCAAACCATATCAATAGGAATTACTGCAACTTAAAATCCTGGTCACTGTGTCATAAATTCTGCATTGAATAAAATAAACACAATATCTGTGGGCATTTTGTTACTCTCTCATTTTGGTCATCAACAATTTTATGAACCCTATTTTTCTTTCAAAAATTTACAACCCCCCCCATCCAAAGAAAATGCCAGCCCCCTTAGTCAAGCAAAGCCTTAATGTGTGATTTGCTCCGCTTCAAAACCCTCATTTTTTTTGCATGATTGTAATGCCCAATGGTGTACTAAAATACCATGTGAAGGACTAAGCCTGAAAAAATTTAATTAAAGTAAAATTTAGAGTTTCCAGTGTAATAAGAATGGACTCGCTTTGCCCATACCATGCATGTGGCCGGGTGAAAGGACAATATAAGATTTTGGGCTTATAGTAGACTCTATTGTAGGCTGAATTTAAATTTACAAATTCAAATTTAATGAAGAAGGAGGCGGCCTATGACTTAAGTCCCCATATGATAACTCTCTCATTGTGTCTCAGCGGCCAATTATACACTACTCCAAGAAATTAGAGGAACAAGGTTATGTAATAACTTTAACTGGGTATTGCATCAACCGAAAGCACCAAGGACATGTCATTTGTATACCAGGTGTAGCCTATTGTAATCTTAGCAATACTGGACAGTCAAATGTGAAATCATGCATGTCTTCAAGGACTTACGGGGGGGGGTTCACTCAAAGCACTGATTTTGTGTAAAGCAGACTCAATAAGCTTTTCTCAGATTTCTTCATTCCAACATGTTAATCCAATTTCTACTGGTACCGCTCAGTCTTCTGAGCATGTGGGATGTTGTTAATGGCGAATTGACCGAGGTTGAGGTTGCTAGGGTTGTCCAGATGCTTGCAGAAGGTCACACACAGCGTTATGCAGCTGAGCAGCTTGGGGTATCCCCCAGCGTCATTAATCGTGCATATCATCGCTACCTGGAAGATCGATGGTCTGTATGGCAGAAGACCAGGCCAAGGCCGCAGGCGTATCACAACCCCCGGCAAGACCGTTATCTCCAAATGCTTGCTCGTCGGAACCGCCCGAGGCGCTGGTGTGCGTATGAGCAATGAAACAGGAGTCGTTTGCATGAAAGACGGAATGAGCAGCTAGAAGACCTGCAACAGGTCCGCATTTTGCCGGGGGGCACTCAAATATGACAGTGTACGCATGCGTGACCAAATTTTTTCAAACACCCCTAAACGAGTTTTACCCTACCAGCAAATTTAGCCCTTAATAAGGTAATTTAGTGTAGAATTTACCCCTAATGAGTTTTTGGCTGGTGAAAATGCAACAAATGTACCCTTTTTGGACTCATAATTTACCAAAAATTTGAAAAGGTACCCTAAACAAGTTGTCCAGTTTCAGAAAACTACCCTTATTCTTGAAAATCACTGTTTTTTAGACCCTAAGCGCGTCACGCGCGTAACTTGCCTTGCCTAAAAAAAACCACCCCCTTTTACTTGTTTTTTTGGTCACGCATGCGTACAGACCATTTATGTGAGTAATCCCCCCGGGCCATTTTGATCCCACGGCACTGCAGAGCCAGATTGGACTTTGCCAGAAATCACCAAGATTGGCAAGATGGTGATTGGACCGGCCCCTGTACTGTACCTGTACTGTACTTTTGGCTCTGCCCTGAACTTGAATTTAAAGATTCTGAACAGTGACCTTTGACATCTGACTTGGGCAAAAATGCACATTTTACGGGTAGGACCCATAGGTGTGAAACATGTGTATAAATTTAAAGTAATATTCAGTTAATTCATATAGAATAGTCTTTAACACAAAGATAAATAAATGAAGTTTCCACACAATGTTGACATTTATTTCTAGAAATTAAATTTTTCTACAGATATTCACACAAAGTTTTTGCTGTAGGCTCTTCTTGTGAATTAAAAATAAATACTTTTACATAAATCATAATTGCGTAAATATGACGCGAAAATTGGTATATTTCCGGGAATCTCAAAAGAGACGTCAATATGCACTACCGTAAAACCCCGTCTACAAGCATATAGAGTGCTTCTGATAAAAGCTAAATTAATCCAGACGCCATTATGGAGTTTGAGCAAATAAATTATAGATCCAAGCACATACAAACAAGTATTATTGTAAGACCAATCTATTGTATTGGCATATTTACGCATGTATCGTATTACTCGAACTTTCATCAAAACCACTATATATGCTTGTAGACGGGGTTTTACGGTATACTTTACAAGATGAATCTTGAATTTAGAGCAAGAAATATTACACCAAGAATATAATCAAGCGGAAAGTTTCCAAAAGAATACAAACTATATACAAAGCCTATGTAACACACAGAAGCTGTCAAATGCAAATAGTGGAAAAAGCTAAACTTCATTAATGTCTTTATCTGACACACATTAAATTATTTACACATAGTAATTAAAGGAGGATACAACTATTCATTTATGAACACCTACCGTATTGTCTGTAATAAAGGCCTCCTCCAATTTTTGAAAAATTGACAAAAAGCAAACATTTCCATGCCATATCATGTGAGTATAAGCTTAAAATTTGCATCAGTCATGTCAGCATGTCACTGACGATCGCTTAAATTACACATGCAAAACCTATTATGACTCAAACTGCCATCAATTGCCTAATTATGGTAGAATTTCACCAGAATCTTGTTTGATGATGCACTTATGGATGTAATTTTCTTCCAGCGAAAATATTACTTTCCACAACATTTCTGTGGGCGCCGCCATGTTAGTAATATGAGTCGTAAATCACTCTTTCTACAGGAGCACCCCCGGGGGAGCACCATCGGGAAAAAGTTTTTTCACTGACAATTCACTTACAATAAATGCCCCCCCCCCTTGGAAAAATGCAACACCCCTGGGAGTTTATTACAGACAATACGGTATATTAATTACATGTATACAAACCATAGTTTAAAAAATAATAAGTTTTAATATTAGGTAATATCATAATAGTCAATTTCAATGTTTTAAATCTTATGGTCTAAGGGGTTGTTTGTGTACATTACTCTTTTAGAGTTACCACACATTCATTTTCATGTTACATATTCTAAGACCTTCAGAAAAGATTTGGTGAAACATTATATAAAAATCTGTACCCATTTGGTATCATTATAGTATCATTCTGTTCAATTCAAGATGGCATCCAAAATTATCCAACAAAATACACTATACATTGTAGCAAACAATAATATTATAAAATTAATATTTCTAATACCCCAGGGCAGTATTAAATGAGTGTGATTTACATTTAATCATTTGATTTGTCTTTTCAGGCATGTGAAAAGTTTGCAAAGTGCATAGTTAAGTTTTGACCTTGTCATTTTTCCTAACAAAGCTGTAGCCTAGTCAACTTCCATAACTTAGCTAGCATTGGCACTTTGTAAGTTTTGACCTTGGCATTTTTCCTAACAAAGCGGAAGCCTGGTCAACTTCCATAACTTAACTAGCATTGGCACTTTGTAAAGTGACTTTAGCCTAGTCAAATTTCCTGACATATCTGTAGCATAGTCAACTTTCCCAACACCTGAATACCGAAAATTTGTTTCAAAGAATGGATGCTGGCCAGAGGGCATAAACAACCGTTTAGTCATGAAAATATATGAATGAACCCTGTTCATACATACCATAATATTTTGTGATTCTTATTTCATCAAAATAATAACAAAAAATTACAAGTAAAAAAACATGATTTTCATTCATTTTTCCTACCCGGTGAACTCACATCCGGGACACCGGGCATAAACACTGTTTATGCCCGGCTCTCGACCAATCACACGCGCTGTTACATAGGGTGTATGTATGAACGTAAGGTAACATTTTGTACCAATAAAAGAAATAATTCAGCTGCGAAGTTATGGACACCTTTTATTTTCACACTTAGTAAAAACAGTCATATAATTATTTTTAAGTTAGTTTTATTGGTACAAAATGTTACCATACGATGTTTATGACAAAATGTTGAGAGGGGACTTATATTACTAGTGACGTGTTTATAATAAGCCCAATCGGCATTGTAAGTTCAGGTTTTAGAGAGCAGTTTTGGGACTTTTTGAACTCTTGACATATCGGGGAAATTACTGTTATTATTATATTCAGTCATTTATTATTGCAATAATGTATCATTAACAATATTTTTTTAAATATTGTTAAATAAAAACAATTGATTTATGAAATATTCATATTTTTATTCTAGTAAAACATTTTAAATAATTATTTAATTTGCACAAGACCAATTTTCCCGATAAGTCAGAGGGCAAAGTGACACAAAACAGCAAAAACTGTCCCACAATGCATTACAAATTTAAATGCCGATCTGGCTTATTAAGGTTACACAAAGAAATGTAAAAAAGACGTATTAAGTCGTTCTCTAAAACCAAGTTTTCTCAGCAATTAAATATCGCAGTGCAAGAAATTGGATGTAGATTTACATTAATATTTTTGTGTTTTTGTACAATTTTTTAGAATCCGTTTTCAAATTCTTCGTTTATATCCTTTTTATATATGCACCATGCTAAAGATGCATTCCATGCTATGTGCCCCGTATAAAACCACACCACATTCTCCTTTTTTGTATTGTGCTACAAACTGATTAAAGAAATAATATGTCACCATTTATTAGAACTATAGTACTGATTCAATTTTAGAAGCTCGTTTTAAGGGAGAATTTGAATGAAAAAAAAACTGGTTTGTGAAATTATCGATATCTTGATTACGGGACGTTAATTTATACATCTGAATACCTACATTATTTCTCAACATTCTGCCAATTGATATTCCATGTGATTTTCACTCCAAATTGAAGCTAGTATTGCAAAAAAACAAGGTTTTCCTCCATCAGTTCGGCCAAAATTTCAGCGACGACATGCGTGTTTATATATTTTAAGAGCCATTATGTGGACGCGATTGTAATCATGACGGTGATACTTATATATCTGCTTCGAGGACATGCAATTGCGTAAGCTGATGTATGGCCGAGTGGATAGAGCCAGGAGGGTGAAAGTGCATAGAACCAAAGCCGGAAACTATGTCACGCTATTGTTCGACCTAGGATACATCATTCGCCATTTTGTAAATATTAACGCATGATCGTTGCTTTGAAATTTCCACCGGATAGTCTGTGGATAGCGTAAGAGCATGCGCAAAAAAAATAATATCATGAAGATATTTAAGGGAAGGGGAATGAACGTTTGGACAGTATTTATTGTGGGGCATTAGAGCACAACAGACATATCGAATTGCATTCTGAATACGAAGAATGTCCTTCTGATATCAAATAATTTTGATTTTTGAAATTCGCAATGTAATACACATTTTATGGCAAATCATTAAAAATTGATATTTTGATATTTAACAATACTTGAATTGTTATATATTGAAACTTTATAAATCTGATGATTTATACTTAAAGTGTATGTAGGTGGAATGAAAAGCCGACGATCAATTGAAAATTTTGACCTTTCGTATTGAAGATATGGATTTTTTTTCCCAAAAAAACCAAAAAAAAATAGGTCTTTTTGGAAAAAATCCATATCTTCAATAAAAAAGGTCAAAATATTCAATTGATCGTCGGCTTTTCCACTTTAAGAATATATCATTATATTTATAAAATTTATTTCGAGGACTGTTATATATCAAAAATTTGAAAAAAAAATTATTTTAAATAATTTGTCATCAAATTTGTATTATATCGTGAATTTCAAAAAATGAAAATATTTGATATCAGAAAGACATGCTTCGTATTCAGAATGCAATTCGATACATCTTAGGTGTTCTCATGTCCCACAAAAAATACTGTCGAAACGCCATAAACGCTCATTCTAGATCCCTTAAGATTGATTCATAGATGTTTCAATAATTACCGTCATATTGCATAGATTCAACAAAGAATGGTTTGTTAAGGGATATAGAATGAGCGTTTATGGCGTTTCGACAGTATTTTTGTGGGACACAAGAGCACCTTAGACGTATCGAATTGCATTCTGAATACGAAGGATGTCTTTCTGATATCAAATAATTTTCATTTTTGAAATTCACGATATAATACAAATTTTATGACAAATTATTAAAATTTGATATTTTTCAAATTTTTGATATATAACAGTCCTCGAAATAAATTTTATAAATCTAATGATATATTCTTAAAGTGTGTGTAGCTGGGAGGAAAAGCAGACGATCAATTGAAAATTTGACCTTTTATATTGAAGATATGGATTTTTTTCCCCAAAAGACCTATTTTTTTTTGTGTGTTTTGGTTTTGGGGAAAAAATCCATATCTTCAATACGAAAGGTCAAATTTTTCAATTGATCGTCGGCTTTTCATCCCACCTACATATACTTTCAGTATAAATCATCAGATTTATAAAGTTTACTTCAAGTACTGTTAAATATCAAAAATATCCAATTTTTAATGATTTGCCATAAAATGTGTATTACATTGCGAATTTCAAAAAATCAAAAATATTTGATATCAGAAGGACATTCTTCGTATTCAGAATGCAATTCGATATGTCTGGTGTGCTCTAATGTCCCACAATAAATACTGTCCAAACGTTCATACCCCTTCCCTTAAGGTTTTACCGTCGTTACTAAACCTATCGACCAAATTTTTTTAAATTGACATATTTTGTACATTGATATGTGTAGATAATAAATCTGTAAAAAAAAAAACAGGGGGTGCCGGACCTCACTTTTGAGCTACAGCCGTTTTAAAAGAGGTGTACATTTCCAAAAATCTCTGTACACTTCAATGGCAAAATCAGCAATTTGTCCAAAATATATCACCTTTTGCGTTGTATAAAAAAATTGTCGAGACAAAATTTTTTAATTTTATATATGTTATGAAAAGAAAAAGCTCTGTAAAATCGCGCAAAAAAAATTGGGGTCCCGGACCTTGTTTTCACGTAAATTGACCAAAAATGACCAAAAAAGCATTTTTTCTGCGACACCCGGCGTAGTAAACTGCGCATACGCAATTTGATGGTGCGTAGCAACGCGCGGGTACAGGTGCGTACTGATGCCAGTTTACACGCCAGATCAGCGCCCGTTAACGCATATGGCCACAAAAAAGAAATTGTGTGTTTGTAGGATGGTTGATCCTCTTATTGAAGTTGTTTGTGCACATACCATTATTGTAGGGGACCGGACGCGGAGCACAGGGCTATGACGGATGACAGGGGTATGTATGTTGTTACAGGAACCCATTAGTTCTGATTTCTTTGGGTAGTTATGATCGAAAAGTATGTAAAAAAAAAAAAAAAGTAGGCCTATTTTGATTTTTGAAGCTTGGACAGCTCACATAATCAAAGAAAGACCGCCGGATTATAATTAGCCTACAATGTATCATGTAATTATAATAGGCCTACAGTGAATATTTCACCAATCGCATTAACTTTGTTGAGTATCACCTGTAGGCCTACACAGACTTACAAAAATTATTCATGCCGGTCAATTCTCTATTTGTTTAATTTTGTATTTATTTCTTGTGGTTTTTTTTTATATATGAATTATGTTACATTAGTTTCAACACATTTATTCTATGGGTGTTTGTATAATAGGACTACCCTGGGGTGTTTTTTTTTACGCCACTTAGGGTATAAATTAGTTGATGCCATTTAGGGTATGATTTTTGCATGCATGTAGGCCTACTACGCCATTTAGGGTATAATTATGGTGTTTGCATGCATGCTACGCCATTTAGGGGAGGGTTTTGCATGTGTTTCGCCATTAAGGCGTGCGTGGGGTATGTGCGAACTTGAAGTACAGGAATCTCAAGAGGGGAAGCAACGAGTTACCCCAAATCACAGCGGCAGGTAGTCACTGGGCCGCCGAGTGCGAATATCTATAGTTTGGAAGGTTCGTGTTTGTTTGGGGCGTTTTTCCAAAATTTGATATTTTTGGTGATATTTCAAAAAAGCGACATGCCAAAGGCAACTCTTTGGGCACATAGTTTGTTATTATATAAAAATATAGGCCTACCGATATCTGAACATTAGATTGTGTAACTCTATCACCCCCTTTACCACGTCATATTTAATGACCCCAAATATAATCATTTTTCAACCCACGTTCCGAGGTCATTTTCTAATCGGGACTCCTGAATATAGTCATTTCAACCACGCGTCCCACGTTAGGGTTCATTTTCTAATTGTGACCCCTGAGTCATTTTTGACATGGGTCAATTTGTCACTAGATCGCCGGGGTCAAATTTGACCCTTCTTTAGTCGGAGCATATACTGACAGTCGCCTGCAGGGTCATGACCCTTTTGGAGTTATTTTTGACCCCGTATTTTTAAGTGTTTAGGGAGTGTTCATTAATACTTTGGTAGGGGGGCTGGTCTTCCTCCAATTTTTCGCTCGAAAACTTATTTGACCCCCCCTCGATGGACCGCTAAACTTTTTTGACCCCCCTCTTTTGACAGACAAAACTTTTTTGACCCCCCCAATTATCGTATAACAAACATTAGACTTAATAGTGTTGTTTCCAGTGGTGTGGTATCTGGGTCACATGTCATTGAGGGAGGTAAATGTTTGAAACATTCCCGGTGGGTTGGGGCAATTGCGCATGAAAATACTACAAACACAAGGAAATTTTCATTTTATACTTAATTTAGATATGTCCCAAATCAGGGTGTTTATCTGCTTTTACAGGTATTAATGAAATAGAGGATTTATTTTGAGGTTCATAGGTACATCAGCATATAATTTGGATCCGTGGCTATTATGATAGTACAAATGCAAAAAATTGGCCATATTGAACCTTGAATGGTCAAATATTGGATATGATATTTATGATGTTATGTAACCGGAAAGGAAATCTATTTTTCTTTCCTGAATTATCATTTACTTACTTGTTAGTTGTAGTATCTTGTTTATATTTTGGTATAGCAAATATTAGATATTATTATTAGGCCCTATCCCTCAACCCCAATCCTAACCTAAAATCCCCCAAAACCCTAACTTTAACCCTTCTCATACTAATGCCTTCGTACTAATGGGGCTGATTGAAGTTCCTATCATGCTGTGTTGTTTGTCACCGAGTTGATGCTGCGCCATTGACTGAAATTAATGATTTTATATACCTGACCTACTAGTATGAGACACGTGTGAACACGAATGAACGGTCTTAACGCATGTTCATGCAAATTTTTTAATTGTATCAAAAATAGATATAAAAAGAAAACTAATTCAAAATGGAATTCATAACTTCCATATGCCCTGATGCAGGGTTACTCTCAAAATTATTAAGATTAAAAAGTTAATCTATTCGATTACGATGAGGGACAAATCAAAGCTAAGATTAAGAATTCTTAATCTAATAGATTAAAATCTGAATTAGATTACCATTTTCAAATCTAATAAATTAATATTCAAATCCATTTGTATTGTGAATTTGGAATAGTCTTGGATTAATGTTTATTTCATTTCAAGAGTGATCCATGCAAAGATTTAAAGAGTCAATCTTATGAATTTGAATTTAATCTATAAGATTAAAAGATGGTAATCTAATTCAGATTAGCTCAATTTTAATCTAAGCTTGGATTTTCCCCCATCACAATCGAATAGATTAACTCTCTAAATTCCTGAGATTCAAAAGTTAATCTATTCGATTGTGATGGGGGACAAATCCGACGTCCCCTACCCTGCACATGTACGTAGTAAATTAAGGAAACTTCACAAACTCTGTGAAATAAAAGTTAACGTTCGCGTTATCATGGTTAGAGCCTACGCGATGAATGACTGCCGATTCATTATTTATATACATATTATAAAACAAATGGATGGCATAAACCGGTGTCACCTGTAGACAGTCTATACTTCAGAGTTGTGAGTCACTCTTTCGCGAAAATGACATATGACTTCTTCGCAAATTCGTTTGTCCTTCGTGACCCTGACGCTTCTTGTGCCAGCTATTGGCTCAGAGAGTAGCTGCTTGAGTGCTGTTTCTCCTCCACGTCTGAATGCAAGTTTAAGATGAGAGTACTGCAATCCAGAGCCGGCGATTTTGTTCAGCATGTTGCAAGACAAAGTAGAGAGACGACCTTTCAATGTCTTCAACCGTGCATTTTTCTCATTCAGATAGCGAATACGTTCAACCGCTGTGTGAAACGTAACCGTATGTTGAGCAAGGACGTCAAGAGGAATGCCAGAAACTGTCAGCAACTCTTCTAGCGCAATCACATCTTCAGCTGCATCGTGCGCTTCATATTCCTTCTTTACAATGTCTCTGTATAAGTTTGTTTGTGAGTAACTTTCCCGTCCTGTTAAAAATTGACGGAAAGAGGGAAGAGTGTCCATGAATCCGCCAACTACTGTCTGGAGATCTTGTGTAAGATGGCATCGTTCAGCTTCTGAGACGATAACCCGCATGTCAAATACACGAACATTGTGGCCACACAAAATAACCTTGGAGCCGATGGTCATGTTAGCTCCTGAAAGTATAATTTTATAGAAAGTAAACATGTTTTAACGTTACATGATTGATCATGGTCCAATGATATAGGCCCTGTTATAATAATGCATGTCGTCACCTTAAGAAAATACTATACTCTTTTATTTCTCATAGAATGGTGAAACATATCACTTTTATTTTCAAAATCAGTTGTGGCAAAAAGAGACCATAAGTGTCGATATTTAGCACAAACCTGACCCTTAATAAAAGTATTTACCCCGTATTTTGAACCTCAGGATGGTCGTATCAAATGTGATTATTTGGTACCAAATGTGATCCCTAGAATTTCGGAAGCTAATTTATTAGCGCTTTGTGCAATGGTTTATGTTAGGCCTACAACCTGTTTTTTATTCTTCTCTCACAGCTTCTCACACTACATACGTCAAACTGGCACACATAGGCTACTTCTTTGGCATGTATACAGATTTTTTTTTTGAATCTGCAAGAGCAAGGTGTCTGCATTAATTAAAATATTATGAAAATTGAAAAACAAACCGCATTTTCCAAAATCGGACTGCAGAGAAACTTTTAAGATAACATTTCAATTCAATTTGCCTTAGGCCTACAAAATGACATTATTGTTTCTGGTTCATGTATAACTTAGAAAATACCTTGTATAGATCTCAACCAGGAGATGAATTCTGTAAGAACACTATGAATGGGCTCTGCAGCAACTCTCCTGCCGTTGTGCACTAGTATACGTGAACCCTGCATCGTTGTTTCTACTGAAAGGCCGGTTATGTCTGATGCTATTGTTGAAATGTTACCTGTTGGAAGGACGTACTTGTTGAACCGTTGATCCCCTTTCATTGCAGCTATCTGCGTGATCTCGGCATTGGATCCTTTGATTCAAAGTATAAAAATGAGATGCATAAAATAAGTAGCGTTTATCAGCATTAGATAGTATATGTTCCTATAGGCCTATACACCCGGGGGCATTCAACTGAAATTTTGGCAGGTGTGTGCGGGCGCAGAGCGCCCCGGAGAGCGCCGATCTTCTGGAACTAAGAACTCAAGCGATTTGATATAAAATTGGATCGATTGAGCCCATATTTATTGGTCGAGCTATGAGTTTTCGTCGAGTCAAATATTTCAAAATTCATAGCGAGACCAATAAATTTTGGGCGTAAAGCATCCAATTTTATCATTATTATGTGTTGGATCCAATATTTTTACACACTAGGATTCATTAAAACATAATAATGGGCAAAATAGGAGCTTGATGAACTGAAATTTCAACATTTGTGAACTAAAATTGGGCCAAATTATAGGCATTGGAGCATTATCTAATACTGTGAAAACTTGTAAACCAAAAGGATCGGACGTAGGCCTACGCATGTAGTTTACCTATAACAGAGTTGTCTAGAAATTTGAGTGCAACAGAATATTGTAACAATTAGAACAAGAAACAGGTAACAATGTTATATAAATAAGTATAACAAATACCTGTGCAAGTGGTCTCCAGGTCAAATAAAATGACTCTATCGTCTGAAACTTGATCAGCAGTGATTGCTCGCATCTCTGGCTGTCTCACCGGTGCAGGTATCTCTTCAGTATCAATGTTGTCCAGATCATATCCGCAGTCTTTCTTGTAAGTCACCCCTTCTCTCACTTCAAATGTCGATGTTGCCCTCAGACGATCTTGTTGGAGTTGTTTTCGTCGCAATTTGGTGTTCCTGTCCTTGCTCCTCGTTGTCGATCTTTGGCGCACAGTATTACTGAAAATAGCGTGCTTAAGAGTGAATGTTCCTGGTGACAAGTTTTTGTTTTTGTTATCTTCAGAAACATAGACATTCCCAAGGTTTTTCTGGCACACGGCTGCGGCAACCCTATAATCATTTGATTCACTCCCCCCGTAATGTCTTGATTTTGGTGCTTTTGATGCAACCGTCGCATTGAAGCATTCATTGGCTTGAGAGTTCAAGACAGGAGCAAGATTGTCTGCATTTTTTACTTGCATGTCCATGATACGTTCCAGTTCTGCCCTTGTATCCGTGTCTTGTAACGGTTTACCACCAGGCAAGGCTTTATGCCTGTAATTTGTTGGATCTTGCAGGTAACGACACCAAGTTCCGCATTTGATATGCTCACCATAACAGTGGGGAATGATGGCTTGGAGATTTCTTTGGATTCCTTCTGCATTCCCCTTATTCTGGTTTATTGCGTAGGAGTAGCACTTCAGAATGTGGTGAATCACCCCCTCTGTAACTTCTGACTTAGTCTTTTTTATGTCATACAGATGGGATGCAAGACTTCTTTTACTGTGGATTACGTCGGAGACTTTCTTGATATTAGGATTAAGTCCCTCCCTAAGTTGCTTTATTGTCGAGGCATCTTCATCGCCGACAATATGGCTTAGTTCTGCACCTTGTTGTTGTAATTCCTTCCCAATTGTTAAAGCCACGTCGGGTTCCATGGCCTTGCTTGATTTGTGCCAGTTCATCCTACAGTCGTGATCTTTTGGTGGACTGTTCTTGTTCTGATTATCATGGTGGCACTGCTTGCACCATTTATTTTTTGTTGCATAGCCTATGATCTTCTGCGTTTTTGATCCAATCATCACACCGTGGCCAGTGAGGCTGTTATGTGCCCTTCCTCTCTTCTGCCATCCCATATCGTAACTAGCAACTACCCCTCCTTGCTCTTCCATGTCCGCTGTTTCTTCTTTCGTTGCTTCTTGGCAGGCTCGTTTTGCAGCGATCTCAACATGCGGGCCAACTTCTCGCTCTCTCCGTTTTAACAGATTTTCGTAAACGTGAGGAAGATTCATTGTAGTTAGGAAGTTATTAACCTGTGTTGGTCCCATTCCAGCGTGAAGCATTCCTGAAACAAGAGAAAGGAAATCACATAGGTAACATAGCGGATATACTTTATGAAAATGAAACTGACTTGTGATGCGAAAACACGTCTCAATCTGTTCTCAGTAGGAGTATACTTACACCCAAAACTTAAGTCCCGTTTAATATAGGGGTATACTATCAAAGAATGCTGGTCCCGTTATAGGGTATATTAGCTTACGTAAAACAGGGGTTAACTCCCACCTGGAACCCTGGATCTAGCCCGGGGGAGGGGGCACTCAACTTTAGAAGTGACGGGTATGTGATTACTACTGGCTTCACGAAGTAGGGGACTATCGGCACAAAAAGGGGGATCATTGTGTACACAAACAAAATGAAAAAGAGGTGTTTTTTTAAAGAGGGTCATTGGGTATATGATTTTAAAAAATGGGTCATTAGGGAGTGTTCATTAATACTTTGGTAGGGGCTGGTCTTCCTCAAATTTTTCGCTAAAAAACTTTTTGCCCCCCCTCGATGGACCGATAAACTTTTTTGACCCCCCCCCCCCTTATCGTATAACAATATACTTATTACTTCATAGTGTTGTTTCCAGTGGTGTGGTATCTGGTTCACATGTCATTGAGGCAGGCAAATGTTTGAAATACAAGCACAAGGAAATTTTCATCTTCTACTTAATTTAGATTTGTCCGGGTGTTTATCTGATTTTACAGGGATAAATGAATAGAGGATTTATTTGAAAAAAACAAAACAACTTGGAGCAAAATTCTATTTCGTGCTCCAAATTTTCCAAAACAAATTTGCTGAAATAAGAGAATTTTAAAGTTTCTGCATTATTTTGGGGCATTTCTTATGATATCATTCTAGAAACAAAATCAAGAGTTATTGGGTAGCCGCAACTAATAAAATGGGGACATTGGATCATCACCTAAAAAGTGGGTCATTGGGTAGCCGCACCTATTTTAGAGGGCACGGGTGTGACTTTTGAAAAAGTGGGTCATCGGGCATAGCCTATAGTCGAATTATAGGCCTACTTATATTGACGGGCACATACCGTCACTTCTAAAGTTGAGTGCCCCATCCCGGGGATCTAGCATGCATGGGAACCCACCCCACGCATGGAAGAGAGAAACGATTATCTCTTTTTTCATGCCCCAAGTATAACAATTAGGCCTATACCAAAATTCGTCGCGTCAATAGGCCTATCCCGATACTAGCAGCTGATAAATTTCAATATTTATTTATTTATTTATTTATTTTTTATTTATTTATTCGAACATACGCTTTTACATCGATAAAACTCACCAAGAGCTGCTTTTGTGTTTACATCATATACTTTTCTTGAATTGTTCAAATGAGACTTGGAGCTGGCAACGTCATTAATATGCCCACAGCTATCACATGTTGTAGAAAATATACAGGCCAGTCCTATGATTTTCTCGCCGATAATATTGGTGATAAGTAAAACCTGACCGCATCTTGAGCATCCCTGATGGAGCTGCCGCACGACCTCCGAAATCTCAATGATGCGTCGACCTGTTACTGGACTGTCGTGATCTTTGGAGGACCCGTCATCAGTAGAACTGCGCTGGGGCTGGTTGGGAACAAGATTTCCCAGTCTGGTTGGTCGCTTGCGAAAGCAACCATCTTTTTTACGCTCAGCAAACATTGTTTACTTTATTTGTGGCCCTAACGATATCATGATACATCACCGGTGCGCCAAAATAAGCCGACACGCACAAAACAATAATGTTCTCTGCGATGGCCGCAACGCAATGCCGAGCAACACGCGAAGTACGCACGCGTTTAAAACGAGCGCTAAAATCGAGTCAAATCAGCTGACGACGGTAAAACCTTAAGTACTATACTTATATTTAGTAATTGAAATCGGAATTTGAAGAAATCAATGTTTTTACCTGTCGGTATTACAACTCGTGAAACACATTAGTTATGTGCCTGGCTGACCTAAATTTACTAACCTTTAACGTTTCTTCTATGAACTCTAACCCTCCTGCAATATGGCGCCTATTGTCTAGACCTAGGCTACATCTTCCGGTTTGGTTAGGAAAAATGAATGAAAGAGAGAAAGAAAAAGAGAGAAAGAAAAAGAAAGAAAGAAAAGAAAAAAAGAAAAGAAATGAAAACAGAAACCTATTGCTTTATTCTTTCTTGCTCCTTTCTTTTAATTAATTTAATTTAATTTTAAATTTAAATTTAATTTCTTTATAATTATATTTGATTGATTCACTGTAGTGATTGATTGTTTTTCACTTTATATAATTCAGAAATTTGTAGATCTGCTAAGTCTGTTTTGTTGAATATTCCCAAATTCGATTTACAAGTAATTGCTTTATGATATTGTTGTTGATGTTATTGATATTGTCTATTACATTGTAGGCCGAATCAGGGGAATATAGCAGCATTGATTTGATTTTATATTTCATCAAAGATATCAAGGCTATATAAATTCAAAATCAACACATTTTCCACATGGTGGCGTATCTTCATGGGGCGGGCTGCAGGCAGGGGGGCCAGAGGAAGTTCCCCAATCGATTTTAAAATTTATAAAATCCTTATGAAAATTGTCGAAAATGGTTTGTGCCCCTCCCCCCCGGGCTCTGGGCCGTGGATCGATATTCTATTATATTAAAGTAGGCTTACGTCCCGATACGCTTGTTCATTTTCTGCACGGCTGTTTCTGTTATGAACTTACGCCCTCTGAAATCAAGCGCATGAAAAACCTTTGGCTTATACCTTAACATGAAAATACATCAACTTTCAAAGAATTTCATACACATGCCCCCCCCCCCCAAAATGAAGTATTTGCCCAATCTTGGGTCACATAATATGAAAAGAAACATTAAAAGTGGTCATTTGATTATCAACACATGGTGTTGGGGGGGGGGGTACTCAGTACATGACCATACGGGGATGTGCCGCAAACATAGGTAGCATTTTCAGCCTTCTGGTATATCAATGACCCCTTTTTCAAAGCCTATTTTGGTATATGAATGGGTCCTTTTCCTTTCGGAAAACAGACCAATTTTTCCTTAATCTAGCCAAAATTTTCAAAAATTTGTAAAAACTAAGACAATTTTGGATCAATTGGGCCGAAAATTTTGACTTTTGGTATATCAATGGGTCCAAATTTCTTGAAAAATTGATATATTTATGGGTCTACTTCCAAAATCTCAGCGGCACGTCCCTACCAAAACCAAACTTGAGTACCCCTGGGCTCGACCCAAGCATTCTTATAATCCAAGTTTTGGTTTGAATGCTTCATTTTTTTGGATTCTATCATATTAAGCAAAACTGTGTATCACAGTGGCCCATAAAACAGTTAACGGTGCACGACTTTCAGAGTGGTGGACTACTACAATGTTTTTTGTTCATACCCTAGGGTTCATACCGCCTAAATAAAACACATTTCAGGCCAAACATTTCATAACACTGTAAAACATAAGCTTTCACCAGACACCAAATCTGCATTTAGTAAATCGGGTTTGAGTATTATCACAAAAAGGTGTGATCGTCTGACTATGTGTAGTTTGTGTGAGTTCTGATGTGACCTACTTTTATCAACAAATCAATTCCCTCACTACACATAATAGCCAAGGTCACTATTTGGTATGTGTTTTAATATGTCGTAAAAGACTGCTATTTCTAGCAAAACATTTCTGACAGTGTTCACACTGAAAGGGTTTTTCTTTAGTGTGAGTTCTGATGTGATTGACAAGGGGAGGTTTTTGTGCAAAACATTTCTGACATTGCTCACACTGAAAGGGTTTCTCTCTGGTGTGAGTTCTGATGTGGCGCACAAGGACACTTCTATCAGCGAAACATTTCTGACAGTGCTCACACTGAAACGGTTTCTCTTTGGTGTGAGTTCTGATGTGGTACAAAAGGCTAGCTTTTCGTGTAAAACATTTCTGACAGTGCTCACATTGAAATGGTTTCTCTTTGGTGTGAGTTCTAATGTGTTGTTTAAGATTACCAGACTTTGCAAAACATTTCTGACAGTGCTCACACTGAAAAGGTTTCTCTTTGGTGTGAGTTCTGATGTGGTACACAAGGCCACTTCTATCAGCAAAACATTTCTGACAGTGCTCACACTGAAAAGGTTTCTCTTTGGTGTGAGTTCTGATGTGGCACACAAGGCTAGCATATTGTGTAAAACATTTCTGACAGTGCTCACATTGAAATGGTTTCTCTTTGGTGTGAGTTCTAATGTGTTGTTTAAGATTACCAGGCTTTGCAAAACATTTCTGACAGTGCTCACACTGAAAAGGTTTCTCGTTGGTGTGAGTTCTGATGTGGTACACAAGGCCACTTCTATCAGCAAAACATTTCTGACAGTGCTCACACTGAAAAGGTTTCTCTTTGGTGTGAGTTCTGACGTGGCACACAAGGCTAGCATATTGTGTAAAACATTTATGACAGTGCTCACATTGAAAAGGTTTCTCTTTGGTGTGAGTCCTGATGTGGTACACAAGGCTACTTCTATCAGCAAAACATTTCTGACAGTGCTCACACTGAAAACGTTTCTCTCTGGTGTGAGTTCTGATGTGGCGCACAAGGAAACTTCTATCAACAAAACATTTCTGACAGTGCTCACACTGAAAGGGTTTCTCTTTGGTGTGAGTTCTGATGTGGCACAAAGGTTAGCTTTTTGTGTAAAACATTTCTGACAGTGCTCACATTGAAATGGTTTCTCTTTGGTGTGAGTTCTAATGTGTTGTTTAAGATTACCAGACTTTGCAAAACATTTCTGACAGTGCTCACACTGAAAAGGCTTCTCTTTGGTGTGAGTTCTGATGTGGTACACAAGGCCACTTCTATCAGCAAAACATTTCTGACAGTGCTCACACTGAAAAGGTTTCTCTTTGGAGTGAGTTCTGATGTGGTGCACAAGGGCACTTCTATCAGCAAAACATTTCTGACAGTGCTCACATTGAAATGGTTTCTCTTTGGTGTGAGTTCTAATGTGTTGTTTAAGAATACCAGACTTTGCAAAACATTTCTGACAGTGCTCACACTGATAAGGTTTCTCCTTGGTATGAGTTCTGATGTGGCACACAAGGCCACTTCTATCAGGGCTAGCATATTGTGTAAAACATTTCTGACAATATTCACACTGAAAGGGTTTCTCCTTGGTGTGAGTTCTGATGTGGTACACAAGGCTAGCTTTTTGTGTAAAACATTTCTGACAGTGCTCACACTGAAATGGTTTATCTTTGGTGTGAGTTCTGATATGTCTTTTTAGAGTAGAGTTATCAATAAAATACTTCTGACAATATTCACACTGAAATGGTTTCTCTTTGGTGTGAGTTCTGATGTGGAGCACAAGACCACCTTTTAGAGCAAAACATTTCTTACAATAATCACATTGAAAGGGTTTTTCTTTAGTGTGAGTTCTCATGTGGCTCACAAGGGCAGATCTGTAAGCAAAACATTTCTCGCAGTGCTCACACTGAAGAAGTTTCTCTTTAGTGTTAGTTCTGATGTGGTACCCAAGAACACTGTTTTCACTAAAACATATCTGTGTCTCTTTGATGTTCAAGCAGTTATTACATTGACACCATAGCTTCCAGTGGTTATTCACATGTCTTTTCAGCTCACCACTGTTTGACAAACTTTTCTGGCAAAACATACTTTTGTATCTACGAGCCCGCACATATTTAATCAGATGTCTGTTAACATGGGTTTTCAAGCTGTCCAAAGAATAATGCTCGCATTGGCAAAATGCACAAGTAAATGGTTTCAAATGTTTCATCGCCATATCCACAATTGCATTTACACAGTGAACTTCAGATTAATCCAACAACATATAAAGATGTGTGTACACCTCAAACCCACCATTGAAGTCAATGCTAGCAAAAATGTCCTTGAGTGGAACAGCAAGTACTCCCAGACCACAATCCTGTCTCAGTCCAGGCTCTCCTTTTATTGATGTTCAACTGCAGATATTATGTATATCAGTGGATCAAACTACCTGAAACATTAAAACAGCAAAATGCTTGATATTATATTGCTTGTTGCATTCCATGGCGGTTTGAAACAGAATTTCACATTTTGTTAGATTATTAAAGATATTGAGTTGTCTACAGGGTGATTAAGGTATAATCACCCTTCATTTTTGCACCCTTTATATTTTAATAAAAGCACAATAAAATGTTACGTGACATAATTCCTCAATTTTTGCAGGGTATGTTAGTTCATTGAAGTACATTTAATAAAATCATGTTAAAATCAGAATCTGAGAGTTTGCTCAACGTGTGTGGGTTCGAGTCTCCTAAACAAAGTCTCATAAACACCGAGTTGCAGCAATCAAAGTACCCCAGCCTGTGCGTAATGCGGCAGTGAATTCAACCATGCCAACTCACTCGTGATTGGGTAGTATTTTTTTTTAAATTGTTGTATCAGTGGTCGTACATACGTGTTGTTAATTTTGGTTTTGTTTTATTAAAATCAATAAAGATTGAAACATAAAAAAAAATCATAATTTTTGCCCTGAAAAACTCCAGTACTGCTAAGTATATGCGTATATGAATATGAGTGGTGAGGGTGTATTGACAGGACAGACCCCGGGGACAGACTTCTCCTTTTTGCAAGTTCAGGTGCTATATTTTATAGCACCTACAATGCTATAATAAACCCATCTCAATAAAGTACCCAGTTTAATTTTGGTCCTTCAAAGAAAGGGTGTTATAGATAAATTTATTCCGCACAGTTTGATACCTCATTTGTCCAAATCGATGCAGAAATGATGAAAAAAATGACCTTTTGAATGCAATCAACTCAATTTTAAAAGTTGCAGTAATTGCTATTCAGTCATTGATGCAGCAGGAGGACATACCACATATTGACTGTGAAGAGTGAAGAGTAAAACATTGAGAAAGGAGTAAAAGAGTATCTGTATTCAAATAAACACATTGACTGAAGTCTAATTAATCCATCTTTGTTATGGTGTACCTTTATGAAGAATCTTAAGAAGCAGGAAAACCATATCAATATAGGAATAACTGCAACTTAAAATCCTGGTAGATACATGCATTCAAAAGGTCACTGTGTCATCAATTCTGCATCGATTTGGACAAATAAGGTATTAAACTGCACGGAATAAATTTATCTGTAACATACTTTTGGTAAGCTTGATTTAGGGGCTGTGCAATAATTATGAGCCTCCTGGGTGGTTCAAAAAAATCTTTGCCCCCCCTTTGCACATGCCAAATTTTTGGCATCCCAATTTGCAAACCTTTAAATGGTCTATATAGGTGTTATGAGCGCAGCAAGCAGGAACATTTGCATATTTAAGCGTTTCCGTACGGTTTTCCTAAGCCTTTTTAGAGCGTTTTATTTAAAATGCACCCCAAGAATGTGTGCCAAAAATCGCTTGCCCCCCCTTGTTGGCTTGCAAAAATTGCTTGCCCCCTCGGCTCGCCAAAAATTTCTTGACCCCCCCCCCAATTTACCCTCCCCCAGGGCTCATAATTATTGCACAGCCCTTAAGACCCCATCTTTGACTTATGGACCAAAATTAAACTGGATACTTTCTTTTGGGGATGGGTTTATAAGTTCCACAAACTGTTTGGGGTATACATTTATTTTTGTACAGGTATTATTATATGTCTTGGGACACTTTCACCAGGGTAATGCAAATAAGCCACCCCCCTATTCCTGCAAACAATGTTGAAGCATGTGATGTTGCCATATGCACCTTAGCAGTACCCAGAATTGATTGGTGGGGAAAGAGTTTAGGAAAAGGTTTAGGCTACACACCAAAAAAGTGGCGGCACCTAATACAGGGGTGTGAGAGGCCACAAACCAAAAACGAAGTAAACGCTGCAAAACAGCGTAAAATCGGGGGGGGGGATGCCATATAGGCTGAAAATAAAAGAAAAAGGCGTAAATTTTGGCAACAAAAAACGAGAATATCAGCTGAAAAGAGGAACTCTCATATCCCTGCTAATAACTTTCAATATCTCCAACAGAAGATCTAGAGACATGGCTAGACAGAAAACACTGATTTTCTTACACAAAGTGACAAACATTAAATTTGCTGATTTCACAACTACTTCAAAGAACAGAGATTATTTTCATTTTGGACTTTACTAAGTCCAGATATATTTTAAACTTGAAATTAAATTCACTTTGTGTAACAAGTATGATTTTGAATGTCCAATTTATTATCCATTCCAAAAGGAGCACCCCCCCCCCTTCCAAGGCTATATGATTAGGATTTGGACTAAGGTTAGGAAGTTGATATAGGATTAGGGTTTGCCTGTTAAGGGTATGTTAGGGTTAAGGTTGGGATTAGGGTTAGGTTAGGGTTAGGATTAGGATTAGGGTTAGGATTAGGGTTAGGATTAGAATTACGGTTAGTGTTATGGCCCATGTTTAGGGTTTAGGGTTATAGGGTACCGTATGTAGGAGGGGTCTGCAATTACCTTGGATAAAATACAGTTGTTTGTGTGGGTGTGTGTACATCTGTACAGGTACATGTATGGCTATGTGAATATAGGCCTGTGATTCATATGAAGAATGTGCATGGTCTTTTTATAGTACAAGGACAAATTGGCCAATGCCAGAGGCTATATGCATACCAATGTGTGTACATCTACAAATGAGAAATTTTTGGTGGTTTGCTTTTCATTGCAAATTGCAGTCATTTTAAATTATCGCAGTTTTTTAATTGCAACTTCCTACGCACAAAATGGCGTTTAATTTACTCATAACATTACGCGTCTGGTAAAGCCGTGAAATTGTGCCTATTTAGAGGATATCTCATCATTTGTATAATGTACATCATCACTATACTTGTCCATGTTATCAAAGATATGGCTATATGCAGCTGTGAATTTCCAGCCCCCCCTTATGGCCAGGGTACCAGGGGATGGGTGGCTGGGACTTATACCAGGGCTAAATTTCAAAAATGTTAAAACTCCCGCCAAGTCCCGGACCGACGGGAAACAACACATGGCCGGCCCTACAGGGACAAATTTTGTGTCAATGCCCGTCTGTTATAATAAACTGCCCGGCTATTTGTTCCGGTACTGATCTGCACTGCAGGCAGGGGTTGGAGTGGGTCAGGGACTCAGGGTTTCAATTGACAAGTGCATTGTCAACAGTCTTCATTTTCACGTGCATGAAATCTATAAGCTTAACTACTGAACATACGGGCCTATGCACCCCCCCCCACAATCATAATTACTCACATCACTAGTATCACAGGGTCAGGGTTTCAATTGACAAGTGCATTATCAACAGCCTTGCATTTTAACGTGCATGAAATCTATAAGCTTAAATACTGAATATACAGGCCTATGTACCCCCCCAGCACACACACACAATCATAATTACTCACATCACTAGTATCACAGGGTCAGGGTTTCTATTGACAAGTGCATTATCAACAGCATTGCATTTTCACGTGCATGAAATCTATAAGCTTACGGAACATACAGGTCTATGTCCCCCCCACATACACACAATCATAATTACTCACATCACTAGTATCACAGACATTCAAATTCCATCATGAAATCTATTCGGCTTTCACAGTACAGTGATTTTCAAGTTCAAACGCTAGCTCTTCAAAGGTGCTGAATTCGACCATCGTGCAAATCGCCAGATATCGCATCAGCAAATTATTATAAGGGCGCACATCACTGAAAATGATGCCAGTTTTTCTCTATAAAAATGCTAATTAAAATCATTTAAACAATTTTTGATATCTGCCATCTGTGATACAATTGTAGGATTTAATATTACTAATCATTACCAATCCAAATTTAGCCAAAATTATGCAAATTTCTGCTCATTTTAATGCTATCTATGTTTTTTCTTAGAATAAAAATTAATTAAGATTTGTTCCAAGTCTACCATGTTACAATACTGATAATTCAATAAAAAAAACTTTTTAGACTGCAACAAGTCTGTCCTAAAACATTGTATTTATTTGGATAATGAATTGGAAATTCAAAATCATATTTGCTACACAAAGTAAAATTATTTGAAGTTTGAAATATATAGTGGACAAAATAAAGTCCAATTTGAAAGAATTTAATGTTCTAAGGTGTATGGCTCAAGGCTTGGATAGCAGTTATCCATGTTTGACCAATGCATGCATGGATAGCCCTGGTGAAATGGACATTGGATAGCTCTTATCCATAGTGCTGAGTGACCAGCATGGATAATTGCTATCCATTTTGCCTCTCAGTTTACATGTGTTTGGCCCAAGGCTTGGATAGCAGTTATCCATGCATACAAGTGAAATGGGAAAATAATGGATAGCTCTTATCCATCCCAGTGCTGACCAGCATGGATAATTGCTATCCATTTTGCTTGTCAGATTACATATTAGTCAACAGAGATTATTTTCATTTTGGACTTTACTAAGTCCAGATATATTTTAAACTTGAAATTAAATTCACTTTGTGTAACAAGTATGATTTTGAATGTCCAATTTATTATCCATTCCAAAAGGAGCACCCCCTTCCAAGGCTATATGATTAGGATTTGGACTAAGGTTAGGAAGTTGATATAGGATTAGGGTTTGCCTGTTAAGGGTATGTTAGGGTTAAGGTTGGGATTAGGGTTAGGTTAGGGTTAGGATTAGGATTAGGGTTAGGATTAGGGTTAGGATTAGAATTACGGTTAGTGTTATGGCCCATGTTTAGGGTTTAGGGTTATAGGGTGCCGTATGTAGGAGGGGTCTGCAATTACCTTGGATAAAATACAGTTGTTTGTGTGGGTGTGTGTACATCTGTACAGGTACATGTATGGCTATGTGAATATAGGCCTGTGATTCATATGAAGAATGTGCATGGTCTTTTTATAGTACAAGGACAAATTGGCCAATGCCAGAGGCTATATGCATACCAATGTGTGTACATCTACAAATGAGAAATTTTTGGTGGTTTGCTTTTCATTGCAAATTGCAGTCATTTTAAATTATCGCAGTTTTTTTTTTTGCAACTTCCTACGCACAAAATGGCGTTTAATTTACTCGCAACATTACGCGTCTGGTAAAGCCGTGAAATTGTGCCTATTTAGAGGATATCTCATCATTTGTATAATGTACATCATCACTATACTTGTCCATGTTATCAAAGATATGGCTATATGCAGCTGTGAATTTCCAGCCCCCCCTTATGGCCAGGGTACCAGGGGATGGGTGGCTGGGACTTATACCAGGGCTAAATTTCAAAATGTTAAAACTCCCGCCAAGTCCCGGACCGACGGGAAACAACACATGGCCGGCCCTACAGGGACAAATTTTGTGTCAATGCCTGTCTGTTATAATAAACTGCCCGGCTATTTGTTCCGGTACTGATCTGCACTGCAGGCAGGGGTTGGAGTGGGTCAGGGACTCAGGGTTTCAATTGACAAGTGCATTGTCAACAGTCTTCATTTTCACGTGCATGAAATCTATAAGCTTAACTACTGAACATACGGGCCTATGCACCCCCCCACAATCATAATTACTCACATCACTAGTATCACAGGGTCAGGGTTTCAATTGACAAGTGCATTATCAACAGCCTTGCATTTTAACGTGCATGAAATCTATAAGCTTAAATACTGAATATACAGGCCTATGTACCCCCCAGCACACACACACAATCATAATTACTCACATCACTAGTATCACAGGGTCAGGGTTTCTATTGACAAGTGCATTATCAACAGCATTGCATTTTCACGTGCATGAAATCTATAAGCTTACGGAACATACAGGTCTATGTCCCCCCCCCCACATACACACAATCATAATTACTCACATCACTAGTATCACAGACATTCAAATTCCATCATGAAATATATTCGGCTTTCACAGTACAGTGATTTTCAAGTTCAAACGCTAGCTCTTCAAAGGTGCTGAATTCGACCATCGTGCAAATCGCCAGATATCGCATCAGCAAATTATTATAAGGGCGCACATCACTGAAAATGATGCCAGTTTTCTCTATAAAAATGCTAATTAAAATCATTTAAACAATTTTTGATATCTGCCATCTGTGATACAATTGTAGGATTTAATATTACTAATCATTACCAATCCAAATTTAGCCAAAATTATGCAAATTTCTGCTCATTTTAATGCTATCTATGTTTTTTACTTAGAATAAAAATTAATTAAGATTTGTTCCAAGTCTACCATGTTACAATACTGATAATTCAATAAAAAAAACTTTTTAGACTGCAACAAGTCTGTCCTAAAACATTGTATTTATTTGGATAATGAATTGGAAATTCAAAATCATATTTGCTACACAAAGTAAAATTATTTGAAGTTTGAAATATATAGTGGACAAAATAAAGTCCAATTTGAAAGAATTTAATGTTAAAGGCAACTAGTAATCTGCGCATTTGGCTGTCAGGTACCGCCCCCCCCCCCAATGTGTTTTGTCTTTTCAAAAGCACCCAATTTTTGAAATTACCATTTTCTCTTGGATGCGGGTGGCCTCCTGATATTTACTTGCAATCTCAGGGGGCTGACATTTTCTTCTGAAGGGGGTCCCAAATTGACAGAAATTGAAAGTCAGCATCAATAAAATTGCCACCTATTTGGTCATCAATAATTTTATGACCCCCTATTTTTCTTTCCAAAAATGTATGACCCCATCATATTTGGGACCCACCCCCTTCCAAAGAAAATGCCAGCCCCCTTAGTCAGGCAAAGCCTTAAAGGGGCATTTCGTGATCCACAGCCTCATCCCCCACTTTTCTCAAAAAAGTTGAGATTTTTATATCACTGGAAACCTCTGGCTACATAATGTTTATGTACAAAATATTTCTTGCAGATTAATTCGTTTTGCAAAGATATCGTAGTATTTGAATTTCGTTCTGGTGCACCAGAACGAAATTACAACGCATTGTCTATAGAGCAGTGTAATACACATAATCATGTATAACTCGCAAACCCAAAATCGGGATCAACTGAAATTTTGGGAATAGGCTTTTTTCGTGGATATGTACTGAAAAATGTCATAAAAAGAGGATGCTAGGATCACGAAATACTCCTTTAATTGTGTGATTTGCTCCACATCAAACCCCTCATTTTTTTTTTCATTTTTACTTTTTGCATGATTGTAATGCCCAATGGTGTACTAAAATACCATGTGAAGGAAGCCCGAATTGCTTCAATTACAGTTATATTTAGAGTTTCCAGTGGAATAAGAATGGACTCGCTTTGCCCATACCATGCATGCAGCCGCGTGAAAGGACAATATAAGATTTTGGGCTTTACAAATTTAAGGAGGCGGCCTATATGCTTCAGCCTAGCCGGGCGTAATGCGAGGATCGGAAATAAACGATGCATGATCAAGAAATTATTATTTAAATGATGTGTTTGGAGCTCGAGCAAACTGATATATGAAAATATTGTGAAAGAAAATAATCAGGACTCAGAGGGGGTTTGAACCCCGGTCGCTGGGTTACCGGTCCAGAGTTTTACCACTGTACTACCTGAGTTCACAGTCGGTACTCGGGCAATCACAGCTAAATTGCTGTTGATTTTAGATGTTGATACAAAGCAATTGATGTGAAGCTAACTTTTGGCTCTACCCTGAACTTGAAAGATTCTGAACAAAAATGCACATATTATGTGTGAAACATAGCTGATGAATTTTAAAAGAATGTGTACATTGTAATTCCTTTTTAGCCATTGTGACCCTCTCCATTAAAGTGTATTGTTAATATTACCGGTAAACCTGCTAAGGGGTCCCATTTTGCCTAGATCCTGTTTAGGGGTACTTTTTTGGGGAAAGCGCTAAAAACCTGTTAAGGTGGTGATTTTGAAAAACAGGGTAGAACCTGTTTAGGGGGTGTTCACGCATGTGTTTACGCATGTGTTTACGCATGTGTACACCAATGTAGCTGAGTGCCCCCCCCCCCCGGCTGAATGCATATGTAAATTTAAAGTAATATTCAGTTAATTCATATAGAATAATCTTTAACACAAAGATAAATAAATGAAATTTCCACATGTTCAAGTTGACATTTATTTCTAGAAATTAACTTTTTCAACAGAGATTCACGAAAAGTTTTTGCCGTAGGCTCTTCAGGTGAATTGAATAAAAATAAATACTAAAACTACAATTTTACAGAAATTTTACAAAAATGGGTATATTTCCGAGAATCACAAAAGAGACGTCAATATGCACTATATACTTTACAAGATGAATCTTGAATTTTAATTGAGCAAGAAATTACACCTTAAGAATATAATCAAGCGGAAAGTTTCCAAAAGAATACAAACTATATACAAAGCCTATTTGACACACAGAAGCTGTCAGATGCAAATAGTGGAAAAAGCTAAACATCATTAATGTCTTTATCTGACACACATTAAATTATTTACACATAGTAATTAAAGGAGGATACAACTATTCATTTATGAACACCTACAGTATTGTCTGTAATAAATGCCCTCCAATTTTTCTGTGAAAAATTGACAAAAAGCAAACATTTCCATGCCATATATCATGTCAGTATTAAGCTTAAAATTTGCATCAGTCATGTCAGCATGTCACTGACGATCGCTTAAATTACACATGCAAAACCTATTATGACTCAAACTTCCATCCATTCCATTGCCTAATTATGGTAGAATTTCACCATATTCTTGTTTGATGATGCACTTATGTAATTGTCTTGCATTTACCACGAAAATAGCCGGCGAAAATATTACTTTCACTCATTTCTGTGGGCCAAGTTTCATGTCTTGACCGTGGATCAATATTCTATTATATTGAAATAGGCTTACGTCCCTGTACGCTTGTTCATTTTCTGCATGGCTGTTTCTGTTATGAACTTACACCCCTCTGAAATCTAGCGCATGTAAAACCTTTGGCTAACCTTAACATGAAAATACATCAACTCTCAAAGAATTTCATACACAAGCACCCCCCCAAAAAAACCCTGAAGTATTTGCCCAAACATGGATCAAATAATATGACATGGAATCATTAAAAGTGGTCATCTTATTATCCACACATGGTGTTTTCAACCTAGACCCAAGCATTCTTATATATAAGTTTTGGTTTAAATTAATGCTTCATCTTTTGGATTCTATCATAAGCAAAACTGTGTATCACAGTGGCCCATAGAACAGTTAACAGTGCACAACTTTCAGAGTGGTGGACTACTACAATGTTTTTTCTTCATACCCCAGGGTTCATACCGCCTAAATAAAACATTTCAGGCCAAACATTTCATAACACTGATTAAGAGAAAAATATAAGCTTTCACCAGACACCAAATCTGCATTTAGATATGGGAGTCAATCAGTTTGAGTATTATCACAACAAGATGTTATCGACTGACTATGTGTAGTTTGTGTGAGTTCTGATGTGAATTTTTAAACTACTTTTATCAACAAATCAATTCCCTCACTACACATAATAGTCAAGGTCACTATTTGGTATGTGTTTTAATATGTCATAAAAGACTGTTATTTCTAGCACAACATTTCTGCCAGTGTTCACACTGAAAGGGTTTTTCTTTAGTGTGAGTTCTGATGTGGTGAACAAGGCAACTTCTATCAGCAAACAAAATCTGACAGTGCTCACACTGAAAAAGTGTCTCTGGTGTGAGTTCTGATGTGCTTCACAAGGCTAGCTTTTTGTGTAAAACATTTTTGACAATGCTCACACTGAAAGGGTTTTTCTTTAGTGTGAGTTCTGATGTGATTCACAAGGTTAGGTTTTTGTGTAAAACATTTCTGACAGTGCTCACACTGAAAGGGTTTCTCTTTGGTATGAGTTCTGATGTGGCGCACAAGGTTAGGTTTTTGTGTAAAACATTTCTGACAGTGCTCGCACTGAAAAGGTTTCTCTTTGGTGTGAGTTCTTATGTGAGTCACAAGGTTAGGTTTTTTTTTAAAACATTTCTGACAGTGCTCACATTGAAAGGGTTTCTCTTTGGTGTGATTTCTGATGTGATTCACAAGGCTAACTTTTTGTGTAAAACATTTCTGACAGTGCTCACATTGAAATGGTTTCTCTTTGGTGTGAGTTCTAATGTGTTGTTTAAGATCACCAGACTTTGCAAAACATTTCTGACAGTACTCACACTGAAAAGGTTTCTCTTTGGTGTGAGTTCTAAGGTGGTACACAAGGCTACTTCTAGCAGCAAAACATTTCTGACAGTGATCGCACTGAAGAGGTTTCTCTTTGGTGTGAGTTCTGATGTGGCACACAAGGGTAGCTTTTTGTGTAAAACATTTCTGACAGTGCTCACACTGAAACGGTTTCTCTTTGGTGTGAGTCCTCATGTGGTACCCAAGGCTAGCTTTTTGTGCAAAACATTTCTGACAGTGCTCACACTGAAATGGTTTCTCTTTGGTATGAGTTCTGACGTGAGTCACAAGGTTAGGTTTTTGTTTAAAACATTTCTGACAGTGCTCACATTGAAAGGGTTTCTCTTTGGTGTGAGTTCTGATGTGGTATATATATTGACACCATAGCTTCCAGTGGTTATTCACATGTCCTTTCAGCTCACCACTGTTTGACAAGCTTTTCTGGCAAAACATACTTTTGCATCTACGAGCCCGCACATATTTAATCAGATGTCTGTTAACATGGGTTTTCAAGCTGTCCAAAGAATAATGCTCAAGTTGGCAAAATGCACAAGAAAATGGTTTCAAATGTTTCATCGCCATATCTACAATAGTATTTACACAGTAAACTTCAGATTAACCCAACAACATATAAAGATGTGTGTATACCTCAAACCCACTATGGAAGTCAATGCTAGCAAAGATGTCCTTGAGTGGAACAGCAAGTACTCCCAGACCACAATCCTGTCCCGGTTCAGGCTCTCCTTTTATTGATGTTCAACTGCAGATATGTATATCAGTGGATCAAACTACCTGAAACATTAAAAGAACACAATGCTTGATATTATATTGCTTGTTGCATCCCTTTAGCAGATTGAAACAGAAAATTAAATTAGGTCACATTTGTTAGATTAAGATATTAAGTTGTATGCAGTGGTGATAAGGCATGGATAAGGGTAATATTTGCACCCTTTATATTTTAATTTAAGCACAACAAAATGTTACAGCACATAATTCCTTATTTTTTGCCCGGTATGTTAGTTCATTAAAGTATATTAAAACAATTGTTTGTTTCCCAAAATAAATTGAATAATGACATTGCATAAACACCAGAGTTGTTGCAAGCCTATGGCCAGTAAATTAGCAATGGGAAGCTATTAAGCCCGGGCTATTAGGGGTAGTCACAGTCATTGTACCAAACGTGGTTCTGACATATTCTAATGATGGCGGAATAAATGTAGAGCGCTTTAAGGCTGTTTACGGCATAAAGTACTATAAAAATATACATTTATTTTTTACAATATAAATTAAATAATGACAGTGCATAAACAGCGTGTTGTAGCTTTGTGCCTGCCAGCAAGCCTATGGCCTGTAGAACTGCCCTTTCAGTTGGGTAAAATTTCATGAATCAATTAAGTTTACACCCTTACCTAAGGGGTGGTGCAATAATTATGTGTACCCTGGGGGTGAATTCTCAAAATGGTCTGCCAAAAATGCTTGCCCCCCTTTGGCCATGCCAAAATATCTTTGCCCCCCCTTTCGACGTGCCAAAAAACCTTTGCCCCCCCCTCACACATGCAAGATTTTGGGGAACCCAAATTTAAAACCTTAAATTGTCTGATCATATATATGCGAGCGCAGCGTGCAGGAAATTTTGCATATTTGAATGTGTTCCTAACGTTTTCCTATGCCTTTTTAGGGCGTAATGTAGAAACAGTACCCAAAATATCTGTGCCAAAAATTGCTTGCCCCTTTCGACCTGCAAAAAAAATTGCTTGACCCCCTTTTGACCTGCCTAAAAATGCTTGCCCCCCTCTTCTGGCCTGCCAAAAAATCTTTGTCCCCCCCCTATAATGCACCACCCGGGGTGTACACATTATTATTGCACCACCCCTAAATCATAGCCTTCACAAAGCGGTCGCCAATAGTGGTCATCATAGCGGTCGAAAGCCATATGACCGCTAAAGTTATTATAGCGGTCATATATTATTCTGTAGTGAAAAATTAGCCTTCCTATTCGACTACCCTTCGACTACCCTTCGTATGAGGCAAATTATGCAAATGAGCCACGCTAACTAATGGTCGACCACTAGTGGACCAGTAAGCCGAATGCTATACTAATGGTCGACCAGTAAGCTGAATACTAATAATGACCAGTAGTATTAGCGGTTAGACCACTAGTGGACCAGTAGGCCAAATGCTATACTAGTGGTCGACCAGTAAACCGAATACTAGAGGTCCACCATTAATAACAGGACCATGCAGTAAAGTCAAATGCTATACTACATGTAGCATAGGATACATGTAAGCTGAATAGGGTTTGCGTACATGTTTGCCGGCAAATGAGGACACACACAAGATTTTTCACCTAAACTGTGGACTTACCTCCAACCGAGGACAGTACTCAGTCTCAAACTGCTGCAAAAGACCTCAAATGCACGCTAAATGCATTGCATTGAAAAATCCTCCATTTTAGTCCACAGTTACAGGTGATGGAAAACACGATACACACGTCCCTGGTTAGATAGCAATACACACTGTCCTCGGTTGGCGGCAAACAACACAGGTGTGGTGGGGCTTATGTGTTTATGGACAAGCAAGGACACGCACATAACATTTCACATTTAAACCGTGGACCACTCTGCAATGGGAGACCTTCCTCAGTTTCGGAGGTCTGCAAACGAGCACAATTGCACATGTATAATGCATTTGTGAGATACCTCTATCGTGCATTAAATATACCGTCCGTAGTTGCTTAGGTAAAATTGCATTTCATACACATACACACCCCTACACACACAAAATCGGCGAAAAACAGCCTCAGCTGGTTTGTCAATTGAATGCATTTTAGAAGTTAGCATTTGCATAGTCCTATTCCCCTGTGACCACATTTGGAATAACACTGGCAGGGGTAGTGTGTGTATTGATCAGGTTTTCTTAATGCCAAATGAAGACACACACCAGATTTGTCTAGAAACAAGGACCTATACATGCCATGGGGGATTGTACATCTCCCCCCACTGCCACCCTTCTGCATCATGCAAGCATGACAGATGTGCTGATACAGTACCCTAGATTTTGATCAACTTTCTAATCTTTTGACAATATATATCATTCCAAGTAATTAAAAAACATTGCCAGCCGAAAGCTGTAAGATATGGATAACGTAACTCATACGTATACAGTACATTCCTCCATGAAAATCTTCAGCAAGTGGCCCAATTTATAACTGGGAAATATTAGCTGCAGAATTATGTGAGGTACAGTATGTAAATGTAATAATTATTATTAATATGCCTCAATATCTCCACCTATAGATAATTCTTATTTCAAGAAACTGCCAACATGTCATCAACTTTATACATACCGTACCAAATTTACATCAAATATATTTTAAGCTTACCTATTACATTATCCATGCATGTAGCATTTTTGTTTGCACACAATTACTATATGGATCACATAATTGTTGTCAAGCAACATCCCAATAATTTGTACAACAATTAATGCCTAATGCAGCTAAAAACATCCAAAAACAAGAGTCCCATATCATCTCTGCATTAACACCAATTAAAAATGGCAGTTATAAATATATTCCCATCATGCTCCAGTCCTTGACCCGGGGTCTACTGAATGTTAGTTGAAGGGTAATATACTTAGAAAATTTTCCCTCTTGTTGAGAATACTAAGCCACTTGGTCTGAATGGTAGTTAAATGCCGGGGTTAAAAGCTATGAATAGTAAGAGGAAGGGTAGTTAGCGGTCCTTAATACTTCAAGAAAATCTTACACTAATGGTCATACTACTATTCGAGGATCTTGAATATAGTAATGACCGCTATCAATACAGTATTATTAGAGTTCGAGTGGTAGGTGAATAGTTATCGAAGGGTATCTTAGCATTCCTGTTTATCCACTGATTCATGAAAACCAAGCCACACCATTAAAGCTTCACTCTATCCCTACACACACCCTGAATTAACTGGAAAAAACTGAATAAAACCAAAAAAAAAATAATGGCCATTATTCAAAAAAGGGGTTATTGTATTACTAATCTGCAAAATGCATTGTTAGTAGCAGAATTTATGTCTACGCATTTTGACACCTCATTTGATACAATAGCCCAGAAAACAATAAAACTCCTGTCAATTTAATGGAGTGGTCGAGGTCCAGATTTGAAAGTTGCACTTACATAAGCTTATACATACAATACAAAAACACTCAGATATCATATTACACATATTTCCATCCATTATGCTGAATACAAAATCAATACAATGCACTGCAACTTTTAAATCTTGGGTTACATTGATTTAAATGTACGATGTGACGTCAATATTTAGTCAATTGCTACAAATGAGGTGTCAAAATGTGCAGAAATAAATTCTGCTTCCAACGCATTTTACAGATTTACAATAATACAATCGCCAGTTTTTGAATAATGGTCATTATTTAAGAGGGGTAGTTACTTTTTTTGATATGTTTATATGAATATTGTCAACAAATCGCTTCTTACAGGAATTTTTCCACAAAGTCAAAAAACTGCTTATGTTCGTCCTCTTATTAAAAAACCTACTTTGGATAAAGAAATCTTCAAAACTACCGACCTATATCCAATCTCAAATTTCTTGGAAAGACAATTGAAAGAATTGTTTCTAACAGAATTTCAAACCATATCAATAAATTTTCCCTATCAGATCCCTATCAATCAGCTTATAAACACTACCATGGAACAGAAACTGCTCTTCTTCGAGTTAATAATGACATTCTCACATCACTTGACAATGGCCAAATCACAGCTTTGATTCTTCTCGATTTAAGTGCTGCATTTGACACTGTTGACCACAATATTCTTCTTTCCCGTCTTCACTATGATCTTGGCATTCAAGATCTTGCCCTGGACTGGTGTAAATCATACCTTACAAATAGGCCGCAATATGTTCGCATTGGCAATGCTACTTCTCATTCTACCATTCTTGATTATTCTGTGCCTCAAGGCTCTGTACTTGGACCTCAGTGGTTTACCATTTACACCTACCCTGTACGGAATATCATTCTTCGCCATCAATTGAATTATCATGTTTATGCGGACGACACGCAACTTTATTTATCATTTGAATCTTCTCAACATAGTGCTAATTCTGCAATTGCTTCTCTTGAAATTTGTATCAGTGAAATCCGTAATTGGATGAAATCAAACTTCTTGAAATTAAATGATGATAAAACAGAATTTCTTCTGTTTGGATCCCACCAACAGCTCTCTAAAATCAACATTGAAAATGTTTGCATCGGTGACTCTGCAATTGCCTTATCTTCCAAAGCACGCAATTTAGGTGCATTTTTGACACTCACATGACCATGCAACCTCATATCTCTAATGTCATTCGTTGTTCAGCGCTTCAACTACGTAACATCAGCCGGATCCGCAAATACCTAAGTCGCGATGCTACTGAACAAATTATTCACTCATTCATCTCTTCTCGTTTGGATAACAACAATGCACTTCTTTATGGATTACAAGCAAACCAACTCTATCGCCTTCAGAAAATTCAAAACACTGCCGCTCGAATTCTTACTTTCACCAGAAAATATTGCCATATCACGCCAATCCTAAAGGAACTGCATTGGCTTCCTGTCACACAAAGAATTGTTTTTAAACTTATGTTGATTGTATATAAATGTATTAATGATATTGCTCCGTTATATTTATCTGAACTCCTTTTACATTATGTTCCCACCCGTGCGCTTCGATCTGGAAACATGCAACTTCTTCAAGAAAGAAAATCCAACCGCACATGGGGTGACAGATCATTTGCAACCGCAGCTCCACGTCTATGGAATGAACTGCCTATTTATATCAGAACTGCTAAAAATGTAACTGTGTTTAAAAAGTTGTTAAAAACTCATCTTATGTCAGAGACATTCTGTAATTCTTAAGTTATGTTTCTTAATTTAGTTCCAGTTTTCTTTGTCTTGTTAGTTTTTGTTTGTTTGTTTTGTTTTAGTGCCTTGAGCGCTCTTAATTGAGTGGATATGTGCCTTGTCGCTATCATTATTATTATAAATAGTGAGGTGTATTGACAGGGCTAACTTCACCTTTTTGCAAGTTCAGGTGCTGTATTTGTGATGCCCCATATGTCAAAAGCAGACACCTTTGGACAGGATCGTAAATGGAGAAATAGCCAAAAATCTGCCTGGGACTTTTTCACAATTTGGGTTTGTTGAGAATTTGTGATGTTGCGTATACATCTATAGCATGCATGCTGTTTAAATTTGTACATTTCACCAAACAATGTTGAATAATGTGATATTGCTCAAGTGCGCCTAGCACTAGTACCCAACATTGACTGGTGCGGAAGGGTGAGGTTTGAAAGTTTATGAAAGGATTTAGGTTGACACCAAAAAAGTGCCATTTCAGCATGTTATAACTTTCAATAGACAAATTCCAGAGTCAGGATGCAGGTATAGAGGTATCATTTAGAGGTTAATGACTGCGCGTTTTGAGGGTATTGTGAAATATCTAAACATTGTGCTTTGAAACCGATGAATATCCCGAGGAGCACACTGTAATGGTGAAGGGGGGTATCAGGCGTGTCCGTAAATTCATATACAAAGGGTATTTTTTCAGACTAGATAGGGTATCAAATTCATGTTAAATTGGTGTAAAAGGGTACATGTTTTTGGAGCTCAATTACGTACTTAGGGTAGTTTTGCCAACTGGACTAAATTCTTTCGATGCTGGGGCACTCATATCCCATACCAAACTGGCAAAAATATACATAGTTTTTCTCCTGACTTTCGTTGATGCATGCACATTAAATTTTTGGTCTACTAGCTCTCACATGTGGTGGAACCATGCAGTGGGCAAAAACTGCTAATTAACCTGCTTTTTTAGACTGCTATGTACAGTAAAACAGGTTAATTTAGATCCCAAATTAGCCTGTTAAATTTATGCTAATTAGACAGGCTAAAAATTAGCCTGCCTAATTTAAATATTTCGGCTATATTGCAGGCCTAGCACAGGTTAATATTGATTTGCAGGTTAATTTAGCAGCATGCTAAAAATTGCAGGTTAATTTTGCAGCATAAAATATGCAGGCTAAATATATGCCATCTAATTTTAACCTGCATACTTCGCGTGCCTAATTTACATATTTCAGGTCTATTACAGGCTAAAGGCAGGTTAAAATTTACCCTGCATTTTTTGCAGTCCATGCAGGCTAGGACTTTTCTGGCAAGGGATGTACTATATACACACAAAATAGTGGAAAATGCTACTAAATTAAACTTCACTAGGCGGTTACCCGTCTTTCGCGGTTTGTAAAAACATTAGAATTTGGGTAGTTGGTGTAAGATTTCAGTCCGGTTAAATTAGAATCACCCTCTTGTGGTCCTTCATTTCATGAACCTGTGACATTCTATGTTGATTTGTGAATAATTCCTGATTTGGATGCTTGGCAGAAGATTAACCCATACAACATTTTTACTAACATTTGACCTCAGATGACCCATGAGTGATCCCAGATGATCCCAAAATGACCTTCCAAAAATTTAGCTCTAAAAGTTGACTGTGTACCCACCAAGTTTCATGCCCATACAACATTTTTTACTAATTTGACCTCAGATGACCCCTGAGTGACCCTGTATAAAGCCAAAATGACCTTTGAAAAATTTGACTCTAAAAGACTAATTAAAGTTGACTACCCATCAAGTTTCATGCCCATACCAGTCAGCCACCTGGACAACCGATTGTTTAGAAATGCTTAGTCGCGCTAAAAGTCGATCGTTACATGTTAAAATCAGCACAATTCAGAGATACACCTTTTTGCTATGAAATCAATTTTCTCGGTCAAATATAAAGCAATAATTTTTTTTTTCTTCAGTAATGTCAGTTAAAAACTTGGTGCTTGGATATACATTTTTTTTTAATCCTGGTATTAAAATTAAGCATCAAATTGTGTCTTTTAGTGTGATATTTTTGATTTTTATAGGCCTTGAATTCACCCGCGAGCTTTTTACGGAATTCATGTTTTAGCGTCTCAAACTAATATAGTTTACTAGAGAAAGATATTTCCCACCCCTGTAAGGCACATCGTGTGGGTCTATATGTTATAGTTTTGTCAGAATTTCCGTTTTTGTTTTACCCTTTTTCCCTTCATGCTCCAAAAATGTCAAATTCAGTACTTTTATCTGGAGAGCAACCAGCAGAAATAGTCGATATTTCCTTTGTTGTTTATCCAGGTCAATTTTCCATTGAAAGCAAATTGCCCGACCAGCGATTTGGTAGCCCAAATCCCCAATTGAGTGTTCTGGTTAAATATGATCAGTAGGAGCGCTATAGGCCAGGGAATTTCTTTGCTATATTGAAGTTCTAGCAACACTGTAGCCATGCCGGTATTCCTATTAAACCCAGGGATATCGATCCACAATGCTAGTATTAGCCTTAGATTTCACGCGTTGGTGAAATGAAAACGCAAATTCTGACAAAACTATGATATATCGCTCACGGTGATGTGCTTTAGAAAGTTGGGAAAAATCCTTCATTAGCGAACTATCTTACTTTGAAAAGCTAAAAGGTTGATAAAAAAAAAGGCTCGCGGGCAGAGTTTAAGCCTATCAAAATCGAAAATCTTACACTAAATGACTAAATTTCACGCCTAAGTTTAACACTAGAATTTGAAAAAAAATACAGTATCAAGCACTACAATTTTTCCTGACATTTACTGAAAAAATGAAAATGAATGCTTTCCATTTGGCCGAGAAAATTAATTTTACATCGAAAAGGTGTAACTAAAAATTTAGCTCATTTCAACACCAAATTCGATCGTTTGTATTGCCTCATTAAATGACTGAGTGAGCCTTGCATAACAAAAGAATCGGTTGTCCAGGATGCTAACTGATACAACATATTTTATTGAGATGACCCTGGGGTCCAAATGCAGCCAACCACCAAGTTTGAGGAACGTGCGACCCCGTCTCCGAGAAAAGAGGCAGACAGAGTCACAGACAGACAGAGTCACAGACAGAGTCACAGAATGCCAGTATTATTATATAGATTATTGTCTTTATCTGCAAATTATTTATAGTATTAAATGGTGGATACAACTATTCATTTATGAAAATCTTTATTTATTAACTACGTGCGTACCAACCATTAATATAAGCCTTATTAATTTTAATAATATTAGGTAATATCATATACACTCAATTACAATGTTTTAAATCTTATGCTCTAAGGGGTTGTACATTACTCTTTTAGAGTTACCATACATGCATTTTCATTTACATCTGTTAAAGACCTTCAGAAAAAATTTGTTCCCATTTGGTATCATTATAGTATAATTCTATCCAACTTAAGATGGCATCCAAATTTGCCACAAGCATGCTATATATCCAACAAAATACACTATAGCAAACAATATAGTAAAATATTATAAAATTAATATTTCTGATCAAAAGTAATACCCCGGCAGTATTATATGAGGAGTGTGATTCTGTGATACATTTAATCATTTGATTTGTTTGTCGTTCCAGGCATGTGAAAAGTTTGCAAAGTGCATAGTTAAGTTTTTACCTTGTCTTTTTTCCTTACAAATAGCCTAGTCAACTTTCATAAACTTATCTAGCATTGGCACTTTGTAAAGTGACTTTAGCCTAGTCAAATTTCCTACCATAGCTGTAGCATAGTCAACTTTCCCAACACCTGAATACCGACAATTTGTTTCCAAGATTGGATGCTGTAACCTTTTACTTGATCTGAATCTTGAGGTATAGCTTCGCATATAGACATGACAAGAAATAAGTCCAACTCTCAATATTTAGCCATTAAGTTATGGACACCTTTTATTTACACACTTAGTAAACAGTCATATAATTATTTCTAAATTAGTTTTATTGGTACAAAATTTTACCATATGATGTTATGACAAAATGTTGAGAGGGGACTTATATTACTAGTGACGTGTTTATAATAAGCCTAATCGGCATTGTAAGTTCAGGTTTTAGAGAGCCGTTTTGGGACACTTTGAGCTCTGAAATATCGGGGAAATTTACTGTTATTATTATTCGTTCATTTATTATTGCAATAATGTTATCATTAACAATATTTTTTTAAATATTGTTAAATAAAAATAATTGATTTATGAAATGTTCATATTTTCTAAACAATTTTTATTCTAGTAAAACATTTTGAATAATATTTAATTTGCACAAGACCAATTTTCCCGATAAGTCAGAGGGCAAAGTGACCCAAAACTGTAAAAACTGTCCCACAATGCATTGCAAATTTGAATGCCGATCTGGCTTATTAAAATGAAAATACATCAACTTTCAAAGAATTTCATACACATACAAGCCCCCCCCCCCCCCAATCCTGAAGTATTTGATCAAACTTTGATCACATATGAAATGGATTCATTAAAAGTGGTCATCTGATTATCCACACATGGTGTTTTCAACCTAGACCCAAGCATTCTTATATTCCAAGTTTTGGTTTAAATTGCTTCATCTTTTGGATTCTATCATAAGCAAAACTGTAACACAGTGGCCCATAGAACAGTTAACAGTGCACGACTTTCAGAGTGGTGGACGTACCAGCATACTATAATGTTTTTTGTTCATACCACCTAAATAAAACACATTTCAGGCCTAACATTTCATAACACTGGCGTTAAGAGAAAAATATAAGCTTTCACCAGACACCAAATCTGCATTTAGATGGCAGTAAATCGGGAAGGATGAGGCTAAAAATTGGGTCACACACTTTTGAAGTGAAAAACTATCAGTTTGAGTATTATCACAAAAAGGTGTGATCGACTGACTATGAGTAGATTGTGTGAATTTTCAAACTACTTTTATCAACAAATCAATTCCCTCACTACACATAATAGCCAAGGTCACTTTTTGGTATGTGTTTTAATATATAGTAAGACTGCTATTTCTAGCAAAACATTTCTGTAGTGTGAGTTCTGATGTGGTGCAGAAGGCCACTTCTATCAGCAAAACATTTCTGACAGTGCTCACACTGAAACGGTTTCTCTTTGGTGTGAGTTCTAATGTGGCGCACAAGGTTAGGTTTTATTGCAAAACATTTCTGACAGTGATCGCACTGAAAAGGTTTCTCTTTGGTGTGAGTTCTGATGTGGCACACAAGGCTAGCTTTTTGTGTAAAACATTTCTGACAGTGCTCACACTGAAACGGTTTCTCTTTGGTGTGAGTTCTGATGTGGGACACAAGGCCACTTCTATCAGCAAAACATTTCTGACAGTGCTCACACTGAAAGGGTTTCTCTTTGGTGTGAGTTCTAATGTGGTACACAAGGCCATTTCTATCAGCAAAACATTTCTGACAGTGCTCACATTGAAACGGTTTCTCTTTGGTGTGAGTTCTAAGGTGGTACACAAGGACACTTCTAACAGCAAAACATTTCTGACAGTACTCACACTGAAATGGTTTCTCTTTGGTATGAGTTCTGATGTGAGTCACAAGGCTAGATTTTTGTGTAAAACATTTCTGACAGTGCTCACATTGAAATGGTTTCTCTTTGGTATGAGTTCTGATGTGGGACACAAGGCCACTTCTATCAGCAAAACATTTCTGACAGTGCTCACACTGAAAGGGTTTCTCTTTGGTGTGAGTTCTAATGTGGTACACAAGGCCACTTCTATCAGCAAAACATTTCTGACAGTGCCCACATTGAAACGGTTTCTCGTTGGTGTGAGTTCTAAGGTGGTACACAAGGCTACTTCTAGCAGCAAAACATTTCTGACAGTGATCGCACTGAAGGGGTTTCTCTTTGGTGTGAGTTCTGATGTGGCACACAAGGCTAGCTTTTTGTATAAAACATTTCTGACAGTGCTCACATTGAAACGGTTTCTCTTTGGTGTGAGTCCTAATGTGGTACACAAGGCTAGCTTTTTGTGCAAAACATTTCTGACATTGCTCACACTGAAATGGTTTCTCTTTGGTGTGAGTTCTGATGTGAGTCACAAGGTTAGGTTTTTGTTTAAAACATTTCTGACAGTGCTCACATTGAAAGGGGTTCTCTTTGGTGTGAGTTCTGATGTGGTACCCAAGAACACTGTTTTCACCAAAACATTTCTGTGTCTCTTTGATATTCAAGCAGTTATTACATTGACACCATAGCTTCCAGTGGTTATTCACATGTCTTTTCAGCTCACCACTGTTTGACAAGCTTTTCTGGCAGAACATACTTTTGTATCTACGAGCCCGCACATATTTAATCAGATGTCTGTTAACATGGGTTTTCAAGCTGTCCAAAGAATAATGCTCAAGTTGGCAAAATGCACAAGAAAATGGTTTCAAATGTTTCATCGCCATATCTACAATAGTATTTACACAGTGAACTTCAGATTAACCCAACTACATATAAAGATGTGTGTACACCTCAAACCCACCATGGAAGTCAATGCTAGCAAAGATGTCCTTGAGTGGAACAGCAAGTACTACCAGACCACAATCCTGTCTCGGTCCAGGCTCTCCTTTTATTGATGTTCAACTGCAGATATATGTATATGGATCAAACTACCTGAAACATTAAAAGAACAATGCTTGATATTATATTGCTTGTTGCATCCCTTAGCAGAATGAAACAAAACTGAAATTTAATTAGGTCACATTTGTTAGATTACGATATAAAGTTGTATGCTGTGGTGATAAGGGTATAATTATCACACTCAATATTTGCACCCTTTATATTTTAATTTAAACCCAACAAAATGTTACAGCACATAATTTCTTATTTTTTGCCCAGTATGTTAGTTCATGAAGTACATTAAAACAATTTGAACAATATTGAGGGCGTCCTCTTCAGAAGATGCAATGTTACAATATTGAGGGGGTCCTCTTCAAAAGATACAATGTTACAATATTGCTCTAATTGTTTGTTTCCCAAAATAAATTGAATAATGACATTGCATAAACACCAGAGTTGTTGCAAGCCTATGGCCAGTAAAGCAATGGGAAGCTATTAGGGGTAGTCACAGTCATTGTACTGATAAACCTTGCACCATTTTTGGTTCTGACATATTCTAATGATGGCGGAATAAATGTAGAGCGCTTTAAGGGCTGGGGTATGAACGTTTGGACAGTATTTATTTTGGGACATTAGAGCACATCAGACATATCGAATTGCATTCTGAATACGAAGAATGTCATTCTGATATCAAATAATTTTGGTTTTTGAAATTCGCAATTTAATACACATTTTATGGCAAATCATTAAAATTGATATTTTTGATATTTAACAGTACTCGAAGTAAACTTTATAAATCTGATGATTTATACTTAACGTGTATGTAGGTGGGATGAAATGCCGACGATCAATTGAAAATTTTGACCTTTCGTATTGAAGATATGGATTTTTTTTTCCCAAAACACAAAAAAAAATTAGTCTTTTTGAGAAAAAAATCTATATCTTCAATATGAAAGGTCAAAATTTTCAATTGACCGTCGGCTTTTCCTTCCTGCTACATACACTTTAAGAATATATCATTAGATTTATATAATTTACTTCGAGGACTGTATATATCAAAAATTTGAAAAATATCAAATTTTTTATAATTTGTCATAAAATTGGTATTATATTGTGATTTTCAAAAAATGAAAATTATTTGATATCAGAAAGACATGCTTCGTATTCAGAATGCAATTCGATAGGTCTGAGGTGCTCTCATGTCCCTCAAAAAATACTGTCGAAACGCAATAAACGCTCATTAAGGCTGTTTACGGCATAAAGTACTATAAAAATATAATTTTTTTTTTTTTTTTTACAATATTACTCTAATTGTTTTTTCCCAAAATAAATTTAATAATGACAGTGCATAAACAGTGTTGTAGCTTTGTGCCTGCCAGCAAGCCTATGGCCTGTAAAACTGCCCTGTCAGTTGGGTAAAATTTCATGAATCAATTAAGTTTACAGTTTCAAAAAATATCCACTGATTCATGAAAACCAAGCCACACCTTTAAATCTTCACTCTATCCCTACACACACCCTGAATTAACTGGAAAAAAACTGAATGTAAATATCTCAAAAAAAGTAACTACCCCCCAATAAATAATGGCCATTATTCAAAAAGGGGCTATTGTATTAATCTGCAAAATGCATTGTTAGTAGCAGAATTTATGTCTACGCATTTTGACACCTCATTTGATACGATAGCCCAGAAAACAATAAAACTCCAGTCAATTTAATGGAGTGGTCGAGGTCCATATTTGAAAGTTGCACTCACATAAGCTTAAACATACAATACAAAAATACTCAGATATCATTACACAGATTTCCATCATTATGCTGAATACAAAATCAATACAATTTACTGCAACTTTCAAATCTTGGGTTACATTGATTTAAAATCTACGATGTGACATCAATATTTAGTCAATTGCTACAAATGAGGTGTCAAAATGTTCAGAAATAAATTCTGCTTCCAACGCATTTTACAGATTTACAATAATACAATCGCCTGTTTTTGAATAATGGTCATTATTTAAGGAGGTATTTACTTTTTTTGATATGTTTATATGAATATAAATAGTGAGGTGTATTGACAGGGCTAACTTCACATTTTTGCAAGTTCAGGTGCTGTATTTGTGACGTCCCATATGTCAAAAGCAGACACCTTTGGGCAGGATCGTAAATGGAGAAATAGCCAAAAATCTGCCTGGGGGTAACTTTTTTCACAATTTGGGTTTGTTGAGAATTTGTGATGTTGAGTATACATCTATAGCATGCTGTTTAAATTTGTACATTTCACCAAACAATGTTGAATAATGTAAAATTGTTGTAAAAGGGTACATGTTTTTGGAGCTCAATTACGTACTTAGGGTAGTTTTGCCAACTGGACTAAATTCTTTCGATGCTGGGGCACTCATATCCCATACCAAACTGGCAAAAATAAACATAGTTTTTCTCCTGACTTTCGTTGATGCATGCACATTAAAATTTTGGTCTACTAGCTCTCACATGTGGTGGAACAAATGCAGTGGGCAAATACTGCTAATTAACCTGCTTTTTTAGACTGATATGTACAGTAAAAACAGGTTAATTTAGATCCCAAATTAGCCTGTTAAATTTATGCTAATTACAGGCTAAAAATTAGCCTGCCTAATTTAAATATTTCGGCTATATTGCAGGCCCAGCACAGGTTAATATTGATTTGCAGGTTAATTTAGCAGCATGCTAAAAATTGCATGTTAATTTTGCAGCATAAAATATGCAGGCTAAATATACGCCGTCTAATTTTAACCTGCATACTTAGCGTGCCTAATTTACATATTTCAGGTCTATTGCAGGCTAAAGGCAGGTTAAAATTTACCCTGCGTTTTTTGCAGTCCATGCAGGCTAGGCGCATGCTAAGTACAGTGCAGGCCTGCTTTTCTGGCAAGGGATGTACTATATACACACAAAATAGTGGAAAATGCTACTAAATTAAATTTCACTAGGCGGTTACCCGTCTTTCGCGGTTTGTAAAAACATTAGAATTTGGGTAATTGGTGTAAGATTTCAGTCCGGTTAAATTAGAATCACCCTCTTGTGGTCCTTTATTTCATGAACCTGTGACATTCGATGTTGATTTGTGAATAATTCCCGATTTGGATGCTTGGCGGAAGATTAACCCATACAACATTTTTACTAACATTTGACCTCAGATAACCCATGAGTGATCCCAGATGATCCCAAAATGACCTTCCAAAAATTTAGCTCTAAAAGTTGACTGTATACCCACCAAGTTTCATGCCCATTTTTTACTAATTTGACCTCAGATGACCCCTGAGTGACCCCGTATAATGCCAAAATTACCTTTCAAAAATTTGACTCTAAAAGACTAATTAAAGTTGACTACCCATCAAGTTTCATGCCCATACGACATATTTTATTGAGATGACCCCTGGGGTCCAAATGCAGCCAACCACCAAGTTTGAGGAACGTGCGACCCCGTCTCCGAGAAAAGAGGCAGACAGAGTCACAGAATGCCAGTATTATTATATAGATTGTCTTTATCTGCAAATTATTTATAGTATTAAACGGTGGATACAACTATTCATTTATGAAAATCTTTATTTATTAACTACGTGCATACCAACCATTAATAAGCCTTATTAATTTTAATAATATTGGGTAATATCATATACATGTAGTCAATCACAATGTTTTAAATCTTATGCTCTTAGGGGTTGTACATTACTCTTTTAAAGTTACCATACATGCATTTTCATGTTACATATGCTAAGACCTTCAGAAAAAATCTGTAACCATTTGGTATCATTATAGTATAATTCTGTCCAACTTAAGATGGCATCCAACAAAATACACTATAGCAAACAATATAGTAAAATATTATAAAATTAATATTTCTGATCAAAAGTAATACCCCCGGCGGTATTAAATGAGTGTGATTCTATATTACATTTAATCATTTGATTTGTCTTTTGTCTTTTCAGGCATTGTCAGGCATGTGAACAGTTTGCAAAGTGCATAGTTAGGTTTTGACATCGTCTTTTTTTCTAACAAAGCTGTAGCCTAGTCAACTTCCATAACTTAGCTAGCATTGGCACTTTGTAAAGTGACTTTAGCCTAGTCAAATTTCCTAACATAGCTGTAGCATAGGCAATTTTCCTAACACTTGAATACCGAAAATTTGCTTCAACGATTGGATTCTGTAACCTCTTACTTGATCTGAATCTTGAGGTATAGCTTCGCATATAGACATGACAAGAAATAAGTCCCCCTCTCAATATTTAGCCATGAAGTTATGGACACCTTTTATTTTCACACTTAGTAAACAGTCATATAATTATTTTTAAGTTAGTTTTATTGGTACAAAATTTTACCATACGATGTTTATGACAAAATGTTGAGAGGGTACTTATATTACTAGTGACATGTTTATAATAAGCCCAATCGGCATTGTAACTTCAGGTTTTTTAGAGCAGTTTTGGGACACTTTGAGCCTGACTTTGATCTCTGACATATCGGGGAAATTACTGTTATTATTATTCATTCATTTATTATTGCAAATATGTTATCATTAAAGCCTTAATGTACGATTTCCGTCAAATTTTCATTTTGTTATTCTTTGTTCAAAACGTTGAAACAATATTAGTAATAAGTACCGGGAAGGGTTGCTGTCCATTTTAAGTTGAAATAACATGGTAAAGTGAAAGAAACCCCACTGGTTATTTTGGCCATGCAGTTCTATGGGAGGACATATTATCATAATTTTTAAATTATGATAAATTATGTGACACGATGAAGGGGAATGAGTCGGATGTTGCTAATATTGATTTTGATGTTAAAATTCTTTTGTTTTATATTGGTTTCAACGATTGATAAATTGACGTAACTAAATAAAGAAAAGTTGTATCAACATGGCGGGGGTTTTCAGTTTCTGGAAGCACTAAATTTCCTCTTAGAAACCTATGTAAACCTCATTCCCCTTGATCATGTCACATATGTCGAACTTTGCTCGGTTGTCCTACAACGACAACAAATTTGGCAGAGTTCAAGTTGGGACATGTGTAAACATTACAAATATACAAAAAAAATCAGGTTTGAAAAAAATTAACCAATTTCATATTATAAGATCGTACATTATGGCTTTAACAATATTTTTTTAAATATTGTTAAATCAAAATAATTGATTTATGAAATATTCATATTTTTATTCTAGTAAAACATTTTGAATAATATATATTGAATTAAACATAAAACTGGTCAACTGGACTCACATTTATTTGAGAGGCTACAGTATCGCACCTAATCCAAGGTGCATCTTCAGGCCGTCTGAATATTTTGAATAATATTTAATTTGCACAAGACCAATTTTCCCGATAAGTCAGAGGGCAAAGTGACCCAAAACTGCAAAAACTGTCCCACAATGCATTGCAAATTTGAATGCTGATCTGGCTTATTAACAGGAAAATACATCAACTCTCAAAGAATTTCATACACAAGCCCCCCCCCCACACCCCTGAAGTATTTGCCCAAACTTGGATCACATAATTTGAAATGGAATCATTAAAAGTGGTCATCTGATTATCAACACATAATGGTGTTTTCAACCTAGACCCAAGCATTCTTATATTCCAAGTTTTGGTTTAAACTGCTTCATCTTTTTGGATTCTATCATAAAAGCTTGTGAGAAATTGAAATCCTAATGCGGAATGCGTTTTTTGTTTTTTTTATTGCATTTTTTCTATGATAATTTTTTTTCATATGTCAGTTCAGGATTTCAGACAAAAATTTTGTTCAAAAATTACCCAATGTTGCAAATGTTGGAAATTGGAATAGAAGTCAAATAAAATCACTGTTACAAACTATTATTCTTCTCTTTTATTGTTTTTGTGTCCAAAATTTGAAAACAAATCTGAAACTTATAATGAATTTTGTGTTTTATTTTTGCTTTTTTGTTAAAAAAATAAATAAAAAAATGAATTTCTTGATTTTCAAAGAGGACTAATGCGTCTGCAAGTGGCAGCTTTGAGACACAGGATTTGATTAAGATGGCCTAAGCAAAACTGTGTAACACAGTGGCCTATAGAACAGTTAACAGAGCACAACTTTCAGAGTGGTGGACATACCACCATACTACAATATTTTTTGTTCATACCGCCTAAATAAAACACATTTCAGGCCTAACATTTCATAACACTGGAGTTAAGAGAAAATATAAGCTGTCACCAGACACCAAATCTGCATTTAGATGGGAGTAAATCGGGAAGGATGAGGCTGAAAATTAGGTCACACACCTTTAAATTGCAAAAAGTATCAGTTTGAGTATTATCACAAACAGGTGTGATCGACTGACCCTGTTCACATTAGGAAATTTTCTTCCTTCGACGAACCTCGAACGAAGATTAAAAATCGTTTTTTCCTAATGTGTACGTATACTTTTCTTCCTTCGACGAAGATTAAAATTGCTTTGTTCAACGAAGCTAAAAAGGCTGTTTCGAGGAAGGAATACTTCGTTCGACGAAGCTAATATTGTAATGTGTACGCTCACTTCGTTCAACGAAGGAAAGTGATCATGTGACAAGTGATCTTCGCCGGTTTTAATAATAGCCGGGCGTTAAATAGCCTTGTTCGAGCTTCGTTAATTTTCATGAAATGTGTACAGTGCAATGTCTTCATTCGGTCTTCGTTCAGCGTAATGTGTACGCATGCTTAATTAGTTAATCAAGATTAACTTATCTTCGTCGAATGAAGAAATTTTCTAATGTGAACAGGGTCTGTGTAGTTTGTGTGAGTTTTGATGTGAATTTTCAAACTACTTTTACACAATGTATCAACAAATTCCCTCACTACACATAATAGCCAAGGTCACTATTTGGTATGTGTTTTAATGTCGTAAAAGACTGCTATTTCTAGCAAAACATTTCTGTCAGTGCTCACACTGAAAGGGTTTCTCTTTGGTGTGAGTTCTGATGTGATTCACTACGCTAGCTTTTTGTTTAAAACATTTCTGACAGTGCTCACACTGAAAAGATTTCTCTCTGGTGTGAGTTCTGATGTGGCACACAAGGACACTTCTATCAGCAAAACATTTCTGACAGTACTCACACTCAAACGGTTTCTCTTTGGTGTGAGTTCTGATGTGGTACAAAAGGCTAGCTTTTTGTTTAAAACATTTCTGACAGTGCTCACATTGAAATGGTTTCTCTTTGGTGTGAGTTCTGATGTGGCACACAAGGCTAGCATATTGTGTAAAACATTTCTGACAGTGCTCACACTGAAAAGATTTTTCTCTGGTGTGAGTTCTGATGTGGCGCACAAGGAAACTTCTATCAGCAAACCATTTCTGACAGTGCTCACACTGAAACGGGTTCTCTTTGGTGTGAGTTCTGATGTGGGACATCAGGTGAGCTTTTTGAGTAAAACATTTCTGACATTGAAATGGTTTCTCTTTGGTGTGAGTTCTGATGTGTTGTTTGAGACTACCAGACATTGCAAAACATTTCTGACAGTGCTCACACTGAAAGGGTTTCTCTTTGGTGTGAGTTCTGATGTGGTACACAAGGCCACTTCTATCAGCATAACATTTCTGACACTGCTGACACTGAAAGGGTTTCTCTTTCGTATGCGTTCTGATGTGGCTCACAAGGCTAGTATTTTGTGTAAAACATTTCTGACAGTGGGCACATTGAAATGGTTTCTCTTTGGTGTGAGTTCTGATGTGTCTTTTTAGATTATTCTGCTGAGTAAAAACTTCTGACAATATTCACACTGATACAGTTTATCTTTTGTATGAGTTCTGATATGTCTATTCACATGAGACTTGTCACCAAAAGACTTCTGACAATACTCACACTGGTATGGTTTCTCTTTCGTGTGAATTCTGATGTGTGTTTTTAGATTAGAGTTGAGAGTAAAATACTTCTGACAATATTCACACTGAAGTGGTTTCTCTTTTGTGTGAGTTCTGATGTGGAGCACAAGACTACATATTAGAGCAAAACATTTATTACAATAATCACACTGAAAGGGTTTTTCTTTAGTGTGAGTTCTCATGTGGCTCACAAGGTCAGATCTGTAGGCAAACCATTTCTCACAGTGCTCACACTGAAGAAGTTTCTCTTTAGTGTTAGTTCTGATGTGGTACCCAAGAACACTGTTTTCACCAAAACATTTCTGTGTCTCTTTGATGTTCAAGCAGTTATTACATTGACACCATAGCTTCCAGTGGTTATTCACATGCAGGGGCGTAAACCCATTTGTGAAAGTGGGGGGACACAATGAAAATTATTAGTCATTGATACTTCGGCGCGGCAGCGCCGCACGTCGCGCCCCCGTGACGTAGGGGGGTGTCTGAGGGGGGATGTGCCCCCCTGAGAAGTAAGAAACTTTTGCAAAATGAAGACTTAATTGAAGCCATTTGGTGGACCATTTTGGCACTATTATTGTGTAAAATTTTAGCTTGAAACAGCTGAAAAATTGTGAAATGATGGCCTTATAAGCCATTCATGGACAGGTGTTCACTCAAACAGAAGCGAAAGCGACCACTTGTTTATGTATACGCAGGGGGTGTCTGAGGGAGATGTTCCCCCCTCGGAAGTAAGAACCTTTTGCAAAATGAAGACCTAATTGAAGCCATTTGGTGGACCATTTTGGCACTATTATTGTGTAAACTTTTAGCTTGAAACAGCTGAAAAATTGTGAAATGACGGCTTAACTTGTGGACAAGTCTTCACTAAAACAGAAGCGAAAGCGACCACTTGTTTATGTATACGCAGGGGGTGTCTGAGGGGGGATGTTCCGCTCTCAGAAGTAAGAACATTTTGCAAAATGAAGGTCCAATTGAAGTCATTTGGTGCATAATTTTTACACTGTTATCATTAAAAAAAGGGACCTTAGAACTCATTTGCAAAATTTTATTTGAGATTTGAGATTCGGAATTATTACTAAAGCATGCATGCATGGATTGATGTTGAAGTCAGCATTGAGTCCGTCTTAAAACTGACTTTGGTGATAAAATGTGACGAGCCCTGCATATCGACGGGCCCGCAGTACAGGCTTTTGAGCCGAAGGACCCACCTTCAAGCAATGCCCAAAATAATCACAGGCCTATAATATATTATACTTACGATCGACCCGGCTTTTCGGATTTTTAGGTATGGGCAGTGATGGGCCTACTCAATTACGTGCAATTTAACATTTTTTCTTCTCTTTTTCACCCTTTTCTCTTCTCTTTTTCTCCCTTTCTCTTCTCTTTTTCTCCCTTTCTCTTCTCTCCTTTCTCTTTTTTTTTGGGGGGTCCGGACCACAATTTGGGGGGACATTTGATATTGTGTCCCCCCCCCACTTTGAAAAGTGAGGGGGACGTGTCCCCCTGTCCCCCACCAGATGTACGCCCTTGTTCACATGTCTTTTCAGCTCACCACTGTTTGACAAGCTTTTCTGGCAAAACATACTTTTGTATCTACGAGCCCGCACATATTTAATTAGATGTCTGTTAACATGGGTTTTCAACCTGTCCAAAGAATAATGCTCAAGTTGGCAAAATGCACAAGAAAATGGTTTCAAATGTTTCATCGCCATATCTACAATTGTATTTACACAGTGAACTTCAGATTAATCCAACAACATATAAAGATGTGTGTACACCTCAAACCCACCATGGAAGTCAATGCTAGCAAAGATGTCCTTGAGTGGAACAGCAAGTACTACCAGACCACAATCCTGTCTCAGTCCAGGCTCTCCTTTTGTTGATGTTCAACTGCAGATATTATGTATATCAGTGGATCAAACTGCCTGAAACATTAAAACAACATAATGCTTGATATTATATTGCTTATTGCATTCCATGGCGGTTTGAAACAGAATTTCATTTTGATAGGTCACATTTTGTTAGATTATTTAAGATATTGATTGTCTGCAGGGTGATTAAGGTATAATCACCCTTCATTTTTGCACCCTTTATATTTTAATAAAAGCACAATAAAATGTTATGTGAACTAATTCCCTAATTTTTGCAGGGTATGTTAGGTCATTGAAGTACATTTAATAAATTCATGTTAAAATCAGAATTTGAAAAACATTGAGGACGTCCTCTTTACAATTAGCAAAGAAGAATGAGGACACGATGGCTCAATGGTTACGGCCTTGGACTCATAATCTGAGAGCTTGCTTGACGTGTGGGTTTGAGTCTCCGTCCCACCACCATGTTGCGCCCTTGGGCAAGGCACTTTGCCTCGCTTGCCTCACCCCACCCAGGTGCAATGGGAGGCTATTAGGCGTAGTCAGTGATTGTACTGATAAACCTTGCGCCATTTTAGGCTGCAAACGTGGTTATGACATATTCTAATTATGGCGGAATAAATGTAGAGCCATTTCAGGCTGTTTACGGCATAAAGTACTATAACAATATCTACATTTATTTTTTATTTTATACAATATTGCTCTAATTGTTTTTTCCAAAAATAAATTAAATAATAACAGTGCATAAACACCGAGTTGTAGCTTTATGCTAGCCCCCAGCAAGCCTACATTGTATGGCCAGTAAAGCCTATACATGCGCAATGTACCCCAACCATGCCAACTCACTTGTGATTGGGTAGAATTTTTTTTAATTGTTGTATCCATGGTCGTGCATTCACGTTGTTAATTTTTGTTTTGTTTTATTTAATGAATAAAAATCAATAAAGATGGAAACATAAAAAAAAACCATTTCATAATTTTTGCCCTGAAAAATTCCTGTACTGCTGAAGTATGCGTATATGAATATGAATGGTGAGGGTGTATTTACAGGAAAGACTTCTCCTTTTTTTTTGTTTTTTTGCTATAACACCTACAATGCTAAAATAAACCCATTGTATAAACCACAATGCTGTAATAAACCCATTGTATAAACCACAGAAAAATAACATATGTGCAAGATGTGTAACCGTGTCATTTATAAGGGCTGTGCAATAATTATGAGCCCTGGGGGAGGGTAAAATTGGAGGGGCAAGACATTTTGGCAAGCTGAAAGGGGAAGCAATTTTTGGCAAGCCGAGAGGGGGGGGGGGCAAGCGATTTTTGGCACACATTCATGATAACATTATGTGCAAGATGTGTAACCGTGTCATTTATAAGGGCTGTGCAATAATTATGAGCCCTGGGGGGAGGGTAATCTCTGGCACATACAGGGAATCAAGAAAATCTGTAGAAATTACTAATTTCTCATTACTACTTCGGACTATTCTTACAAGAAAATAAATTTTTATCCAAATTATTTTAACCCCATATGGAGTGCAATCGATTGAAAAATAACTCGGCAAAGCTTATAACCCGATTTGATATCTACATATCACACAAAAAAAAAAAAGCCTCATTTCATAATTTGAAAGTCTGAATTTTTAAAAGCATCACATACAGATATTTTTTCAAACCCTAATTAAACAAAGTCAAACATGAGAATATAACTGGGTGTTTTTTCTAAATCCTAATAGATTTACAACTCCTAATAAAACAAAGTCAAACATAAGTATAATTTTTTTCTAGATGATTTTCATTTCTCATAATTTCCCTCATTTATACAATGAAAAACAAAAGAAATAGATTTACAAATCCCAATAAAACAAGGTCAAACATAAGAATAACTTTTTTTCTACATGCTTATTTTCATTTCTTTCATTCATTCATCATTTATTATAATTATCCTCATAATACAATAAAAAACAAAAGAAATAGATTTACAAAACCTAATAAAACAAAGTCAAACATAAGATAATACCTTTTTTTTCATGCTAATTATTTTCATTTCTCATAATTTTCCTCATAATACAATGAAAACAAAAGAAACAGATTTACAAATCCTAATAAAACAAAGTCAATTAGTCAAACATAAGAATAACTTTTTTCTAGATGCATATTTTCATTTCTCATAATTTTCCTCATAATACAATGAAAAACAAAAATAGATTTACAAATCCTAATTAAACAAAATCAAACATAAGAATAACTTTTTCTAGTGCTTATTTTCCTTATTTTCAATTCACATAATTTTCATTTCTCATAATTTCCCTCATAATACAATGAAAAACAAAAGAAATCAATTTACAAATCCTAATAAAACAAAGTCAAACATAAGAATACCTTTTTTGCTACATATGCTTATTTTCATTTCTCATAATTTTCCCTCATAATAAAATGAAAAATAAAATAAATGCTTATTTTCCTTATTTTCAATTCACATAATTTTCATTTCTTATAATTTCCCTCATAATACAATGAAAAACACAAGAAATCGATTTACAAATCCTAATAAAACAAAGTCAAACATAAGAATGCGTTATTTTTACGTGCTTATTTTCATTTCTCATAATTTTCCCTCATAATACAATGAAAAACAAAAGAAATAGATTTACAAATCCTAACAAAGTCAACATAAGAATAACTTTTTCTAGATGCTTATTTTCATTTCTCATAATTTTCCTCATAATACAATGAAAAACAAAAGAAATAGATTTACAAATCCTAATAAAACAAAGTCAAACATAAAAATAACTTTTTTCTAGATGCTTATTTTCATTTCCCATAATTTTCCTCATAATACAATGAAAAACAAAAGAAATAGATTTACAAATCCTAATAAAACAAAGTCAAACATAAAAATAACTTTTTTTCTAGAAGCTTATTTTCAATTCACATAATTTTCATTTCTCATAATTTCCCTCATAATACAGTGAAAAACAAAAATCAATTTACAAATCCTAATAAAACAAAGTCAAACATAAGAATAACTTTTTTCTAGATGCTTATTTTCATTTCTCATAATTTTCCTCATAATACAACGAAAAACAAAAGAAATAGATTTACAAATCCTAATAAAACAAAGTCAAACATCAGAATAATTTTTTTCTAGAAGCTTATTTTCATTTCTCATAGAGTTTCTCATAATTTTTCATACAATGAAAAACGAAAGAAATAGATTTACAAATCCTAATAAAACAAAGTCAAACATAAGAACAACTTTTTTCTAGGTGCAACATGAATAAATAGGTATTATGCTTTAAGGCGTGGGGTATGGGCTAACTTGAAGTACAGGTATCTGGAGAGGGCAAACAACAAGTTACCCCAAATCACAGCGGCAGGTAGTGACTGGGCCGCTGAGTGCTAATATAAATTTATTTTGGAAGGTTCATGTTTGTTTTAAATTTTGGGGTGTTTTTCCAAAATTTGATATTTTTGGTGATATTTCAAACAACAACATGCCAAAGACAACTCTTTGGGCACATACATGTAGTTTGTTATTATTATTGCATTTCTTTTCCACATACCTACGTTAACATTCGCTTGGGTGGTTTACTAATATTATGTATTTTATGACTGCAATTTGGAGTTTCAATGCGTTTTACACGTTATCATGAAATTAACGCAAATATCTAGTCACACTGCTTTTAGAATTTTTACCTGATCGTCGGCTTTTGCAGGCAACAGAATGCAGATTGAATCACGATAGATGTCGTATTTCTCTCTGTGTGTCACTTGATGATAAAATTACTTTGAATTCCTTGTAACAACGCACACATAGTCGTCTGCAAACCGGGTCTGGAACTGATTTTGGAATAGCTTTAGACTTCAGCACCGTATCAAATCTCATCAAAGCCACACGACTGGCAACTATGTGTTTATGTTTCCCGCACAAATACTTCTTTGGAAACGTTGACCTTTGACCTTTCTTTCCAGAAAAGACTTGATTCCAGTCTATAAAAGCACTAATGCACATTTTGTATCGTTTTTTAAATGCTGCATAATACAGTCAAACTACATTGGTTTCCTTTAAATAGACCATTACCTATTGAACTCTGAAGACCTGTTAGTTTACATATATGTTTAACACAAATTCCGTTACCATGTTACTGACCTTACATCAAAAGATCAGGTCAAGTGCAGTGTGTATTTTTTCTAAAAAATAAAACCAAAACCCTTTAGACTAGCAGAACAGGAACTTCAGAACTACTTCTAAATACAACTATTGTTAATTTGTTATTATCATTATTATTATTAATGTTATTGTTGTTGTTGTTGTTATTATTATTATTAATGTTATTGTTGTTGTTGTTATTATTATTATTAATGTTCTTGTTGTTGTTGTTGTTATTGTTATTATTAAAGGTAGCTATATGATAGCTAGGCCTATATGATATATGATGTTTTTTAAGTTGGGACCCCAAATATGGTGTTTTCTCACTTTAAGATGGTGGTATTGTTTTAGTGCTACATCACATACAGAGACCTGCTTTTTGGTCTTATTTTGTAAGCAATTTAGTAGGCTAAAAGAATCAGAAGAGAAAACTAAAACAAATCACTTTGACTAATTAATAAAGCTCATTAAGTGGAATTAGGCAGGGGTGGTTGAGGTTGCGGAGCAGGAGGTGGCGGAGCAGGAGGTGGCGGAGCAGGAGGTGGCGGAGCAGGAGGCGGAGCAGGACAATGCTGTAAATGGTGATTTAGTACACATTGTCTCAATAAACATTATTAATGGGTTTCTACTTGTTTCTCTACTTGATATCAGCCAAGTGATACCACTTTTAGCATTCACTGCCTCAGAATTTGTTAATTGGTCAATTGAAAATTACTAATTACTTGTTGCTACATGAATAAAGTTCATTGACCTCTGTGTATTTAAATAGGGATTTCATGTAGGGAATATTGTAATGGGTGCTACGGTTGAACGAAACATGATAAAAGCCTTAAATTTTGTAAGCAGATCTTGGTTGTGATCCTTGTTACTTTGGTAAACTAATATTTATTAAAACGTAGAAAGTTTGCGACAAATCTGAAGGAGCGCCCACACGCTCAAATTTTATCATTTTTTATGAAAACGCTTTGTCAAATTTTCTTTTACCTTTCAAAATTGGATTGTTGAGCTTATTTTACTTCTAGTTACACACGTACACCTCAATCATGAAAATTTGCATCTCCAGTGCCAGATAAGGGGTATTTTGAAGAAATTCATATAAATATTGATAGATTTTTGACCACCAGTATCTACATGTTCCATGGCTGGGTGGGCAATTAAGTTAGATATATCAAACATGTGTGAAAACTTAACATGTATGTTCAGGTGTGACCCCATAAATGAATTAATATTTTTGACCTAATTTTGTTTGTTACACCCTGTATTATGCGTCACCCTGTATAATGAGTTCTCATTGTATCATTTCTCAAATCATCTGAGTATATATGGTCGAATCCAACCAAAAGTGTACACGGCATGTTCAGGGCCATAACTTAAAAGTGTTAATCAATTGGCATTCGTTTTTGTATTGTGTTTATTCGCCTTGATCATACGCTCAAGCCATATATAATAATACCCCTTCTGTGAAAAAAACGTGAGACACAGAGACCCCAAAACATGCTATTTTTACCCATTTTTTTCAAAATATTTCTTAAAGTATTTTTAAAAACATCTAAATCAGTCATGAAAAGAAGTCATTGGATTGAATCTAAATTGATTTCCTGAAAGGTGTGTATTCAAAGATTGCCTGTTCAATTTTTCACATATTTGTACATAATTATGAATTGTTTGTGATAATTTTTTGAGTGGTATTTTTTACATTACCTACTGAATACAATTTTTCATAGCAGTAGATATATCTTTAAAAAATGGAAATCACTAATAAAGGCGCAATTATACAAGCTTTGATATGTCCAATACTGAAATGCATTACATTCGGACATCTTTATTATTTTGTTTAGCTGCCAGAAATTCTAAATGGCACAAAGGTAGGTTTGGTAAAAAATATGCATTACCTCCGAATACATGTTAAAAGCTGTGTCATTTCCACAAACTGAGAGAATAGTAAACAATAGTTAAGCAATAGGTGCAGGGTAATACACTCTTTATTTCTACCAAGTTTCAATAGCCTGCGTTTAAATATTTCTGAGATGTCAACAATAAAAGCAAGTATTCAGAGGTAAATTTCGGTAACCTAATGTTACCTACGAATACAATTTGACATCATGACAGTATTGTGAAACACCGCCATTCATGCCAATGCCCATATTGGTACATAACGAAGGTCTGTATGTTTGCTATCAAATCATATGTCAATGAAAGTTGCGAATTCACATACATGCCCACCATACAAAACTCAATACGGCTTAATTGTTGAAAAATATGTACTGAAATAGACGACGGTCTGCTCATTTGAAAGAAAAATCAGATTCAAGAAGATTAGATGGGGATAAATACTTGGATTTGTCAACTGTCATGTGTGCTTCATTTTAAATGTTTACCGACCTTCTGGTTTCTGAGTAATTTGTGTCCAAATTGATTTATTCGAAGGTAACTTTTGACGTTTTCGCTAAGGTTACCTACGAATACCATGGAAAAACGACTGTTCTCATTGTCTCATGATCTAGGCAACACAGTGATGGACCCTGGTATAAAGCTAATTGTAGTTGCCCTCAAACGAAAGGCCACAAGACGTAACTGACTCCAAGATGGACTTCACAAGTCTGCAATAACGTTTTTTAAGCAATTTGTGTGCAATTAAGCAAATTTTAAGTCACTTTAGTGCCTTTGTTTCTTACTTCAATCCTCTTTCAACCGCTGTGAACCGACATTATTAATACATGATAGGGTCTAAAGTATCAATAAGCGCACATAAAAAGAAAATAATACATTCAAAGTGCTTTATAAAATGAAGTTTTGATTGCGATATCAACCAAAAGTCTAATTTCTACCTACAAATACCGAAATGTTACTTACGAATACAACATAATACATGACATGTGTAATGAAGTGTCCCTACCAATGGAAATTAATTGTCAAAAACTTTAAGCGGTACCCCAGGACACTATTATTACCCATATACGGCTTCATTCAACAATTATTTATTATGTAAAATGGCTGATTAACTACTTGTATATCAAAATGAAGTGGTCAAAATCTTGCTAAAAGCATCAAAATTTTTTTGATCTAAGGTAACAGCATTTATTCATTTGGACGTACCATCTGAAAGACATCTAAAACTACCATTTTATTAATTCATTACCATAATAGCAAAATTTAAACCTCTAAACTCAATATAGATATTGTTAAATCGCTCATGTTACATACGAATACCCGGGTTTCTTCACCTTTTCATTGTATAAAGCGATAGGTGTATGCGTATAATTCCTAATATTCTTGAAAACATATATCCTACTCGTTCTTATACAATGTGTAAATTGATTCATACTCATTTGATAAATAAAATACAGAAACTTACCTAAACTTCATTTTCAAAAATAAACTAGCATAAATTGACTAAGATCATAATGATCGCGTTATAAAAATAAAAACGAATATTTTCTGGTTGAGCTAGCATTTTCCTGACACCCTGTGGTCTACATTACACGAAAAAAGCGTTAATGGGAATATTCCATTTGTTTTAGGTTGATTAGTCTTGCGATAGTGAAAGCATCCTAGTGGTATTCGTAGGTAACATTGGGTTTTGACATCACATTTACTATCACACGTCCTGGATTTATTTTTCAAGATTAGTAATGGCACTTTTGGTTCCTATAAGGCCAATATGTCATCAATCAATGGGCAAAAGGAAACAATTGTGGAGACATTTTTATTTCGGACTTTTATTTTTGGCCGGTGGACACTTTTGGTTGGATTCGACCATATACATATATGTTCTCAGAAAATATATAAATTATAATTTTATTGGGTTCTAATGCAAACTTATAATGGAGTTATAGCACCAAACCTGTAAAAGCATGTGATTTGCTTGAATAATGCATATGTCATGCAATTGGTACCCAGTATAAAAAACATGACCTTATTGTAATCCCATGCACTCAATCGATGGGCGCAGAAAGTCATTCAATGACGGTTCGGTAATGACATGACAAGATGTAGTTTGCATAATTATGCCCCGGAATTATGCAACCGTAACATTTTCATATTACATCAATTAAATGCACTATGATGAATATCAATATCATCATAGCGTAGGGTTAGTGCTATAATGTGTAGGCCCCTACCCCTGGACAGATTTGTTGACCTTCCTAAAGGGAGGGGCATATATACATGTACTTTTGGCCAGCCAAAAGGGGGATGTTTGCAAAAAGAGAGGGTAATCCCCGGGGGGGGATCACTCACATATCAAAGTGGTATGCATGCTCGTCCCAGCACCTCAAAAATGGACCCTAAATGGCGTAATCAGTGTGGAAAATTTCATCCCTTATTGGCGTAAGGCTCTGTAAATCTTACCCCTAAAATATGGCGTTATTAGGCGTAAAAACTAAAATGGACCCCTAAATGGCGTAAATTCTATAACAAACCCACTGAAGTTGAAAAAATATACCCTAAACGTCTAAACTTTACATGAAAAGCACCCTTTTTTCTAAAAACGTCGACGCCGCCACAAGGCAAAAAATCAACCCTTTTTCGACGTTTTTGGACGGGCATGCTTACCACTTTGGTATGCGAGTGAATCCCCCGGGGGGTAATCAAGTTTTGGCACATGTATTTGGGCATCATTTTGATATTACCCTCTATAAAGGAGGTGTTTATAGGGAACAGTGGCGTAACCAGGGCCCCCCCCCCCCCCGACACCAAAAACCTTCAGGAGAAGAAGAGCAAAAAATGGGGAAGGGGAAAAGGGGGAGGAGAAAAAGGGAGAAGAGAAAAGGGAAGGGAGAAGAGAAAAGGGAAAGAAAGAGGGAAGAAGATCTATACTACTTTCATTGTGCAATTTGTAATCTGAAACACTGATTTTTTAGCTTCTAATAATACATGTATGCCAAAAAAAAAGGAGCTTCAGGGGCTCCGCCCCCTTGACCCTGGACCCCACCAGGGGCCCTAAGGCGGGCCCCTGGATCCCACCCCTTTAACACTTCGCAGCAAGCCGCTTGCATATAAATACTACAACTTTGGGCAAACATTGGGAATTTTTTCAATCTTGCCTAAACAGGCTGGATTTTATTCCTTGCATCAAATTTCATACCCTAAATTTCGATCATTTCCGCATATTAGCAAAAAAATTTTGCAATTTTGCTACCCTTTTTTCCAATATTTTGACACCCTAAACTCGTTACGCGCGTATTGTGCTTACACACGAAAAACTACCCTTTTTACGCGTTTTTATTATCGCGGCCGGTGTTCAGGCCACAATGGGAGTGACCCCCCCGGGTGTTATAATGTAAAATTTCAAGTTTTAAATTTGAGTTCCCCTATAAGTCTGGCATGTGCAAGGGGGGACAAAGATTTTATGGCATGTCAAAAGAGATAGAGGAATGGTTTTTTGCGTGGCAGGGTACACATAGGCCTAAATATTGCTCAGTCGGTCATTGTATATCCAGGCTGGACACATCACACTACCGTGTGATGTGTCCAGTTCGTCGCCGAACTTACATATAAGATGGAGAGCTTAGCATAACGGCCTGCCTATTTACGCTTCCTGAAAACACTCTTGCACATAACATACAAAACCACAAATTCACTAACTTCAACTTGCACTACCGACACCATGAAAAATATTTTAATTATTACCGATCCTTCAGAATACTTGCAAATATTGGCAGTTTCATAAAATCCTGCTGCTGAAAATCGTAAATTCCACAATCTTCTGTCAGATCCAGGTCAGTAATCACAGGTGGGCGAATCTACCAGCGTGACAAGACCAGAGATAATAAAAAGGATGAGAGGCCACGCCTTACAAATAGCTAGCCTGATTGGCAAGCGTCGTCGCTGGCCAGATCTTCTACGGTCGTGTATGATGAGTAGAGACCATAGAGCCCTATATAGGGCTCTGTGGAAGAAACGGTTCCTAATTTTGAAGCCATGGATAATATATTCAGTTATACGAGAACCATATTTTTGTACCAATCACAGAACAGAATTTCACTTACTCACAGCTTATGTAATTCAAATAAAATAATAAAATGTAATATTATCATGATAGATGCACGTTTTATTAAAACTTGAAAAGATTATTAAGTCCAATAATTTGTTTGTGTTAGCTTGCACGAGTCACAAAATGGCGACCCATCACGCATTTTCTGCATGTGCCGACATTAGTAACTCATAGTGACTGTCCTCAAACTAGCGCCAGTGTGTCTCAGGCCTGATAACGACCCCAGGTAATTTTATGCAGAAAGTTTTCTTGCGAACAGCTGCAGGTGACAATTAAACAATGAACACGGCTTGTTTATGTACATGCGTGGGGAGGCTTGTACGTCAGCTGACGTGTTTTGGACATGTTCCGGCGTAAAAAGTGTCGTTTTTCTTCATGAAAAATACCAGCGATGACCAGTTTTTGTGGGCTATTTGATTTACAGGTATGTCGGTTCGTCATAGGGTAGAAATGATAGCTGTACAATTTGTATAACATACAGTTTAACATAGGCCTAAACATTTATGGGCACAAATCGACCTTCCGTATTATGCACAAGTATGTGGAAGTGGCAGGCATACGGTCATTGGTAAAATCAAAAATGACAAATAACAATCGTTGTAAACTTGTAGTAGGCCTATGGCAACAGATCATTTTAAGTTTAATGCAAGACCTGATGGATACATAACGTTCGAGATGTTTGGGCATGCCAAAAGGGGGAGGTAAAGCTTTTTAAAATGTCAAAAAAGCCCGGCAAAAAAGGCCATGAAGGCAGGGCAAACGTAGGCCTATATCTTTTCGCACAAATATTTTGGCACCACGATCGAGAGAGTTTAGTTCGTTAATTCATAAATCGGGGCCTAACACTTACTTACCTTTTATGCCCCAATAACCATGATAACAGAATAAATCCACTGTATCCACAAACCGTTTACCGTTTTATCCAAATGTAGCTCGTTCACATAGCGGTTCCGTTGTCCCACTGGCATATTAGTACACTATAAACGTAGATTGCATGGCGATCGGAGTGTTAATATCGTCAGAGCACCTCGGACTAATCCAAATGGTACATACAAAGGCAATACGCGAAAAGTGAAAGATATTCCATACAAATCGGATAGAACATCAAAATAGGACGGATATTAATTTTGCATGTTTGAAGCAAACAAGGTCAGTCAGTGAGGCAAAATATCACACAGGCTCTCAATATCCTCACAGTCAAGGGCGCACACCACTAAATAAAGTCCCATTGAAATACGTGTAAATATACATGAAGGTAAGTTTGTTTTCTACCCCATGTAAAATCATTTTTTCATATTTTGGTACATGTAGCACCAATGTCTTAAAGATTAAAATTTAATTTAAAATTGGTTTTTTGATACAAGTTGAGACTAACTTTTAAGCTACGGGGACCTGAACAGCGCCACCCTTATGTTCAGCTTGCATGAATGCCTCCTTACCATGTCTGCACGCGGATTAGTTTCGGGAGACAAACTTTTTGACCAGATCAAGATGCACCATTTTGCGATATTCTGAACATTGATCAATTGCATATCTTTTAATTTAATTATAATAAACAATCATGGATACTCATCTTGCTCCCAAGGGACACCCACTTGTTTTTACTACTGACCTATGTTTACCGGAACTATCAAGTGTTACACCAATTGCGGAAGGATTTAGTGGTGTGCTGCCTAAAATTTTAAAGAATTCAATAGAGGGCGTGAATATGAGTGAAGCCTGAAAACCTCATACTAAATTATCCCTAAATCGTGACAGCTGTTGTATTGACTTGATTTGTTACTTTGTGTTTTATTTTTTATAATGAATAATAAAAAATGACAAATTCCTGTGCTGCTGAAGAATGTGTATATAGAGGGCAGACTTCTCCGTTTTGCAAGTTCAGGTGCTGTATATAGCACTTACAATGCTGTTTGGATTATACCCAAACAGTAATATACCCAAACAAACTGTTTGGAGTATACCTTTATAGCATCTACAATGCTGATATACTCCAAACAAACTGTTTAGAATATACCTTTATTTTTGTACAGGTATTATTGATGTGCCCATTGACTCCAGATTATGCAGTTAGGAGAAGATCAATAGGCTACCACTTAATTCCGTTTATACCTAGTTGAGGTCCAATGCCCTTTAACCTTTTTTCCAATGCTCCGATGGAATCTATTATAATCATGTCTTGGGACACTTTCACCAGGGTAATGTAAATAAGCCACCCCCCTTCCCCAAAACAAGGTTGAATTATGTGATGTTGCTGTGCACCTAATAAGCATTAATTATGATTGGTGGGGAAACAGGTTATGAAAAGGTTTAGACTTGACACCAAACAAGAAATGTCTTTAAAGAAGACAAAGTTTATGGATCAGGTGTACAGGCTGTATCAAAATGATTACCATTGATACCCAACACTTTCTAGTGATTATAGACATGACTTCCACTTCCTATGCAACATAGGATCCATATAATTTACTGATTAATGTGATAAACAGTCATATACAATAAATTTAAGGTCTGGTCATTTTATCATTTTAAGGGAATCATCTGGAAGAACCAGGCTTTTCAATAACTATCAAAACTGCAGGGTACCAATCTTTTTGATACATCTTGTATAGTAAGTTGTTCTAATTTCCATGTAAATGAGGAACAAACAAATCGACACCAAAATATCCAATTATATTATAAGCCCTTGATAAGATAAGCATGTAATGTCACATAGTACATATTTAATTACGTAGTTAAAACTTGATTGAGATATGCCTATACACAAGCATAACCTGGACATGCGCATCCATAAAGCCCATATACTTTCAGAAACCAGGAGGAGAGATGAGGGAATTAAATGCTCAAATTATAAGGAAGCATGACTGGGTATATATGTATTAAGCATAGAGGTTAAGCATAGAGGTTACTATACACACAAAATAGTGGAAAAGCTACCAAATTAAACATTAATGTCTTTATCTCAAACACATAGTATTTAAAGGTGTTTTCATCTCAAACACTTTAATTCAACTATTCATTTATGAAAATCTATATTAATTACATTAGGCAATATCACTGGCAATTTCAATGTTTTAAATCTAATATGCTCCAAAGGGTTATTTGTGTACATTAAAATTAATCAAATTTTAGAATTCTTAATTTCATGGTAATGTATTTGACTGTAGGAGTAAGGGGACTTTCAAATCTTTGAAAGTACTTATCAAAAGAGATTATTTGATCAATAATTGACAGTTGAACTATGATAATCCCTTTTCAATCCTGTGTAAGGCAGGAAAGTTATTAGCCCATTCCTCAGAAAAAAAAACTTTTATCAACAAATCAATTCCCTCACTACACATAATAGCCAAGGTCACTATTTGGTATGTGTTTTAATATGTCGTAAAAGACTGCTATTTCTAACAAAACATTTCTGACAGTGCTCACACTGAAAGGGTTTTTCTTTAGTGTGAGTTCTGATGTGGTGCACAAGGCCACTTCTATCAGCAAAACATTTCTGACAAGTGCTTACACTGAAAGGATTTCTCTTTGGTGTGAGTTCTGATGTGGCACACAAGGCTAGCTTTTTTGTTTAAAGCATTTCTGACACTGCTCACACTAAAAGGGTTCCTCTTTGGTGTGAGTTTTGATGTGGCATACAAGGCTAGTATTTTTTGTAAAACATTTCTGACAGTGGTCACATTGAAATGGTTTCTCTTTGGTGTGAGTTCTGATGTGTCTTTTTAGAGTAAATTTATCAGTAAAATACTTTCTGTAGTGTGAATTCTGATGTGGTGCACAAGGCCACTTCTCTCAGCAAAACATTTCTGACAGTGCTCACACTGAAAGGATTTTTCTCTAGTGTGAGTTCTGATGTGGCGCACAAGGAAACTTCTATCAGCAAAACATTTCTGACAGTGCTCACACTGAAAGTGTTTCTCTTTGGTGTGAGTTCTGATGTGGGACACAAGGCTAGCTTTTTGTGCAAAACATTTCTGACAGTGCTCACATTGAAATGGTTTCTCTTTGGTGTGAGTTCTGATGTGTTGTTTAAGACTACCAGACCTTGCAAAACATTTCTGACAGTGCTCACACTGAAAAGGTTTCTCTTTGGTGTGAGTTATGATGTGGCGACGAAGGCCAGTTCTATCAGAAAAACATTTCTGACAGTGCTCACACTGAAAGGGTTTCTCTTTGGTGTGAGTTCTGATGTGGCACACAAGGCTACCACTTTGTGTAAAACATTTCTGACAGTAGTTACATTGAAATGGTTTCTCTTTGGTGTGAGTTCTAATGTGTCGTTTTAAAATATAGTTATGAGTAAAATCCTTCTGACAATATTCACACCGATAGGGTTTCAATTTTTCTAAGTTGTGAGTTCCAATGTGGGACAAAAGGTTACTTTTTTGGGCAAAATATTTCTGACAGTACTCACACTGAAAGGGTTTTTCTTTGGTGTGAGTTCTGATATGGTTCACAAGGCTATAATTTGTAGTAAAACACTTCTGACAATATTCACACTGATATGTTTTCTCTTTTGTGTGAGTTCTGATGTGGAGCACAAGACTACCTTTTAGAGCAAAACATTTCTTACAATAATCACACTGAAAGGGTTTTTTTTTAGTGTGAGTTCTCATGTGGCTCACAAGGTTAGATCTGTAGGCAAACCATTTCTCACAGTGCTCACACTGAAGTTTCTCTTTGGTGTTAGTTCTGATGTGGTGCCCAAGAACACTGTTTTCACCAAAACATTTCTGTGTCTCTTTGATATTACATTGACACGATAGCTTCCAGTGGTTATTCACATGTCTTTTCAGCTCACCATTGTTTGACAAGCTTTTCTGGCAAAACATACTTTTGTATCTACGAGCCCGCACATATTTAATTAGATGTCTGTTAACATGGGTTTTCAACCTGTCCAAAGAATAATGCTCAAGTTGGCAAAATGCACAAGAAAATGGTTTCAAATGTTTCATCGCCATATCTACAATTGTATTTACACAGTGAACTGCAGATTAATCCAACAACAAATAAAGATGTGTGTACACCTCAAACCCACCATGGAAGTCAATGCTAGCAAAGATGTCCTTGAGCGGAACAGCAAGTACTACCAGACCACAATCCTGTCTCGGCCCAAGCTCTCCTTTTATTGATGTTCAACTGCAGATATATGTATATCAGTGGATCAAACTACCTGAAACATTAAAAGAACACAATGCTTGATATTATATTGCTTGTTGCATCCCTTTAGCAGATTGAAACAGAAAATTAAATTAGATTGTTAGATTAAGATATTAAGTTGTATGCAGTGGTGATAAGGGTATAATAATCACACTCAATATTTGCACCCTTTATATTTTAATTTAAGCACAACAAAATGTTACAGCACATAATTCCTTATTTTTTGCCCGGTATGTTAGTTCATTAAAGTATATCAAAACAATTTGAACAATATTGAGGGCATCCTCTTCAGAAGATGCAATGGTATATTATTGCTCCAATTGTTTGTTTCCCAAAATAAATTTAATAATGACATTGCATAAACACCAGAGTTGTTGCAAGCCTATGGCCAGTAAAGCAATGGGAAGCTATTAAGCCCGGGCTATTAGGGGAAGTCACAGTCATTGTACCATTTTAGGCTGCAAACGTGGTTCTGACATATTCTAATGATGGCGGAATAAATGTAGAGCGCTTTGAGGCTGTTTACGGCATAAAGTACTATAAAAATATACATTTATTTTTTATTTTTTACAATATTACTCTAATTATTTGTTTCCCAAAATAAATTAAATATTGACAGTGCATAAACACAGTGTTGTAGCTTTGTGCCTGCCAGCAAACCTATGGCCAGTAAAACTGCCCTGTCAGTTGGGTAAAATTTCATGAATCAATTAAGTTTACAGTTTCAAAAATATCCACTGATTCATGAAACCAAGCCACACCTTTAAAGCTTCACTCTATCCCTACACACCCCCTGAATTAACTGGGAAAAAACTGAATGTAAACATCTCAAAAAAAAGTAACTAACCCCCCTTAAATAATGGCCATTATTATAAAAGGGGCTATTGTATTATTAATCTGTAAAATGTGTTGGCAGCAGAATTTATTTTTGCGCATTTTGACACCTCATTTAATACGATAGCCCAGAAAACAATAAAACTCCGGTCAATTTAATGGAGTGGTCGAGGTCCAGATTTGAAAGTTGCACTTACATAAGCTTATACATACAATACAAAAACACTCAGATATCATTACACAGATTTCCATCCATTATGCTGAATACAAAATCAATACAATTTACTGCAACTTTCAAATCTTGGGTTACATTGATTTAAATCTACGATGTGACATCAATATTTAGTCAATTGCTACAAATGAGGTGTCAAAATGTGCAGAAATAAATTCTGCTTCCAACCCATTTTACAGATCTACAATAATACAATCGCCCGTTTTTGAATAATGGTCATTATTTAAGGGGGGGGGGTAGTTCCTTTTTGATATATTTATATGAATATAAATTGTGAGGTGTATTGACAGGGCTAACTTCACCTTTTTGTATGTTCAGGTGCTGTATTTGTGACATCCCGTATGTCAAAAGCAGACACCTTTGGGCAGGATCGTAAATGGAGAAATAGCCAAAAATCTGCCTGAGGGTAACTTTTTCACAATTTGGGTTTGTTGAGAATTTGTGATGTTGAGTATACATCTATAGCATGCTGTTTAAATTTGTACATTTCACCAAACAATGTTGAATAATATAGCCACCCATCTGGCCGTCATTTTAGACGGGGAGTTTGCTCCTGGGACGGGCAAAATTAATGCCTTTGACAGATGCTATATTATAAATTGTATGTTTTGAGAAGCTAATTGACTTTTTTAGTAGACCCAATTGGTAGAACAAGGCCATATCAACACATTTGAACTCTTTGAATCCCCAATGGGCTATAGACGTCTGGTAAATGTTTTTTAAGGTCAAATTAGGACCTGTGCAATTTTATTCAAATGACGGGCAACTCTCAATTTCTAGCTAAGACCCTGCCCTAGGGTCTATACCCCCTGAATGTCAATATACATGTATGTTCGGATGTCAATATATGTTCTTCAATATGCACTTCAAATACAGCAGCAGACCAGCTGTTAATTGAATACCTGATTGGAAGAAGGGCCCAACTCCATCAAAACTGTTTTTGAGATATTAAGGGAGGTCTAATGAGCGTGAACCTGGTTTGGATGCAGAGGGAGTGTGCCTGTAACAGACACAGCCACCAGAAACGGACCAGCTCAGATCGCGCGCCAAATAAGTTTGCAGTCCAGAAATTTCATTTCCTTGCAAAAAATAGGCAGAGGTGGGAATCGAACCCGGGACCTCCGTGTTGTAAAACCTACTGCGTTACCACTGAGCCAACTGACAATTAGCTATGAGAATTAAGTTTGATAGTAATCCTTGATATTGCTGAATAGAATAAATCAATATTGATAGGTCTATTTATATGTACGATGCTATTCAAATTGGCCTATAAACTAGGAATATAATGTGAAATGACTATCAATCGATCAATTAATCAAGTTGTCAAGTTATCAACAATCAATAATAAACCGACGTAGGCCTATCATGGAATATTACTATTAAACTAGGCCTACTAACTATATAATATACCAAATAAATAAAAAAGTCAGTATATAAATAAATAGGCATAGGCCTAAATAAATAAATAAATACATAATGCAGAATGCAGTTAGTATTTTAGTTGCAAAATTTCAAACATTCTATTCACACATTCTATTATAATTTTCTGCTATACACGCAAAGGACCTGTGCCTTTAATATGTCCGCGCCTAATCAATAATGAGTCTTTCACCATGCTCACACACCATGTTAAACTATTGTATCCCTGTATAGTATTATCTACTGACCAAGTCCTAATACCTCAATGAAATGGATGCTATAACGTACCCAATCAAGCGAACATATCAAGGTCATATCAGGGCGTTATACAAAGAATGGTCAAAGGTCAACGTTTCCAAAGAAGTATAGTAATAGATGTAGACACAAGCTTTCGTGCGGGAAACATAAACACATAGTCGTCAGTCGTGTGGTTTTTATGAGATTTGATACGGCGCTGAAGTCTATGGCTGTCCCAAAATCAGTACCAGACCCGGTTACCAGACGGCAATGTGTGTGTTGTTACAAGGAATACAAACTCATTTTACCAATAAGTGAACCACATAGAGGAATACGACATCTATCGTGAGCCGATCTGCATTCTGTTGCCTGCAAAAGCCGACGATCAGGTAAAATTCTAAAAGCAGCGTGACTAGATATTTGCGTTAATTTCATGATACGTGTAAAACGCATTGAAAACGCCAAATTGCAGTCATAAAATATATAATATTAGTAAATCACCCAATCGAATGTTAACGTAGGTATGTGGAAAAGAACTGCAATAACAATAACAAACTATGTGCCCAAAGAGTTGTCTTTGGCATGTCGCTTTTTTGAAATATCACCAAAAATATCAAATTTGGGAAAAACGCCCCAAAATTTAAAACAAACACGAACCTTCCAAAATAAATATATATTAGCACTCGGCGGCCCAGTCACTACCTGCCGCTGTGATTTGGGGTAACTCATTGCTTCCCCTCTCCAGATACCGGTACTTCAAGGTCGCTCATACCCCAGCCCTTAAGAAAAAACTTAATATTTGGAAAAGTTTTATAAGCAGAATGTTTTTATCTTCAGGGGACCTTTAATACATGAACATACAATATTACATACATTCGAAATTATATATGATGTTTCCATGGCAACGGTACAGGTATTAATACGGGCTGGAGTTGGGCCCTTCTTCCACTAATATAATGCAAGTGCCAGTTCCGTAAGCAGATGTGTTATAAATAGCTACAGAAAGTTGGTAATTATCAAGTAGAAGCATGTAATATGTTAGCACGAAAGTTTATTGCAGTGAAAAGCAGATTTCATGGATGAACGAAATTACTCTTTAACCCAATATTTGTGGAAGAAGGGCCCAACTCCATGGAGTTGGGCCTTTCTTCCATGAAAACCATGATTAAGACTATTTAGAGAGTGGATTTTGGCTCATCTTTCACACACAAGTGGAACAATCTGCTGGCAATAAAATACCAAGTCTAACTCATTTTTGTACAAAATTGGGAGTTGGGCCCTTCTTCCACTCAGGTATTCAATTGAATACATGAATACAAAACCCACCCAAGTCCATGGGAAGTGATTTTGAGAGAAAAACCTGTGTATCATTTTAATTCCTTCAGTTAGATTTACCTGGTCAATGTGGTAAGTTCTACGTGCAAATGAGTGGATTAACCTGTATTAGGTATGACGATTAGCATTTCAGGGACTTCGTGGTGGGGTTCATTTTAAATTTGGACTTGGGTGGTTTTTTGAATCATATACAAAGACAACAATGTTAGAACGAGATTACCACTGGTAAGATAATACAAAATAAAGCACACATGTATACATGTATAATGTTGATAAGCATTCTGCCATGTAATATAAACCACACACTTTCCTTTATTAAACCCATTTTTTTTCAAAAGTCACTCTCTAGCAATGAATGTGTTACAAGTGGACTTTATACATACTGGATTTCAATCAATGTGCTACAAGACTCAAATCATGGAATTGGGTGGTTCTTTCATATATGCTATTTTTCACATGCTCAATAGACACACAGGATGAATTTGAGTTGTTCTTTCAAACATATGACAGGCCTATGTATAGCAACAATTTCCCATGCTTAACTCAATTTAGCCAACGTATGGACTTGGGTGGGTTTTGTATTCATATATGGTCATTTTCACGGTAAAGGGTGTAACTTTGGATTTTTAACATTTTAATCCGTAGTGTTCTAATAAAGCCACAGAATTCCATAATTTTTGGCCACATAAGTCATCTAGTTAGCAGCTACCTTGGGTAGCATAATCAGCTTTGGGAGTTACTGCGTTCAGTTTTAGCAGGCTTTGAAAAACTATAAAAAACAGTAACATTTTTGTAAAACCCTGTGTTTTCTTCAGTTAGTTCATGGATAATTTTTCTTATCCTGAAAGTACAGTCATATGTTCAGTAAACACTGCCACATTAGATTTAATTGTGAACGGCCCTGTATTTTTGAGAACCGGACTTCGATATTTGTCGTTTCGGAAGCTTCATTTTCCGTTAACAATTGTTAACAAACTTTGTGGGTGTAGCTTTGGTTCATAATTCTTGGTTATTTCTTCACTTCTTCTTGATTTATAACAGTTGTTATCTTAACTTGAAATGGGTAACAAAATTAGCCGATTTGCAAGCTTTTAAAATTTTTATAAAATCTTGACTTCAAATAGCCGTTTTTCCGTTAACTTTTTGAAGCCTCCGAAACAAACTGTTCAGCAAGCTTGTGCAAATATAAATAAAAGAGCTCATCCAATCTATTTATCAAAATGTAGCAAAGTAGATCCTCAAGTCACATGTTTTTAAATCGTGGAGATATATATCACCGTTTGAAAATGGGACCCAATACAAACTTTCCGTTAACAATTGAAGCCTCCGAAACAAATGAAGCCTCCGAAACAACAGTAAACTTAATTATCATCTATGCATATCTAAATTGGTGTGTTTCATACTGATATCTGCATTGTAATTATTACTTGATATGTGCAGAATGTCATAAATTTAAAAAAAAATTGACATTATGGTTAATGTTTGAAAAATATACTGATAACTTAAAAAGCCTGTTTCGGAGGCTTCACATGCAAAAAACACCATACTTAACAAATGGGTGAAAAAATTAATGTGTGATAAATCTACAATATCTGCCGCATAGAATCATTGATTCAATACACACAAGAAAATAACAGCTTAGATGATCCCAACACTGTTGTTTTCAAAAAACTACTTCTGCAATGTTTAACAATTGTTAACATGAAGCCTCCGAAACAAAAAAAAATGACTTGCTGTGATAATTTAATTTTGTCACAACTGAAATTCAATACTTAGAAGCAAAGCATGAAAATTGGTAATTGTGATATTTTTTACCTATTTTTTATGTCAACTTGTAGTAGTTAGCTAAATATTTTACTTTTATGATCACCTGTGTTGTTAACTGAAGCCTCCGAAACACAAATCGCTTGAATTGCCAATTCTAAAAATAACTCCAATTTCTGTGAAACTTGGCTGGGAGGTTCCTTTCATCAAGTAGTATTTGTACATGAAGTTAGACATTCAAATTATTTTAGGAACCCAATTAAAACTTAAAAAATATATGTTTAAGGTTTGGAAATTTCCATTGTAAATGACACTTGATGTTAAAAATTTTCAAAACTGCAATTACAAACATAGCAAAACATGGTATAAAATTTAACTTATATCTGTTGACTTACTTTGGAATGGAATTTCACATGTATTCCAGCTTTCATGTCAAAATTTTCTGAGGTTATGTAAAATACATCTTTTCTTAGATTTTAACCAAAATGTTATGCAAATGTCAAATTTTTTATTAGAAATCAAAAGGTTTAAGCCTTGAAACATTATTTTACTTGAATTTAAGTTGCTTCTATGCATGATTTCAGTAAACAGAAACATATTTAAGTGGTTTGAAATTTTGACCCTAAAATCAAAAGTTACACCCTTTACCGTGAAAATGACCATATTCAATTATTACCGATCCTGTAGAATAATTAACTTACTCTTCAATTTCATGGAATCCCGTTGCTCAGAATTGCAAATTTATACCACTCGCTCGCTTTCGCAGAAAAGCGAAGCCTCCGGCTACCTCGTGGCACTGGGCATGACGTCATCATGGACATGTGCAAAATTTCCGACGGGCACCTTATTTATTTATAACCCGTTTTGTGATTGGTTGCAAAAACCATTAATTGCAATCGTAAGCCAATCAATGAACGCGACGGCCTTTTACGGTATAAATTAATGTGACCCGCCAGTAAAGTACGTCTAACCTGATTGGTTTACAAAACTACTTTGATAATTGCCAAGCCAGGCAGCGTGCTCGATGCTTTAAACAACCTGGTCGTAGAGGTGGTTTTGGTACAATTACCGAATAGGGTGCAACTTGCTAGACTTTGTTTGAGTCCAGTCCTCATTTACGGGGTTAGGGTTTAGGGTTGGGGTAGGGCAGTCTTGTAATAAGACTAGTAGAGTTGCACCCTATTCGGCAATCGCTCCGAGGTTTTCGAGAGGCAGATTGATGTGGACTCGTGGTGATCCAGCGATCGAGTATAAATTCAGCATGACTTCTGCTCTTGCAGGTGCAATAACAATACATGGACACAATCACTGACATTTACACAACGAAATAATGAATTATTTATGACATGCATGTGCTGGATTTTACGATCGAGGTAAGGTTTTCGGCCTGTCCCTGCGTGAATATCGTTAGTTTTCAGCATCAAAGATACTTGCGATGACCAGTTTTTTGCAGACACTTTGATAACAGGTAACTTTTATAGGTCATAGGGTAGAAACGATTGTTGTACAATTGTACGAAAATGTACATTTTGTTATAGGCCTAAAATGTTTACAAAAATATATTGGTCCACACGTTGTGCATGTATTCAGTTGTTCGACGTATACTAGCTCGAGATACTCTAGCTAAAATACAGGTTTACATTTACTATCTTACATTATCTTGCTGTATTTCAGCTAGAGCGCCAGACGACAAGCTTGCCTTCAGGGTTTTTTTGGTGTACATTACTGGTACGTAAGATGAAGAAGAAACCCGCCTCGGAGCCCGCCGTACTCATTTCATTGTACTTATTGCAATTTGCCTCCATATATTACGTTATGCCTGGTCGAGCACCCTCACAGACCCGAACGTAATCAACACAAAGCTTTTGTGAGGATTAGTGAGTGGATAAGAAATGGACAGCGGAGGATACGAAGGACACGCCGATTGTTAGTTGTCAATCATGAATTGCCGCAACGTTTTAATATTATACTACATGGCATTCCGCAACCGCCAATGGTTAATTCATAAATCGGGGCTACTAACACTAGTAACAGGTCTTTAGATACAAATAACAGAAACAATCCACTGTATCCACATACCGTTTATCATATCCAAATGGTACATACAAAGGCAATGCGCGAAAATTGAAAGATATTCAAGATATTCCATACAAACCGGATAGAACACAGTCAAAATAGGACGGGTATTAAACGTATACATGTTGGAGCAAACAAAAAGAGGAGAGCGTGGCCTAGCGGTTAAGGCATAGGACTGTGAACCCAAAGGTCAAGGGTTCGAATCCCAGGTCCGGCTCTTTGTGTCCTTGAGCAAGACACTTCACTCTACTTGCTTAGTGCTTCGGAGGGCACTTTAAGCTGTCGGTCCTGTACATGCATATTTTCTCACATTAATGTAGTGTGCACGTTAAAGAACGTCACAGGCTATTCGAAAAGAGCAGGGGATCATCCCGGTCATGTTGACTGTACTTCAAAATACACTCATCTACTCTAGGTTCCAGAGTAAAAAATAAGTACAGCTTGTCTGTACGCAGTGCGACAATACTCATACATATGAGGGAGGCACTTATAAGGAAGAAGAAGAAGAAGGGGGCACACCACTAAATCAATGCGCCATTTGTGTAACCCTAATGAGTTCCGGTAAAAAACAGAAACTTTTTGAGGTATTTTGGGCTGGTCTGTAGACTTATTAATCAGAAAGAGTGGCGAATTATAGCTTAAATAAAAGTGTAAAGCCTATACATAAATTTGAGTCGCCAAAAAAGTCGCATTTTTATAATTATTGAGAAAATAGGTCCGCGAATTAAAAAATGGCAGAATCGGGTTTGCAGTCTTGAGAGCATGTCAAAAACAGTGAGGGCGCTGTTCGCGGCCTCCTAGCGGGAAAACGAGATGGAAGAACCCCCATACATTGAAACATATGTTAAACTTTCATCGATTTGCAATCGACTGGTCATCATAAAATATTTTAAAACGAGCCCAAAAGGCCTCAAAATGAGCAAAGAAAACCGGTGTTTTTACACGTGTTTCAATGGGAAGATTATTTAGTGGTGTGCGCCCTTCGAAGGGCCTAGGCGTAAAATCGTGCTCTTGAGAGATTCAGCCAAAATTGAAGTTGGCTTTCTATTAATGTGCGGTTTTTTAAATTATATAGATATTTTTTATGTTAGTGAATATATTTAATGCGTTTTAGACGCAAGTCGCGCTAAGTTTATTCTCTCAGAGGCCTTCAAAGTTAAAGAAACTGTCAAAATTGTGAGAAAACTAATATTTCTCAGATTTGAAGCAAAATTGTCTTAAGGTGACAAATCGGCACAAGTCTTTAAACCTCTCAAATCTTAATTATTTTATAGGGGGGTGATTGTTGTAAAATCATTAATATATAGACCTTTGCCATTATGAAACCTAATTTCTTTTCATTTTAAAGCGGTTTTTAGCAGATAAACGGTCTAAAACTATATGTTGAGAATTGGTATTTAATGCAAATCTAGGGTAATAAGCACAAATGGTCAAAATGTTGAAAATGTGCACATTTTTGGAATGCACCATGTATCTTTGATAGGACATTTCTCTTGATGTGGATATCACAGAGCACTCAAACCTTGAGTGTTTTACTCAAAACATTTTATATTTCAAGAAAAATATAAAAAATTCGATTTTATGAACATCATTATTTCTTTAAGGGGGCACACCACTAAATCAATGCGCCATTTGTGTAACCCTAATGAGTTCCGGTAAAAAACAGAAACTTTTTGAGGTATTTTGGGCTGGTCTGTAGACTTATTAATCAGAAAGAGTGGCGAATTATAGCTTAAATAAAAGTGTAAAGCCTATACATAAATTTGAGTCGCCAAAAAGTCGCATTTTTATAATTATTGAGAAAATAGGTCCGCGAATTAAAAAATGGCAGAATCGGGTTTGCAGTCTTGAGAGCATGTCAAAAACAGTGAGGGCGCTGTTCGCGGCCTCCTAGCGGGAAAACGAGATGGAAGAACCCCCATACATTGAAACATATGTTAAACTTTCATCGATTTGCAATCGACTGGTCATCATAAAATATTTTAAAACGAGCCCAAAAGGCCTCAAAATGAGCAAAGAAAACCGGTGTTTTTACACGTGTTTCAATGGGAAGATTATTTAGTGGTGTGCGCCCTTCGAAGGGCCTAGGCGTAAAATCGTGCTCTTGAGAGATTCAGCCAAAATTGAAGTTGGCTTTCGATTAAATTGCGGTTTTTGATTTATATAGATATTTTTTATGTTAGTGAATATATTTAATGCGTTTTAGACGCAAGTCGCGCTAAGTTTATTCTCTCAGAGGCCTTCAAAGTTAAAGAAACTGTCAAAGATTGTGAGAAAACTAATATTTCTCAGATTTGAAGCAAAATTGTCTTAAGGTGACAAATCGGCACAAGTCTTTAAACCTCTCAAATCTTAATTATTTTATAGGGGGGTGATTGTTGTAAAATCATTAATATATAGACCTTTGCCATTATGAAACCTAATTTCTTTTCATTTTAAAGTGGTTTTAGCAGATAAACGGTCTAAAACTATATGTTGAGAATTGGTATTTAATGCAAATCTAGGGTAATAAGCACAAATGGTCAAAATGTTGAAAATGTGCACATTTTTGGAATGCACCATGTATCTTTGATAGGACATTTCTCTTGATGTGGATGTCACAGAGCACTCAAACCTTGAGTGTTTTACTCAAAAAATTTATATTTCAAGAAAAATATAAAAAAATTCGATTTTATGAACATCATTATTTCTTGAAGGGGGCACACCACTAAATCAATGCGCCATTTGTGTAACCCTAATGAGTTCCGGTAAAAAACAGAAACTTTTTGAGGTATTTTGGGCTGGTCTGTAGACTTATTAATCAGAAAGAGTGGCGAATTATAGCTTAAATAAAAGTGTAAAGCCTATACATAAATATGAGAAGAAAAAAAAGTCGCATTTTTATAATTATTGAGAAAATAGGTCCGCGAATTAAAAATGGCAGAATCGGGTTTGCAGTCTTGAGAGCATGTCAAAAACAGTGAGGGCGCTGTTCGCGGCCTCCTAGCGGGAAAACGAGATGGAAGAACCCCATACATTGAAACATATGTTAAACTTTCATCGATTTGCAATCGACTGGTCATCATAAAATATTTTAAAACGAGCCCAAAAGGCCTCAAAATGAGCAAAGAAAACCGGTGTTTTTACACGTGTTTCAATGGGAAGATTATTTAGTGGTGTGCGCCCTTCGAAGGGCCTAGGCGTAAAATCGTGCTCTTGAGAGATTCAGCCAAAATTGAAGTTGGCTTTCGATTAAATTGCGGTTTTTGATTTATATAGATATTTTTATGTTAGTGAATATATTTAATGCGTTTTAGACGCAAGTCGCGCTAAGTTTATTCTCTCAGAGGCCTTCAAAGTTAAAGAAACTGTCAAAATTGTGAGAAAACTAATATTTCTCAGATTTGAAGCAAAATTGTCTTAAGGTGACAAATCGGCACAAGTCTTTAAACCTCTCAAATCTTAATTATTTTATAGGGGGGTGATTGTTGTAAAATCATTAATATATAGACCTTTGCCATTATGAAACCTAATTTCTTTTCATTTTAAAGCGGTTTTTCGCAGATAAACGGTCTAAAACTATATGTGGAGAATTGGTATTTAATGCAAATCTAGGGTAATAAGCACAAATGGTCAAAATTTTGAAAATGTGCACATTTTTGAATGCACCATGTATCTTTGATAGGACATTTCTCTTGATGTGGATGTCACAGAGCACTCAAACCTTGAGTGTTTTACTCAAAAAATTTATATTTCAAGAAAAATATAAAAAATTCGATTTTATGAACATCATTATTTCTTGAAGGGGCACACCACTAAATCAATGCGCCATTTGTGTAACCCTAATGAGTTCCGGTAAAAAACAGAAACTTTTTGAGGTATTTTGGGCTGGTCTGTAGACTTATTAATCAGAAAGAGTGGCGAATTATAGCTTAAATAAAAGTGTAAAGCCTATACATAAATTTGAGTCGCCAAAAAGTCGCATTTTTATAATTATTGAGAAAATAGGTCCGCGAATTAAAAAATGGCAGAATCGGGTTTGCAGTCTTGAGAGCATGTCAAAAACAGTGAGGGCGCTGTTCGCGGCCTCCTAGCGGGAAAACGAGATGGAAGAACCCCATACATTGAAACATATGTTAAACTTTCATCGATTTGCAATCGACTGGTCATCATAAAATATTTTAAAACGAGCCCAAAAGGCCTCAAAATGAGCAAAGAAAACCGGTGTTTTTACACGTGTTTCAATGGGAAGATTATTTAGTGGTGTGCGCCCTTCGAAGGGCCTAGGCGTAAAATCGTGCTCTTGAGAGATTCAGCCAAAATTGAAGTTGGCTTTCGATTAAATTGCGGTTTTTGATTTATATAGATATTTTTATGTTAGTGAATATATTTAATGCGTTTTAGACGCAAGTCGCGCTAAGTTTATTCTCTCAGAGGCCTTCAAAGTTAAAGAAACTGTCAAAATTGTGAGAAAACTAATATTTCTCAGATTTGAAGCAAAATTGTCTTAAGGTGACAAATCGGCACAAGTCTTTAAACCTCTCAAATCTTAATTATTTTATAGGGGGGTGATTGTTGTAAAATCATTAATATATAGACCTTTGCCATTATGAAACCTAATTTCTTTTCATTTTAAAGCGGTTTTTAGCAGATAAACGGTCTAAAACTATATGTTGAGAATTGGTATTTAATGCAAATCTAGGGTAATAAGCACAAATGGTCAAAATGTTGAAAATGTGCACATTTTTGGAATGCACCATGTATCTTTGATAGGACATTTCTCTTGATGTGGATGTCACAGAGCACTCAAATCTTGAGTGTTTTACTCAAAAAATTTTAGAAAGGAAGAAAACTATAACATAATTCGGTCTTATGAACTACATATCTCATTAAAGGGAGCACACAACTAAATCAAAGCGCCATTTGGGTACCCCTAATGAGTTCCGGTAAAAAACAGAAACTTTTTGAGGTATTTTGGGCTGGTCTGTAGACTTATTAATCAGAAAGAGTGGCGAATTATAGCTTAAATAAAAGTGTAAAGCCTATACATAAATTTGAGTCGCCAAAAAGTCGCATTTTATAATTATTGAGAAAATAGGTCCGCGAATTAAAAAATGGCAGAATCGGGTTTGCAGTCTTGAGAGCATGTCAAAACAGTGAGGGCGCTGTTCGCGGCCTCCTAGCGGGAAAACGAGATGGAAGAACCCCCATACATTGAAACATATGTTAAACTTTCATCGATTTGCAATCGACTGGTCATCATAAAATATTTTAAAACGAGCCCAAAAGGCCTCAAAATGAGCAAAGAAAACCGGTGTTTTTACACGTGTTTCAATGGGAAGATTATTTAGTGGTGTGCGCCCTTCGAAGGGCCTAGGCGTAAAATCGTGCTCTTGAGAGATTCAGCCAAAATTGAAGTTGGCTTTCGATTAAATTGCGGTTTTTTGTTTTATTTTGATAGTTTTTATGTTAGTGAATATATTTAATGCGTTTTTGATGCAAGTCGCGCTAAGTTTATTCTCTCAGAGGCCTTCAAAGTTAAAAAAAAAAAAAAAAATTGTGAGAAAACTAATATTTCTCAGATTTGAAGCAAAATTGTCTTAAGGTGACAAATCGGCACAAGTCTTTAAACCTCTCAAATCTTAATTATTTTATAGGGGGGGTGATTGTTGTAAAATCATTAATATATAGACCTTTGCCATTATGAAACCTAATTTCTTTTCATTTTAAAGCGGTTTTTAGCAGATAAACGGTCTAAAACTATATGTTGAGAATTGGTATTTAATGCAAATCTAGGGTAATAAGCACAAATGGTCAAAATTTTGAAAATGTGCACATTTTGGAATGCACCATGTATCTTTGATAGGACATTTCTCTTGATGTGGATGTCACAGAGCACTCAAACCTTGAGTGTTTTACTCAAAAAATTTATATTTCAAGAAAAATATAAAAAAATTCTATTTTATGAACATCATTATTTCTTGAAGGGGGCACACCACTAAATCAATGCGCCATTTGTGTAACCCTAATGAGTTCCGGTAAAAAACAGAAACTTTTGAGGTATTTTGGGCTGGTCTATAGACATATAGACCAGAAAGAGTGGCGAATTATAGCTTAAATAAAAGTGTAAAGCCTATACATAAATTTGAGTCGCCAAAAAGTCGCATTTTATAATTATTGAGAAAATAGGTCCGCGAATTAAAAAATGGCAGAATCGGGTTTGCAGTCTTGAGAGCATGTCAAAAACAGTGAGGGCGCTGTTCGCGGCCTCCTAGCGGGAAAACGAGATGGAAGAACCCCATACATTGAAACATATGTTAAACTTTCATCGATTTGCAATCGACTGGTCATCATAAAATATTTTAAAACGAGCCCAAAAGGCCTCAAAATGAGCAAAGAAAACCGGTGTTTTTACACGTGTTTCAATGGGAAGATTATTTAGTGGTGTGCGCCCTTCGAAGGGCCTAGGCGTAAAATCGTGCTCTTGAGAGATTCAGCCAAAATTGAAGTTGGCTTTCGATTAAATTGCGGTTTTTTGATTTATATAGATATTTTTATGTTAGTGAATATATTTAATGCGTTTTAGACGCAAGTCGCGCTAAGTTTATTCTCTCAGATGCCTTCAAAGTTAAAGAAACTGTCAAAAATTGTGAGAAAACTAATATTTCTCAGATTTGAAGCAAAATTGTCTTAAGGTGACAAATCGGCACAAGTCTTTAAACCTCTCAAATCTTAATTATTTTATAGGGGGGTGATTGTTGTAAAATCATTAATATATAGACCTTTGCCATTATGAAACCTAATTTCTTTTCATTTTAAAGCGGTTTTTAGCAGATAAACGGTCTAAAACTATATGTTGAGAATTGGTATTTAATGCAAATCTAGGGTAATAAGCACAAATGGTCAAAATGTTGAAAATGTGCACATTTTTGGAATGCACCATGTATCTTTGATAGGACATTTCTCTTGATGTGGATGTCACAGAGCACTCAAACCTTGAGTGTTTTACTCAAAAAATTTATATTTCAAGAAAAATATAAAAAATTCGATTTTATGAACATCATTATTTCTTGAAGGGGCACACCACTAAATCAATGCGCCATTTGTGTAACCCTAATGAGTTCCGGTAAAAACAGAAACTTTTTGAGGTATTTTGGGCTGGTCTGTAGACTTATTAATCAGAAAGAGTGGCGAATTATAGCTTAAATAAAAGTGTAAAGCCTATACATAAATTTGAGTCGCCAAAAAGTCGCATTTTATAATTATTGAGAAAATAGGTCCGCGAATTAAAAATGGCAGAATCGGGTTTGCAGTCTTGAGAGCATGTCAAAAACAGTGAGGGCGCTGTTCGCGGCCTCCTAGCGGGAAAACGAGATGGAAGAACCCCCATACATTGAAACATATGTTAAACTTTCATCGATTTGCAATCGACTGGTCATCATAAAATATTTTAAAACGAGCCCAAAAGGCCTCAAAATGAGCAAAGAAAACCGGTGTTTTTACACGTGTTTCAATGGGAAGATTATTTAGTGGTGTGCGCCCTTCGAAGGGCCTAGGCGTAAAATCGTGCTCTTGAGAGATTCAGCCAAAATTGAAGTTGGCTTTCGATTAAATTGCGGTTTTTGATTTATATAGATATTTTTATGTTAGTGAATATATTTAATGCGTTTTAGACGCAAGTCGCGCTAAGTTTATTCTCTCAGAGGCCTTCAAAGTTAAAGAAACTGTCAAAATTGTGAGAAAACTAATATTTCTCAGATTTGAAGCAAAATTGTCTTAAGGTGACAAATCGGCACAAGTCTTTAAACCTCTCAAATCTTAATTATTTTATAGGGGGGTGATTGTTGTAAAATCATTAATATATAGACCTTTGCCATTATGAAACCTAATTTCTTTTCATTTTAAAGCGGTTTTTAGCAGATAAACGGTCTAAAACTATATGTTGAGAATTGGTATTTAATGCAAATCTAGGGTAATAAGCACAAATGGTCAAAATTTTGAAAATGTGCACATTTTTGGAATGCACCATGTATCTTTGATAGGACATTTCTCTTGATGTGGATGTCACAGAGCACTCAAACCTTGAGTGTTTTACTCAAAAATTTATATTTCAAGAAAAATATAAAAAATTCGATTTTATGAACATCATTATTTCTTGAAGGGGCACACCACTAAATCAATGCGCCATTTGTGTAACCCTAATGAGTTCCGGTAAAAAACAGAAACTTTTTGAGGTATTTTGGGCTGGTCTGTAGACTTATTAATCAGAAAGAGTGGCGAATTATAGCTTAAATAAAAGTGTAAAGCCTATACATAAATTTGAGTCGCCAAAAAAGTCGCATTTTTATAAATTATAGAGAAAATAGGTCCGCGAATTAAAAAATGGCAGAATCGGGTTTGCAGTCTTGAGAGCATGTCAAAAACAGTGAGGGCGCTGTTCGCGGCCTCCTAGCGGGAAAACGAGATGGAAGAACCCCATACATTGAAACATATGTTAAACTTTCATCGATTTGCAATCGACTGGTCATCATAAAATATTTTAAAACGAGCCCAAAAGGCCTCAAAATGAGCAAAGAAAACCGGTGTTTTTACACGTGTTTCAATGGGAAGATTATTTAGTGGTGTGCGCCCTTCGAAGGGCCTAGGCGTAAAATCGTGCTCTTGAGAGATTCAGCCAAAATTGAAGTTGGCTTTCGATTAAATTGCGGTTTTTGATTTATATAGATATTTTTATGTTAGTGAATATATTTAATGCGTTTTAGACGCAAGTCGCGCTAAGTTTATTCTCTCAGAGGCCTTCAAAGTTAAAGAAACTGTCAAAAATTGTGAGAAAACTAATATTTCTCAGATTTGAAGCAAAATTGTCTTAAGGTGACAAATCGGCACAAGTCTTTAAACCTCTCAAATCTTAATTATTTTATAGGGGGGTGATTGTTGTAAAATCATTAATATATAGACCTTTGCCATTATGAAACCTAATTTCTTTTCATTTTAAAGCGGTTTTAGCAGATAAACGGTCTAAAACTATATGTTGAGAATTGGTATTTAATGCCAATCTAGGGTAATAAGCACAAATGGTCAAAATGTTGAAAATGTGCACATTTTGGAATGCACCATGTATCTTTGATAGGACATTTCTCTTGATGTGGATGTCACAGAGCACTCAAACCTTGAGTGTTTTACTCAAAAATTTATATTTCAAGAAAAATATAAAAAAATTCGATTTTATGAACATCATTATTTCTTGAGGGGGGCACACCACTAAATCAATGCGCCATTTGTGTAACCCTAATGAGTTCCGGTAAAAAACAGAAACTTTTTGAGGTATTTTGGGCTGGTCTGTAGACTTATTAATCAGAAAGAGTGGCGAATTATAGCTTAAATAAAAGTGTAAAGCCTATACATAAATTTGAGTTGCCAAAAAAGTCGCATTTTTATAATTATTGAGAAAATAGGTCCGCGAATTAAAAAATGGCAGAATCGGGTTTGCAGTCTTGAGAGCATGTCAAAAACAGTGAGGGCGCTGTTCGCGGCCTCCTAGCGGAAAAACGAGATGGAAGAACCCCATACATTGAAACATATGTTAAACTTTCATCGATTTGCAATCGACTGGTCATCATAAAATATTTTAAAACGAGCCCAAAAGGCCTCAAAATGAGCAAAGAAAACCGGTGTTTTTACACGTGTTTCAATGGGAAGATTATTTAGTGGTGTGCGCCCTTCGAAGGGCCTAGGCGTAAAATCGTGCTCTTGAGAGATTCAGCCAAAATTGAAGTTGGCTTTCGATTAAATTGCGGTTCTTTGATTTATATAGATATTTTTTATGTTAGTGAATATATTTAATGCGTTTTAGACGCAAGTCGCGCTAAGTTTATTCTCTCAGTGGCCTTCAAAGTTAAAGAAACTGTCAAAATTGTGAGAAAACTAATATTTCTCAGATTTGAAGCAAAATTGTCTTAAGGTGACAAATCGGCACAAGTCTTTAAACCTCTCAAATCTTAATTATTTTATAGGGGGGTGATTGTTGTAAAATCATTAATATATAGACCTTTGCCATTATGAAACCTAATTTCTTTTCATTTTAAAGCGGTTTTTAGCAGATAAACGGTCTAAAACTATATGTTGAGAATTGGTATTTAATGCAAATCTAGGGTAATAAGCACAAATGGTCAAAATTTTGAAAATGTGCACATTTTTGGAATGCACCATGTATCTTTGATAGGACATTTCTCTTGATGTGGATGTCACAGAGCACTCAAACCTTGAGTGTTTTACTCAAAACATTTTATATTTCAAGAAAAATATAAAAAATTCGATTTTATGAACATCATTATTTCTTGAAGGGGCACACCACTAAATCAATGCGCCATTTGTGTAACCCTAATGAGTTCCGGTAAAAAACAGAAACTTTTTGAGGTATTTTGGGCTGGTCTGTAGACTTATTAATCAGAAAGAGTGGCGAATTATAGCTTAAATAAAAGTGTAAAGCCTATACATAAATTTGAGTCGCCAAAAAAAAGTCGCATTTTATAATTATTGAGAAAATAGGTCCGCGAATTAAAAATGGCAGAATCGGGTTTGCAGTCTTGAGAGCATGTCAAAAACAGTGAGGGCGCTGTTCGCGGCCTCCTAGCGGAAAACGAGATGGAAGAACCCCCATACATTGAAACATATGTTAAACTTTCATCGATTTGCAATCGACTGGTCATCATAAAATATTTTAAAACGAGCCCAAAAGGCCTCAAAATGAGCAAAGAAAACCGGTGTTTTTACACGTGTTTCAATGGGAAGATTATTTAGTGGTGTGCGCCCTTCGAAGGGCCTAGGCGTAAAATCGTGCTCTTGAGAGATTCAGCCAAAATTGAAGTTGGCTTTCGATTAAATTGCGGTTTTTGATTTATATAGATATTTTTTATGTTAGTGAATATATTTAATGCGTTTTAGACGCAAGTCGCGCTAAGTTTATTCTCTCAGAGGCCTTCAAAGTTAAAGAAACTGTCAAAAATTGTGAGAAAACTAATATTTCTCAGATTTGAAGCAAAATTGTCTTAAGGTGACAAATCGGCACAAGTCTTTAAACCTCTCAAATCTTAATTATTTTATAGGGGGGTGATTGTTGTAAAATCATTAATATATAGACCTTTGCCATTATGAAACCTAATTTCTTTTCATTTTAAAGCGGTTTTTAGCAGATAAACGGTCTAAAACTATATGTTGAGAATTGGTATTTAATGCAAATCTAGGGTAATAAGCACAAATGGTCAAAATGTTGAAAATGTGCACATTTTTGAATGCACCATGTATCTTTGATAGGACATTTCTCTTGATGTGGATGTCACAGAGCACTCAAACCTTGAGTGTTTTACTCAAAAATTTATATTTCAAGAAAAATATAAAAAAATTCGATTTTATGAACATCATTATTTCTTGAAGGGGCACACCACTAAATCAATGCGCCATTTGTGTAACCCTAATGAGTTCCGGTAAAAACAGAAACTTTTTGAGGTATTTTGGGCTGGTCTGTAGACTTATTAATCAGAAAGAGTGGCGAATTATAGCTTAAATAAAAGTGTAAAGCCTATACATAAATTTGAGTCGCCAAAAAGTCGCATTTTATAATTATTGAGAAAATAGGTCCGCGAATTAAAAATGGCAGAATCGGGTTTGCAGTCTTGAGAGCATGTCAAAAACAGTGAGGGCGCTGTTCGCGGCCTCCTAGCGGGAAAACGAGATGGAAGAACCCCATACATTGAAACATATGTTAAACTTTCATCGATTTGCAATCGACTGGTCATCATAAAATATTTTAAAACGAGCCCAAAAGGCCTCAAAATGAGCAAAGAAAACCGGTGTTTTTACACGTGTTTCAATGGGAAGATTATTTAGTGGTGTGCGCCCTTCGAAGGGCCTAGGCGTAAAATCGTGCTCTTGAGAGATTCAGCCAAAATTGAAGTTGGCTTTCGATTAAATTGCGGTTTTTGATTTATATAGATATTTTTTATGTTAGTGAATATATTTAATGCGTTTTAGACGCAAGTCGCGCTAAGTTTATTCTCTCAGAGGCCTTTAAAGTTAAAAAAAAAGAAAAAAATTGTGAGAAAACTAATATTTCTCAGATTTGAAGCAAAATTGTCTTAAGGTGACAAATCGGCACAAGTCTTTAAACCTCTCAAATCTTAATTATTTTATAGGGGGGTGATTGTTGTAAAATCATTAATATATAGACCTTTGCCATTATGAAACCTAATTTCTTTTCATTTTAAAGCGGTTTTAGCAGATAAACGGTCTAAAACTATATGTTGAGAATTGGTATTTAATGCAAATCTAGGGTAATAAGCACAAATGGTCAAAATGTTGAAAATGTGCACATTTTTGGAATGCACCATGTATCTTTGATAGGACATTTCTCTTGATGTGGATGTCACAGAGCACTCAAACCTTGAGTGTTTTACTCAAAACATTTTATATTTCAAGAAAAATATAAAAAAATTCGATTTTATGAACATCATTATTTCTTGAAGGGGCACACCACTAAATCAATGCGCCATTTGTGTAACCCTAATGAGTTCCGGTAAAAAACAGAAACTTTTTGAGGTATTTTGGGCTGGTCTGTAGACTTATTAATCAGAAAGAGTGGCGAATTATAGCTTAAATAAAAGTGTAAAGCCTATACATAAATTTGAGTCGCCAAAAAAGTCGCATTTTTATAATTATTGAGAAAATAGGTCCGCGAATTAAAAATGGCAGAATCGGGTTTGCAGTCTTGAGAGCATGTCAAAAACAGTGAGGGCGCTGTTCGCGGCCTCCTAGCGGGAAAACGAGATGGAAGAACCACCATACATTGAAACATATGTTAAACTTTCATCGATTTGCAATCGACTGGTCATCATAAAATATTTTAAAACGAGCCCAAAAGGCCTCAAAATGAGCAAAGAAAACCGGTGTTTTTACACGTGTTTCAATGGGAAGATTATTTAGTGGTGTGCGCCCTTCGAAGGGCCTAGGCGTAAAATCGTGCTCTTGAGAGATTCAGCCAAAATTGAAGTTGGCTTTCGATTAAATTGCGGTTTTTGATTTATATAGATATTTTTATGTTAGTGAATATATTTAATGCGTTTTAGACGCAAGTCGCGCTAAGTTTATTCTCTCAGAGGCCTTCAAAGTTAAAGAAACTGTCAAAAATTGTGAGAAAACTAATATTTCTCAGATTTGAAGCAAAATTGTCTTAAGGTGACAAATCGGCACAAGTCTTTAAACCTCTCAAATCTTAATTATTTTATAGGGGGGGTGATTGTTGTAAAATCATTAATATATAGACCTTTGCCATTATGAAACCTAATTTCTTTTCATTTTAAAGCGGTTTTAGCAGATAAACGGTCTAAAACTATATGTTGAGAATTGGTATTTAATGCAAATCTAGGGTAATAAGCACAAATGGTCAAAATTTTGAAAATGTGCACATTTTTGGAATGCACCATGTATCTTTGATAGGACATTTCTCTTGATGTGGATGTCACAGAGCACTCAAACCTTGAGTGTTTTACTCAAAACATTTTATATTTCAAGAAAAATATAAAAAAATTCGATTTTATGAACATCATTATTTCATAGAAGAGGGCACACCACTAAATCAATGCGCCATTTGTGTAACCCTAATGAGTTCCGGTAAAAAACAGAAACTTTTTGAGGTATTTTGGGCTGGTCTGTAGACTTATTAATCAGAAAGAGTGGCGAATTATAGCTTAAATAAAAGTGTAAAGCCTATACATAAATTTGAGTCGCCAAAAAGTCGCATTTTATAATTATTGAGAAAATAGGTCCGCGAATTAAAAAATGGCAGAATCGGGTTTGCAGTCTTGAGAGCATGTCAAAAACAGTGAGGGCGCTGTTCGCGGCCTCCTAGCGGGAAAACGAGATGGAAGAACCCCATACATTGAAACATATGTTAAACTTTCATCGATTTGCAATCGACTGGTCATCATAAAATATTTTAAAACGAGCCCAAAAGGCCTCAAAATGAGCAAAGAAAACCGGTGTTTTTACACGTGTTTCAATGGGAAGATTATTTAGTGGTGTGCGCCCTTCGAAGGGCCTAGGCGTAAAATCGTGCTCTTGAGAGATTCAGCCAAAATTGAAGTTGGCTTTCGATTAAATTGCGGTTTTTGATTTATATAGATATTTTTTATGTTATTGAATATATTTAATGCGTTTTAGACGCAAGTCGCGCTAAGTTTATTCTCTCAGAGGCCTTCAAAGTTAAAGAAACTGTCAAAAATTGTGAGAAAACTAATATTTCTCAGATTTGAAGCAAAATTGTCTTAAGGTGACAAATCGGCACAAGTCTTTAAACCTCTCAAATCTTAATTATTTTATAGGGGGGTGATTGTTGTAAAATCATTAATATATAGACCTTTGCCATTATGAAACCTAATTTCTTTTCATTTTAAAGCGGTTTTAGCAGATAAACGGTCTAAAACTATATGTTGAGAATTGGTATTTAATGCAAATCTAGGGTAATAAGCACAAATGGTCAAAATGTTGAAAATGTGCACATTTTTGGAATGCACCATGTATCTTTGATAGGACATTTCTCTTGATGTGGATGTCACAGAGCACTCAAACCTTGAGTGTTTTACTCAAAACATTTTATATTTCAAGAAAAATATAAAAAAATTCGATTTTATGAACATCATTATTTCTTGAAGGGGCACACCACTAAATCAATGCGCCATTTGTGTAACCCTAATGAGTTCCGGTAAAAAACAGAAACTTTTGAGGTATTTTGGGCTGGTCTGTAGACTTATTAATCAGAAAGAGTGGCGAATTATAGCTTAAATAAAAGTGTAAAGCCTATACATAAATTTGAGTCGCCAAAAAGTCGCATTTTATAATTATTGAGAAAATAGGTCCGCGAATTAAAAATGGCAGAATCGGGTTTGCAGTCTTGAGAGCATGTCAAAAACAGTGAGGGCGCTGTTCGCGGCCTCCTAGCGGGAAAACGAGATGGAAGAACCCCATACATTGAAACATATGTTAAACTTTCATCGATTTGCAATCGACTGGTCATCATAAAATATTTTAAAACGAGCCCAAAAGGCCTCAAAATGAGCAAAGAAAACCGGTGTTTTTACACGTGTTTCAATGGGAAGATTATTTAGTGGTGTGCGCCCTTCGAAGGGCCTAGGCGTAAAATCGTGCTCTTGAGAGATTCAGCCAAAATTGAAGTTGGCTTTCGATTAAATTGCGGTTTTTTGATTTATATAGATATTTTTTGTGTTAGTGAATATATTTAATGCGTTTTAGACGCAAGTCGCGCTAAGTTTATTCTCTCAGAGGCCTTCAAAGTTAAAGAAACTGTCAAAATTGTGAGAAAACTAATATTTCTCAGATTTGAAGCAAAATTGTCTTAAGGTGACAAATCGGCACAAGTCTTTAAACCTCTCAAATCTTAATTATTTTATAGGGGGGTGATTGTTGTAAAATCATTAATATATAGACCTTTGCCATTATGAAACCTAATTTCTTTTCATTTTAAAAGCGGTTTTAGCAGATAAACGGTCTAAAACTATATGTTGAGAATTGGTATTTAATGCAAATCTAGGGTAATAAGCACAAATGGTCAAAATTTTGAAAATGTGCACATTTTTGGAATGCACCATGTATCTTTGATAGGACATTTCTCTTGATGTGGATGTCACAGAGCACTCAAACCTTGAGTGTTTTACTCAAAAATTTATATTTCAAGAAAAATATAAAAAAATTCGATTTTATGAACATCATTATTTCTTGAAGGGGGCACACCACTAAATCAATGCGCCATTTGTGTAACCCTAATGAGTTCCGGTAAAAAACAGAAACTTTTTGAGGTATTTTGGGCTGGTCTGTAGACTTATTAATCAGAAAGAGTGGCGAATTATAGCTTAAATAAAAGTGTAAAGCCTATACATAAATTTGAGTCGCCAAAAAGTCGCATTTTATAATTATTGAGAAAATAGGTCCGCGAATTAAAAAATGGCAGAATCGGGTTTGCAGTCTTGAGAGCATGTCAAAAACAGTGAGGGCGCTGTTCGCGGCCTCCTAGCGGGAAAAAACGAGATGGAAGAACCCCATACATTGAAACATATGTTAAACTTTCATCGATTTGCAATCGACTGGTCATCATAAAATATTTTAAAACGAGCCCAAAAGGCCTCAAAATGAGCAAAGAAAACCGGTGTTTTTACACGTGTTTCAATGGGAAGATTATTTAGTGGTGTGCGCCCTTCGAAGGGCCTAGGCGTAAAATCGTGCTCTTGAGAGATTCAGCCAAAATTGAAGTTGGCTTTCGATTAAATTGCGGTTTTTGATTTATATAGATATTTTTTATGTTAGTGAATATATTTAAGCGTATTAGACGCAAGTCGCGCTAAGTTTATTCTCTCAGAGGACTTCAAAGTTTAAAAAAATGTCAAAAATTGTGAGAAAACTAATATTTCTCAGATTTGAAGCAAAATTGTCTTAAGGTGACAAATCGGCACAAGTCTTTAAACCTCTCAAATCTTAATTATTTTATAGGGGGGTGATTGTTGTAAAATCATTAATATATAGACCTTTGCCATTATGAAACCTAATTTCTTTTCATTTTAAAGCGGTTTTAGCAGATAAACGGTCTAAAACTATATGTTGAGAATTGGTATTTAATGCAAATCTAGGGTAATAAGCACAAATGGTCAAAATGTTGAAAATGTGCACATTTTTTGGAATGCACCATGTATCTTTGATAGGACATTTCTCTTGATGTGGATGTCACAGAGCACTCAAACCTTGAGTGTTTTACTCAAAAAATTTTATATTTCAAGAAAAATATAAAAAAAATCGATTTTATGAACATCATTATTTCTTGAAGGGGCACACCACTAAATCAATGCGCCATTTGTGTAACCCTAATGAGTTCCGGTAAAAAACAGAAACTTTTTGAGGTATTTTGGGCTGGTCTGTAGACTTATTAATCAGAAAGAGTGGCGAATTATAGCTTAAATAAAAGTGTAAAGCCTATACATAAATTTGAGTCGCCAAAAAAGTCGCATTTTATAATTATTGAGAAAATAGGTCCGCGAATTAAAAATGGCAGAATCGGGTTTGCAGTCTTGAGAGCATGTCAAAAACAGTGAGGGCGCTGTTCGCGGCCTCCTAGCGAGAAAACGAGATGGAAGAACCCCCATACATTGAAACATATGTTAAACTTTCATCGATTTGCAATCGACTGGTCATCATAAAATATTTTAAAACGAGCCCAAAAGGCCTCAAAATGAGCAAAGAAAACCGGTGTTTTTACACGTGTTTCAATGGGAAGATTATTTAGTGGTGTGCGCCCTTCGAAGGGCCTAGGCGTAAAATCGTGCTCTTGAGAGATTCAGCCAAAATTGAAGTTGGCTTTCGATTAAATTGCGGTTTTTGATTTATATAGATATTTTTATGTTAGTGAATATATTTAATGCGTTTTAGACGCAAGTCGCGCTAAGTTTATTCTCTCAGAGGCCTTCAAAGTTAAAGAAACTGTCAAAAATTGTGAGAAAACTAATATTTCTCAGATTTGAAGCAAAATTGTCTTAAGGTGACAAATCGGCACAAGTCTTTAAACCTCTCAAATCTTAATTATTTTATAGGGGGGTGATTGTTGTAAAATCATTAATATATAGACCTTTGCCATTATGAAACCTAATTTCTTTTCATTTTAAAGCGGTTTTTAGCAGATAAACGGTCTAAAACTATATGTTGAGAATTGGTATTTAATGCAAATCTAGGGTAATAAGCACAAATGGTCAAAATGTTGAAAATGTGCACATTTTTGGAATGCACCATGTATCTTTGATAGGACATTTCTCTTGATGTGGATGTCACAGAGCACTCAAACCTTGAGTGTTTTACTCAAAAAATTTATATTTCAAGAAAAATATAAAAAAATGCGATTTTATGAACATCATTATTTCTTGAAGGGGCACACCACTAAATCAATGCGCCATTTGTGTAACCCTAATGAGTTCCGGTAAAAAACAGAAACTTTTTGAGGTATTTTGGGCTGGTCTGTAGACTTATTAATCAGAAAGAGTGGCGAATTATAGCTTAAATAAAAGTGTAAAGCCTATACATAAATTTGAGTCGCCAAAAAGTCGCATTTTATAATTATTGAGAAAATAGGTCCGCGAATTAAAAAATGGCAGAATCGGGTTTGCAGTCTTGAGAGCATGTCAAAAACAGTGAGGGCGCTGTTCGCGGCCTCCTAGCGGGAAAACGAGATGGAAGAACCCCATACATTGAAACATATGTTAAACTTTCATCGATTTGCAATCGACTGGTCATCATAAAATATTTTAAAACGAGCCCAAAAGGCCTCAAAATGAGCAAAGAAAACCGGTGTTTTTACACGTGTTTCAATGGGAAGATTATTTAGTGGTGTGCGCCCTTCGAAGGGCCTAGGCGTAAAATCGTGCTCTTGAGAGATTCAGCCAAAATTGAAGTTGGCTTTCGATTAAATTGCGGTTTTTTGATTTATATAGATATTTTTTATGTTTTTTAATATATTTAATGCGTTTTAGACGCAAGTCGCGCTAAGTTTATTCTCTCAGAGGCCTTCAAAGTTAAAGAAACTGTCAAAAATTGTGAGAAAACTAATATTTCTCAGATTTGAAGCAAAATTGTCTTAAGGTGACAAATCGGCACAAGTCTTTAAACCTCTCAAATCTTAATTATTTTATAGGGGGGTGATTGTTGTAAAATCATTAATATATAGACCTTTGCCATTATGAAACCTAATTTCTTTTCATTTTAAAGCGGTTTTAGCAGATAAACGGTCTAAAACTATATGTTGAGAATTGGTATTTAATGCAAATCTAGGGTAATAAGCACAAATGGTCAAAATTTTGAAAATGTGCACATTTTTGGAATGCACCATGTATCTTTGATAGGACATTTCTCTTGATGTGGATGTCACAGAGCACTCAAACCTTGAGTGTTTTACTCAAAACATTTTATATTTCAAGAAAAATATAAAAAATTCGATTTTATGAACATCATTATTTCTTGAAGGGGCACACCACTAAATCAATGCGCCATTTGTGTAACCCTAATGAGTTCCGGTAAAAACAGAAACTTTTTGAGGTATTTTGGGCTGGTCTGTAGACTTATTAATCAGAAAGAGTGGCGAATTATAGCTTAAATAAAAGTGTAAAGCCTATACATAAATTTGAGTCGCCAAAAGTCGCATTTTTATAATTATTGAGAAAATAGGTCCGCGAATTAAAAAATGGCAGAATCGGGTTTGCAGTCTTGAGAGCATGTCAAAAACAGTGAGGGCGCTGTTCGCGGCCTCCTAGCGGGAAAACGAGATGGAAGAACCCCCATACATTGAAACATATGTTAAACTTTCATCGATTTGCAATCGACTGGTCATCATAAAATATTTTAAAACGAGCCCAAAAGGCCTCAAAATGAGCAAAGAAAACCGGTGTTTTTACACGTGTTTCAATGGGAAGATTATTTAGTGGTGTGCGCCCTTCGAAGGGCCTAGGCGTAAAATCGTGCTCTTGAGAGATTCAGCCAAAATTGAAGTTGGCTTTCGATTAAATTGCGGTTTTTTGATTTATATAGATATTTTTTATGTTAGTGAATATATTTAATGCGTTTTAGACGCAAGTCGCGCTAAGTTTATTCTCTCAGAGGCCTTCAAAGTTAAAGAAACTGTCAAAATTGTGAGAAAACTAATATTTCTCAGATTTGAAGCAAAATTGTCTTAAGGTGACAAATCGGCACAAGTCTTTAAACCTCTCAAATCTTAATTATTTTATAGGGGGTGATTGTTGTAAAATCATTAATATATAGACCTTTGCCATTATGAAACCTAATTTCTTTTCATTTTAAAGCGGTTTTAGCAGATAAACGGTCTAAAACTATATGTTGAGAATTGGTATTTAATGCAAATCTAGGGTAATAAGCACAAATGGTCAAAATGTTGAAAATGTGCACATTTTTGGAATGCACCATGTATCTTTGATAGGACATTTCTCTTGATGTGGATGTCACAGAGCACTCAAACCTTGAGTGTTTTACTCAAAAATTTATATTTCAAGAAAAATATAAAAAAATTCGATTTTATGAACATCATTATTTCTTGAAGGGGGCACACCACTAAATCAATGCGCCATTTGTGTAACCCTAATGAGTTCCGGTAAAAACAGAAACTTTTTGAGGTATTTTGGGCTGGTCTGTAGACTTATTAATCAGAAAGAGTGGCGAATTATAGCTTAAATAAAAGTGTAAAGCCTATACATAAATTTGAGTCGCCAAAAAAGTCGCATTTTTATAATTATTGAAAATAGGTCCGCGAATTAAAAAATGGCAGAATCGGGTTTGCAGTCTTGAGAGCATGTCAAAAACAGTGAGGGCGCTGTTCGCGGCCTCCTAGCGGGAAAACGAGATGGAAGAACCCCCATACATTGAAACATATGTTAAACTTTCATCGATTTGCAATCGACTGGTCATCATAAAATATTTTAAAACGAGCCCAAAAGGCCTCAAAATGAGCAAAGAAAACCGGTGTTTTTACACGTGTTTCAATGGGAAGATTATTTAGTGGTGTGCGCCCTTCGAAGGGCCTAGGCGTAAAATCGTGCTCTTGAGAGATTCAGCCAAAATTGAAGTTGGCTTTCGATTAAATTGCGGTTTTATTGATTTATATAGATATTTTTTATGTTAGTGTGAATATATTTAATGCGTTTTAGACGCAAGTCGCGCTAAGTTTATTCTCTCAGAGGCCTTCAAAGTTAAAGAAACTGTCAAAAATTGTGAGAAAACTAATATTTCTCAGATTTGAAGCAAAATTGTCTTAAGGTGACAAATCGGCACAAGTCTTTAAACCTCTCAAATCTTAATTATTTTATAGGGGGGTGATTGTTGTAAAATCATTAATATATAGACCTTTGCCATTATGAAACCTAATTTCTTTTCATTTTAAAGCGGTTTTTAGCAGATAAACGGTCTAAAACTATATGTTGAGAATTGGTATTTAATGCAAATCTAGGGTAATAAGCACAAATGGTCAAAATTTTGAAAATGTGCACATTTTTGGAATGCACCATGTATCGTTGATAGGACATTTCTCTTGATGTGGATGTCACAGAGCACTCAAACCTTGAGTGTTTTACTCAAAAATTTTATATTTCAAGAAAAATATAAAAAATTCGATTTTATGAACATCATTATTTCTTGAAGGGGCACACCACTAAATCAATGCGCCATTTGTGTAACCCTAATGAGTTCCGGTAAAAAACAGAAACTTTTTGAGGTATTTTGGGCTGGTCTGTAGACTTATTAATCAGAAAGAGTGGCGAATTATAGCTTAAATAAAAGTGTAAAGCCTATACATAAATTTGAGTCGCCAAAAAGTCGCATTTTTATAATTATTGAGAAAATAGGTCCGCGAATTAAAAAATGGCAGAATCGGGTTTGCAGTCTTGAGAGCATGTCAAAAACAGTGAGGGCGCTGTTCGCGGCCTCCTAGCGGGAAAACGAGATGGAAGAACCCCATACATTGAAACATATGTTAAACTTTCATCGATTTGCAATCGACTGGTCATCATAAAATATTTTAAAACGAGCCCAAAAGGCCTCAAAATGAGCAAAGAAAACCGGTGTTTTTACACGTGTTTCAATGGGAAGATTATTTAGTGGTGTGCGCCCTTCGAAGGGCCTAGGCGTAAATCGTGCTCTTGAGAGATTCAGCCAAAATTGAAGTTGGCTTTCGATTAAATTGCGGTTTTTGATTTATATAGATATTTTTTATGTTAGTGAATATATTTAATGCGTTTTAGACGCAAGTCGCGCTAAGTTTATTCTCTCAGAGGCCTTCAAAGTTAAAGAAACTGTCAAAAATTGTGAGAAAACTAATATTTCTCAGATTTGAAGCAAAATTGTCTTAAGGTGACAAATCGGCACAAGTCTTTAAACCTCTCAAATCTTAATTATTTTATAGGGGGGTGATTGTTGTAAAATCATTAATATATAGACCTTTGCCATTATGAAACCTAATTTCTTTTCATTTTAAAGCGGTTTTTAGCAGATAAACGGTCTAAAACTATATGTTGAGAATTGGTATTTAATGCAAATCTAGGGTAATAAGCACAAATGGTCAAAATGTTGAAAATGTGCACATTTTGGAATGCACCATGTATCTTTGATAGGACATTTCTCTTGATGTGGATGTCACAGAGCACTCAAACCTTGAGTGTTTTACTCAAAAATTTATATTTCAAGAAAAATATAAAAAATTCGATTTTATGAACATCATTATTTCTTGAAGGGGCACACCACTAAATCAATGCGCCATTTGTGTAACCCTAATGAGTTCCGGTAAAAACAGAAACTTTTGAGGTATTTTGGGCTGGTCTGTAGACTTATTAATCAGAAAGAGTGGCGAATTATAGCTTAAATAAAAGTGTAAAGCCTATACATAAATTTGAGTCGCCAAAAAAGTCGCATTTTTATAATTATTAAGAAAATAGGTCCGCGAATTAAAAAATGGCAGAATCGGGTTTGCAGTCTTGAGAGCATGTCAAAAACAGTGAGGGCGCTGTTCGCGGCCTCCTAGCGGAAAAACGAGATGGAAGAACCCCATACATTGAAACATATGTTAAACTTTCATCGATTTGCAATCGACTGGTCATCATAAAATATTTTAAAACGAGCCCAAAAGGCCTCAAAATGAGCAAAGAAAACCGGTGTTTTTACACGTGTTTCAATGGGAAGATTATTTAGTGGTGTGCGCCCTTCGAAGGGCCTAGGCGTAAAATCGTGCTCTTGAGAGATTCAGCCAAAATTGAAGTTGGCTTTCGATTAAATTGCGGTTTTTGATTTATATAGATATTTTTTATGTTAGTGAATATATTTAATGCGTTTTAGATGCAATTCGCGCTAAGTTTATTCTCTCAGAGGCCTTCAAAGTTAAAGAAACTGTAAAAAATTGTGAGAAAACTAATATTTCTCAGATTTGAAGCAAAATTGTCTTAAGGTGACAAATCGGCACAAGTCTTTAAACCTCTCAAATCTTAATTATTTTATAGGGGGGTGATTGTTGTAAAATCATTAATATATAGACCTTTGCCATTATGAAACCTAATTTCTTTTCATTTTAAAGCGGTTTTAGCAGATAAACGGTCTAAAACTATATGTTGAGAATTGGTATTTAATGCAAATCTAGGGTAATAAGCACAAATGGTCAAAATTTTGAAAATGTGCACATTTTTGAATGCACCATGTATCTTTGATAGGACATTTCTCTTGATGTGGATGTCACAGAGCACTCAAACCTTGAGTGTTTTACTCAAAAATTTATATTTCAAGAAAAATATAAAAAATTCGATTTTATGAACATCATTATTTCTTGAAGGGGCACACCACTAAATCAATGCGCCATTTGTGTAACCCTAATGAGTTCCGGTAAAAAACAGAAACTTTTTGAGGTATTTTGGGCTGGTCTGTAGACTTATTAATCAGAAAGAGTGGCGAATTATAGCTTAAATAAAAGTGTAAAGCCTATACATAAATTTGAAAAAAAAAAAAAGTCGCATTTTTATAATTATTGAGAAAATAGGTCCGCGAATTAAAAAATGGCAGAATCGGGTTTGCAGTCTTGAGAGCATGTCAAAAACAGTGAGGGCGCTGTTCGCGGCCTCCTAGCGGGAAAACGAGATGGAAGAACCCCATACATTGAAACATATGTTAAACTTTCATCGATTTGCAATCGACTGGTCATCATAAAATATTTTAAAACGAGCCCAAAAGGCCTCAAAATGAGCAAAGAAAACCGGTGTTTTTACACGTGTTTCAATGGGAAGATTATTTAGTGGTGTGCGCCCTTCGAAGGGCCTAGGCGTAAAATCGTGCTCTTGAGAGATTCAGCCAAAATTGAAGTTGGCTTTCGATTAAATTGCGGTTTTTTGATTTATATAGATATTTTTTATGTTAGTGAATATATTTAATGCGTTTTAGACGCAAGTCGCGCTAAGTTTATTCTCTCAGAGGCCTTCAAAGTTAAAGAAACTGTCAAAAATTGTGAGAAAACTAATATTTCTCAGATTTGAAGCAAAATTGTCTTAAGGTGACAAATCGGCACAAGTCTTTAAACCTCTCAAATCTTAATTATTTTATAGGGGGGTGATTGTTGTAAAATCATTAATATATAGACCTTTGCCATTATGAAACCTAATTTCTTTTCATTTTAAAGCGGTTTTAGCAGATAAACGGTCTAAAACTATATGTTGAGAATTGGTATTTAATGCAAATCTAGGGTAATAAGCACAAATGGTCAAAATTTTGAAAATGTGCACATTTTTGGAATGCACCATGTATCTTTGATAGGACATTTCTCTTGATGTGGATGTCACAGAGCACTCAAACCTTGAGTGTTTTACTCAAAACATTTTATATTTCAAGAAAAATATAAAAAATTCGATTTTATGAACATCATTATTTCTTGAAGGGGCACACCACTAAATCAATGCGCCATTTGTGTAACCCTAATGAGTTCCGGTAAAAAACAGAAACTTTTTGAGGTATTTTGGGCTGGTCTGTAGACTTATTAATCAGAAAGAGTGGCGAATTATAGCTTAAATAAAAGTGTAAAGCCTATACATAAATTTGAGTCGCCAAAAAGTCGCATTTTATAATTATTGAGAAAATAGGTCCGCGAATTAAAAATGGCAGAATCGGGTTTGCAGTCTTGAGAGCATGTCAAAAACAGTGAGGGCGCTGTTCGCGGCCTCCTAGCGGGAAAACGAGATGGAAGAACCCCATACATTGAAACATATGTTAAACTTTCATCGATTTGCAATCGACTGGTCATCATAAAATATTTTAAAACGAGCCCAAAAGGCCTCAAAATGAGCAAAGAAAACCGGTGTTTTTACACGTGTTTCAATGGGAAGATTATTTAGTGGTGTGCGCCCTTCGAAGGGCCTAGGCGTAAAATCGTGCTCTTGAGAGATTCAGCCAAAATTGAAGTTGGCTTTCGATTAAATTGCGGTTTTTGATTTATATAGATATTTTTTATGTTAGTGAATATATTTAATGCGTTTTAGACGCAAGTCGCGCTAAGTTTATTCTCTCAGAGGCCTTCAAAGTTAAAGAAACTGTCAAAAATTGTGAGAAAACTAATATTTCTCAGATTTGAAGCAAAATTGTCTTAAGGTGACAAATCGGCACAAGTCTTTAAACCTCTCAAATCTTAATTATTTTATAGGGGGGTGATTGTTGTAAAATCATTAATATATAGACCTTTGCCATTATAAAACCTAATTTCTTTTCATTTTAAAGCGGTTTTAGCAGATAAACGGTCTAAAACTATATGTTGAGAATTGGTATTTAATGCAAATCTAGGGTAATAAGCACAAATGGTCAAAATGTTGAAAATGTGCACATTTTTGGAATGCACCATGTATCTTTGATAGGACATTTCTCTTGATGTGGATGTCACAGAGCACTCAAACCTTGAGTGTTTTACTCAAAAATTTATATTTCAAGAAAAATATAAAAAAATCGATTTTATGAACATCATTATTTCTTGAAGGGGCACACCACTAAATCAATGCGCCATTTGTGTAACCCTAATGAGTTCCGGTAAAAAACAGAAACTGTTTGAGGTATTTTGGGCTGGTCTGTAGACTTATTAATCAGAAAGAGTGGCGAATTATAGCTTAAATAAAAGTGTAAAGCCTATACATAAATTTGAGTCGCCAAAAAAGTCGCATTTTATAATTATTGAGAAAATAGGTCCGCGAATTAAAAATGGCAGAATCGGGTTTGCAGTCTTGAGAGCATGTCAAAAACAGTGAGGGCGCTGTTCGCGGCCTCCTAGCGGGAAAACGAGATGGAAGAACCCCATACATTGAAACATATGTTAAACTTTCATCGATTTGCAATCGACTGGTCATCATAAAATATTTTAAAACGAGCCCAAAAGGCCTCAAAATGAGCAAAGAAAACCGGTGTTTTTACACGTGTTTCAATGGGAAGATTATTTAGTGGTGTGCGCCCTTCGAAGGGCCTAGGCGTAAAATCGTGCTCTTGAGAGATTCAGCCAAAATTGAAGTTGGCTTTCGATTAAATTGCGGTTTTTGATTTATATAGATATTTTTTATGTTAGTGAATATATTTAATGCGTTTTAGACGCAAGTCGCGCTAAGTTTATTCTCTCAGAGGCCTTCAAAGTTAAAGAAACTGTCAAAAATTGTGAGAAAACTAATATTTCTCAGATTTGAAGCAAAATTGTCTTAAGGTGACAAATCGGCACAAGTCTTTAAACCTCTCAAATCTTAATTATTTTATAGGGGGGTGATTGTTGTAAAATCATTAATATATAGACCTTTGCCATTATGAAACCTAATTTCTTTTCATTTTAAAGCGGTTTTTAGCAGATAAACGGTCTAAAACTATATGTTGAGAATTGGTATTTAATGCAAATCTAGGGTAATAAGCACAAATGGTCAAAATGTTGAAAATGTGCACATTTTTGGAATGCACCATGTATCTTTGATAGGACATTTCTCTTGATGTGGATGTCACAGAGCACTCAAACCTTGAGTGTTTTACTCAAAAATTTATATTTCAAGAAAAATATAAAAAATTCGATTTTATGAACATCATTATTTCTTGAAGGGGCACACCACTAAATCAATGCGCCATTTGTGTAACCCTAATGAGTTCCGGTAAAAACAGAAACTTTTTGAGGTATTTTGGGCTGGTCTGTAGACTTATTAATCAGAAAGAGTGGCGAATTATAGCTTAAATAAAAGTGTAAAGCCTATACATAAATTTGAGTCGCCAAAAAAGTCGCATTATTATAATTATTGAGAAAATAGGTCCGCGACTTACAAAATGGCAGAATCGGGTTTGCAGTCTTGAGAGCATGTCAAAAACAGTGAGGGCGCTGTTCGCGGCCTCCTAGCGGGAAAACGAGATGGAAGAACCCCCATACATTGAAACATATGTTAAACTTTCATCGATTTGCAATCGACTGGTCATCATAAAATATTTTAAAACGAGCCCAAAAGGCCTCAAAATGAGCAAAGAAAACCGGTGTTTTTACACGTGTTTCAATGGGAAGATTATTTAGTGGTGTGCGCCCTTCGAAGGGCCTAGGCGTAAATCGTGCTCTTGAGAGATTCAGCCAAAATTGAAGTTGGCTTTCGATTAAATTGCGGTTTTTGATTTATATAGATATTTTTATGTTAGTGAATATATTTAATGCGTTTTAGACGCAAGTCGCGCTAAGTTTATTCTCTCAGAGGCCTTCAAAGTTAAAGAAACTGTCAAAATTGTGAGAAAACTAATATTTCTCAGATTTGAAGCAAAATTGTCTTAAGGTGACAAATCGGCACAAGTCTTTAAACCTCTCAAATCTTAATTATTTTATAGGGGGGTGATTGTTGTAAAATCATTAATATATAGACCTTTGCCATTATGAAACCTAATTTCTTTTCATTTTAAAGCGGTTTTTAGCAGATAAACGGTCTAAAACTATATGTTGAGAATTGGTATTTAATGCAAATCTAGGGTAATAAGCACAAATGGTCAAAATGTTGAAAATGTGCACATTTTTGGAATGCACCATGTATCTTTGATAGGACATTTCTCTTGATGTGGATGTCACAGAGCACTCAAACCTTGAGTGTTTTACTCAAAAATTTATATTTCAAGAAAAATATAAAAAATTCGATTTTATGAACATCATTATTTCTTGAAGGGGCACACCACTAAATCAATGCGCCATTTGTGTAACCCTAATGAGTTCCGGTAAAAAACAGAAACTTTTTGAGGTATTTTGGGCTGGTCTGTAGACTTATTAATCAGAAAGAGTGGCGAATTATAGCTTAAATAAAAGTGTAAAGCCTATACATAAATTTGAGTCGCCAAAAAAGTCGCATTTTATAATTATTGAGAAAATAGGTCCGCGAATTAAAAATGGCAGAATCGGGTTTGCAGTCTTGAGAGCATGTCAAAAACAGTGAGGGCGCTGTTCGCGGCCTCCTAGCGGGAAAACGAGATGGAAGAACCCCATACATTGAAACATATGTTAAACTTTCATCGATTTGCAATCGACTGGTCATCATAAAATATTTTAAAACGAGCCCAAAAGGCCTCAAAATGAGCAAAGAAAACCGGTGTTTTTACACGTGTTTCAATGGGAAGATTATTTAGTGGTGTGCGCCCTTCGAAGGGCCTAGGCGTAAAATCGTGCTCTTGAGAGATTCAGCCAAAATTGAAGTTGGCTTTCGATTAAATTGCGGTTTTTGATTTATATAGATATTTTTTATGTTAGTGAATATATTTAATGCGTTTTAGACGCAAGTCGCGCTAAGTTTATTCTCTCAGAGGCCTTCAAAGTTAAAGAAACTGTCAAAAATTGTGAGAAAACTAATATTTCTCAGATTTGAAGCAAAATTGTCTTAAGGTGACAAATCGGCACAAGTCTTTAAACCTCTCAAATCTTAATTATTTTATAGGGGGGTGATTGTTGTAAAATCATTAATATATAGACCTTTGCCATTATGAAACCTAATTTCTTTTCATTTTAAAGAGGTTTTTAGCAGATAAACGGTCTAAAACTATATGTTGAGAATTGGTATTTAATGCAAATCTAGGGTAATAAGCACAAATGGTCAAAATGTTGAAAATGTGCACATTTTGGAATGCACCATGTATCTTTGATAGGACATTTCTCTTGATGTGGATGTCACAGAGCACTCAAACCTTGAGTGTTTTACTCAAAAATTTATATTTCAAGAAAAATATAAAAAAATTCGATTTTATGAACATCATTATTTCTTGAAGGGGGCACACCACTAAATCAATGCGCCATTTGTGTAACCCTAATGAGTTCCGGTAAAAAACAGAAACTTTTTGAGGTATTTTGGGCTGGTCTGTAGACTTATTAATCAGAAAGAGTGGCGAATTATAGCTTAAATAAAAGTGTAAAGCCTATACATAAATTTGAGTCGCCAAAAAGTCGCATTTTTATAATTATTGAGAAAATAGGTCCGCGAATTAAAAAATGGCAGAATCGGGTTTGCAGTCTTGAGAGCATGTCAAAAACAGTGAGGGCGCTGTTCGCGGCCTCCTAGCGGGAAAACGAGATGGAAGAACCCCATACATTGAAACATATGTTAAACTTTCATCGATTTGCAATCGACTGGTCATCATAAAATATTTTAAAACGAGCCCAAAAGGCCTCAAAATGAGCAAAGAAAACCGGTGTTTTTACACGTGTTTCAATGGGAAGATTATTTAGTGGTGTGCGCCCTTCGAAGGGCCTAGGCGTAAAATCGTGCTCTTGAGAGATTCAGCCAAAATTGAAGTTGGCTTTCGATTAAATTGCGGTTTTTGATTTATATAGATATTTTTTATGTTAGTGAATATATTTAATGCGTTTTAGACGCAAGTCGCGCTAAGTTTATTCTCTCAGAGGCCTTCAAAGTTAAAGAAACTGTCAAAAATTGTGAGAAAACTAATATTTCTCAGATTTGAAGCAAAATTGTCTTAAGGTGACAAATCGGCACAAGTCTTTAAACCTCTCAAATCTTAATTATTTTATAGGGGGGTGATTGTTGTAAAATCATTAATATATAGACCTTTGCCATTATGAAACCTAATTTCTTTTCATTTTAAAGCGGTTTTTAGCAGATAAACGGTCTAAAACTATATGTTGAGAATTGGTATTTAATGCAAATCTAGGGTAATAAGCACAAATGGTCAAAATTTTGAAAATGTGCACATTTTGGAATGCACCATGTATCTTTGATAGGACATTTCTCTTGATGTGGATGTCACAGAGCACTCAAACCTTGAGTGTTTTACTCAAAAAATTTATATTTCAAGAAAAATATAAAAAATTCGATTTTATGAACATCATTATTTCTTGAATGGGGCACACCACTAAATCAATGCGCCATTTGTGTAACTCTAATGAGTTCCGGTAAAAAACAGAAACTTTTTGAGGTATTTTGGGCTGGTCTGTAGACTTATTAATCAGAAAGAGTGGCGAATTATAGCTTAAATAAAAGTGTAAAGCCTATACATAAATTTGAGTCGCCAAAAAAGTCGCATTTTATAATTATTGAGAAAATAGGTCCGCGAATTAAAAATGGCAGAATCGGGTTTGCAGTCTTGAGAGCATGTCAAAAACAGTGAGGGCGCTGTTCGCGGCCTCCTAGCGGGAAAACGAGATGGAAGAACCCCATACATTGAAACATATGTTAAACTTTCATCGATTTGCAATCGACTGGTCATCATAAAATATTTTAAAACGAGCCCAAAAGGCCTCAAAATGAGCAAAGAAAACCGGTGTTTTTACACGTGTTTCAATGGGAAGATTATTTAGTGGTGTGCGCCCTTCGAAGGGCCTAGGCGTAAAATCGTGCTCTTGAGAGATTCAGCCAAAATTGAAGTTGGCTTTCGATTAAATTGCGGTTTTTGATTTATATAGATATTTTTTATGTTAGTGAATTTATTTAATGCGTTTTAGACGCAAGTCGCGCTAAGTTTATTCTCTCAGAGGCCTTCAAAGTTAAAGAAACTGTCAAAAATTGTGAGAAAACTAATATTTCTCAGATTTGAAGCAAAATTGTCTTAAGGTGACAAATCGGCACAAGTCTTTAAACCTCTCAAATCTTAATTATTTTATAGGGGGGTGATTGTTGTAAAATCATTAATATATAGACCTTTGCCATTATGAAACCTAATTTCTTTTCATTTTAAAGCGGTTTTAGCAGATAAACGGTCTAAAACTATATGTTGAGAATTGGTATTTAATGCAAATCTAGGGTAATAAGCACAAATGGTCAAAATGTTGAAAATGTGCACATTTTTGGAATGCACCATGTATCTTTGATAGGACATTTCTCTTGATGTGGATGTCACAGAGCACTCAAACCTTGAGTGTTTTACTCAAAAAAATTTATATTTCAAGAAAAATATAAAAAAATTCGATTTTATGAACATCATTATTTCTTGAAGGGGCACACCACTAAATCAATGCGCCATTTGTGTAACCCTAATGAGTTCCGGTAAAAACAGAAACTTTTTGAGGTATTTTGGGCTGGTCTGTAGACTTATTAATCAGAAAGAGTGGCGAATTATAGCTTAAATAAAAGTGTAAAGCCTATACATAAATTTGAGTCGCCAAAAAAGTCGCATTTTATAATTATTGAGAAAATAGGTCCGCGAATTAAAAAATGGCAGAATCGGGTTTGCAGTCTTGAGAGCATGTCAAAAACAGTGAGGGCGCTGTTCGCGGCCTCCTAGCGGGAAAACGAGATGGAAGAACCCCATACATTGAAACATATGTTAAACTTTCATCGATTTGCAATCGACTGGTCATCATAAAATATTTTAAAACGAGCCCAAAAGGCCTCAAAATGAGCAAAGAAAACCGGTGTTTTTTACACGTGTTTCAATGGGAAGATTATTTAGTGGTGTGCGCCCAGAATGGCCGTGAGCAATGGTCAAAATATCCCACAGGCTCTCAATATCCTCACAGTCAAGGGCGCACACCACTAAATAAAGTCCCATTGAAATACGTGTAAGTATATATGAAAGTAACGGTTTTTCTACCCCATGTAAAACCATTGTTCATATTTAAAATTGGTTTTTTGACACAAGTTGAGACTAACTTTTAGCTACGGGGACCTGAACAGCGCCACCCTTATTTTCAGCTTGCACGAATGCCTCGACCATGTCCGCACGCGGATTAGTTTCGGGAGCCAAACTTTTTGACCAGATCAAGATGCACCATTTTGTGATATTCTGAACATTAATCAATTGCATATCTTTTAATTTAATTATAATAAACAATTATGGCTACTCATCTTGCTCCCAAGGGACACCCACTTGTTTTTACTACCGACCTATGTTTACCGGAACTATCAAGAATTACACCAAATGCGGAAGGATTTACCCTTACCAAAGGTCGAGGCCTTATCTAAGCCTCCACTTTAATAACCTCAGAAAATAAGCCTTGTGAATAGCCTTATATCCTTAGCCTTGTCTTAGCCTTGTCTTAGCCTGAAAATTAGCCTAATTATTTAAATTAGATAAGCCTCAAATAATTAGCCTCGTATCATTAGCCTCGCATTATTAGACTCAAAATATTAGCCTTGGAATATTAGCCTTATAATAATTAGCCTTGTCTTAGCCTTGTCTTAGCCTCACCTTAGCCTGAAAATTAGCCTAATTATTTAAATTAGTTAAGCCTCACAATATTTAGAGGCTAAGACGAGGCTAATAATTTGAGGCTATTTTATGAGGCTAAACGTTACATACATGCAGGGACGGTTGGGCTATGTGATCCAGGTGATAAGTGTTACTGATATTTTTGGGGTGTTATGAAGTGGGGGTAGGGTTATTTGGTGAGTTGTCATTTGGAGAGTTCCAATATGGTGAGTTGTCAATTGGAGAATTCAACTATGGTGAGTTGTCATTTGGAGAGTTCCAATATGGCGCAAGTTGTCACCTTGAGCATACTAGTATTGGAAAGTTTTGTTTGTAAAGTTGGGATATGGTGTGCTGTCAATGTATTGTATGGGACGGTTGTATTTTGAAGTGTTGAGGGGGTAATTTGGAGAGTTCAAATATGTAGAGCTGTCACCTTTAGCGTATTGGAAGAGTTTATGTTTTATATAACACACCACATCCCAATCAAATCTTTTTAGGCCCTATATGCTGAAGGTGACAACTCACCATATAAGAACTCTCAAAATGACCCTCCTCTACTTCAAAGTACAAACATCTCCATACCACATCTCAACTTTTACCAAATAATACTCCCGCATATAACTCTTTCAAATCGGGTCATTACTCGTTGATGGTCGATAAATCGGACTTAGTCACCGGTCAGTTCTACAGCATAGATATCCATGGCTAACGATGGTTAACTATGGAAAATTTTCTAAGTTATTTATTTTGAGCTCTTTCGAGACGAGTAATGGATATATTCTGTAGATTTAGGTTTTGTCTGTGACTGCTAATGTGAGGCCGTCGTAGGTCGTACGGGGCTCAAACTCGGTGGGTGGGTGTAGTTCTGTCCTGGCAAGAAGAAGTTTATGTTCGTTAAGTCATCCGACCCAGGGGCCCCCTCCAAGGGGTCATTTGAGGTCAAATGACTAAAAACTGCCATATGGGCATGAAACTAGGTCCTACGGGACTCAAACTCGGTGGGTGGGTGTAGTTCTGTCCTGGCAAGAAGATGTTCATGTTCGTTAAGTCATCCGACCCCGGGGCCCCCTCCCAGGGGTCATTTGAGGTAAAATGACTAAAAACTGTCATATGGGCATGAAACTAGGTCGTACGGGGCTCAAACTCGGTGGGTGGGTGTAGTTCTGTCCTGTCAAGAAGATGTTTATGTTCGTTTTAAAGGCATCTGACACCGGGGTCCGCTCCCAGGGGTCATCTGAGGTCAAATTACTAAAAAGTGTCGTATGGGCATGAAACTTGGTAGGTACAGTAAACATTTAAAACAACATTTTTGAAGGTCATTTTGGGGTCATCCAAGGTCACCACGGGTCATCTGAGGTCAAATTAGTAAAAACTCATATATGGGCATGAAACTTGGTGGGTACAGTCAACATTTAGAGTTATAAGTTTAGATCATTTTGGGGTCATCCAAGGTCACCCAGGGGTCATCTGAGGTCAAATTACTAAAAACTGTCGTATGGGCATGAAACTTGGTTGGTACAGTCAACATTTAGAGCCAATTTTTGGAAGGTCATTTTGGGGTCGCCAGGGGTCATCTGAGGTCAAATTAGTAAAAACTGTCATATGGACATGTCACCATCAGCCTGGTAATCGCGCCCGGCCGAGAACCGCCAAATATGGTAATACCGCCTAGTCTATTTTAAAACTGATGCATCAATGACTATGTTCCTCATGTCATTATTGTATCATTCTCACATACATTAGGAAATGAATTTGGAGAATAGAGGCCTTGCATGTGACATATCATCCCGTAAATATGGCGGACTGCTCAAATGCATTCAACAAAAGCATGATTGCAATCAAATAGGTTGATGACAACATTTGATTTAATGGACTGCACTCCGCCATAACTACGGTGAAGGACACCGGCTCAAATCCTTTGTTTGGAGCCAATCGATAATTTCATGCAGGGCCTCTATACTTTCTGTTTTTATAAAATACTATGCTGACCTCACACTCCAGTAATTTCAGATCATTGAGCTCAGTAATACATCAAAGAATGTCTTCCAATTCATGAAAACAAATAGCTAATCTGCATATCGGATTAAAAGCTTGAGGCATTTCAATTGCAAGGCCCATTACTTATACACCAACAACAACATAGGCCTACAAGTGTATATAATGTAGCATGTGCACACATATCATGTTGTGGATGGTGAATCAAGCTGCAGTGCCTACCCATTCCCAAATAAATGCAGTGACCAACCGGTGTTCACTCATGATTGACGTACTGATCATTATGTATGATTTAAACTCATAGGTTTTGGCAATTTGGGAGGGGTGGGTTCAAAATGACCCCATAGGATTATACGGGGTAAAAACTTCAAATTGCTCAAATACCCCTTTCAAATATATCAAATTATTTAAATAAATAAATGAATGAATGAATGAATGAATGAATGAATGAATGAATGAATGAATGAATGAATGAATGAATGAATGAATAAATAAATGAAAAAAAATTGAACAAATTGTAGCGTAGCATTAAAACCATAATAACCATTGCTGGCAGGCGGATTCGAACCAACGATATTGACATTACCAGTCTGATGCTCTAACACTGAGCTATGCCATCATCTAGTAATGAGGGTCGAGTTTTAGCGTATACAGTGTTTGTCTGTGAAAATGCCGCCTTGTGAAATAAATAAATATAAAGTCTCAATTTTTAATTTTAATTTATTTGATAATTTTCTAACCTATATTTTCTTTAGAGCAGGGACAAATATTTCCCCTTTTATCCAATTTGGCCGCTAAATAAGAATCTACTTCTTTTATTACTGATTTAATTCCGCGATTTGTTCCATTCAGCAATATCAAAGATTAATGTCAAGCATCTCACGACAGATATTTAGTTGGCTTAGTGGTTTTGCACAGTGCTTTTTAACCGGGAGGTACCGAGATCGATTCCCACCTCTGCCTGCAATTTTTTTTTTTCAAGACTGGGAAATAATAACCTGACATTCGCCGCTGACATTCGTACTGCAGAAGCGGAGTTGTAACTTGTTAAACTTTGCTCCTTCCGTAAAAGGGTACATTATTTTGGCACTACATTATTTCTTTTTTCCACATTGCTGGTAGGCCCCTATTAAATATCAAATGGTCATAATTGGCGGTCACTTCAAATCATCGCCAATTGAACGAGGTTCAGGAATGTACTCTCATTGTTAATTGTTGGTTAATCCACCACTTGAACAGGACTTAACCAAAGCAAACAAAGACTTAAGCTTTTTACGAATGCTATACATAAGTATAAGCTTATTATCCTCTTCAACAATAGGATTAAAGATTGGTGCTTGACTGGAATTACGTGCTAGTGTCATTGGTTATTGTTAAAAGGCAATAAGGTGTGTAATTGCAATATTTCCTCTGAATAGGAAAGACTCTCTACATCGAACCATGGATGCTGGTGGTTCGAATTAAGCCCAATCCTGACTCCACTTCGCAGCGTTATGCGATGCTGCGATGCTTTTCAAACATCTCAGCATCCCGCGATGAAATTAAAATGTACAGGAGGAGTCAGTATCGGGCTTTAGGAATAAAAACCCAATTCGAAATGATGCGCTTGAGAATTCAACAATATAAATAATGGTAGCTCTATTATAATACACATTAATGATAAAATTCCAAAATATAATACGTTTTCTGTCTTTGCTTGTCACGTGGTAGCGATTATATTTTTAAATAAGTTTCAAATGAATAACAACAAGACAAATGGCCGAGTGGTCTAAGGCGCTAGGCTCATAGAGTACTAAGCGTTGCGCCGTGAGTTCGAACCCGCTCTGCCAAACTTTAAAAGAAGTAAATTAAAACTTGACTTTTTTTAATTTCATATTTGGGAAATGTGACTGGGAGAATTTATGTATGGTGTGGAGTGGTGTGATAGGGCATGTACTTTAACTGGCCGGCGCGGTCCGGTGACTAAGTCTTTATTGGGCGTTTTATCGGCAGTCAACGAGTAATGTTTAGTAGGTGACAACTCACCACATTCAACTCCCCAAATGACCCTTCCCCACTTAAAAGTACAAACACTCCCAAATTATGCATCAACAGAACACACCACATCCCAACTTTTCCAAACATAACAATTCCAATTTGGTGACGGTGAAAACTCACCACACTTGAACTCACCAGATGATCCTTCCCCACTTCAAAGTAGAAACATCTACAATACATTGACATTGCATGCACACCACGTCATCCCAACTTTAATAACCAAACACTTCCAATATGACAACCTATCATATTTCATTATTTGAACTTTCCCAACAACATATTAACTTACCATATTTGAACTCTCAAAATAACTCATCCCCAATTTAAAGTACAAACATCCCCAAACATCAATTAACATAACACCCCAACAACCTGGGTCAGCCAGCATCAAACTGCAGTATATACACAGGGTCTTAGCTAGCCACCCGTCTGGCCGTCATTTTAGACGGCCAGTTTGCTCCTGGGACGGGCAAAATTAATGCCTTTGACAGATGCTATATTATAAATTGTATGTTTTGAGAAGCTAATTGCCCTTTTAGTAGACCCAATTTGTAGAACAAGGCCATATCAGCACATACATGTATTTGAACTCTTTGAACCCCCCCAATGGGCTATTATAGATGTCTGGTAAATATTTTAAAGGTCAAATTAGGACAGACAATTTTATTCAAATGACGGGCAACCCACAATTTCTAGCTAAGACCCTGTATATACATGTCTGCAGGCTACAATGCATGCATTAGAGGTGTGCTGCCAAAAATTTTAAAGAATTCAATAGAGGGCGTGAATGTGAGTGAGGCCTGAAAACCTCATACTAAATTGCCCCTAAACCGTGACATAGCTGTTGTAGTTGATTGACTTGATTTGATACTTTGTGTTTTATTTTTTTAAATGAATAAAAAACTAGAAATGTCGCAGTTTTCGACGCCTTATGGGATGCCTCCACACGGATGACCCCAAAATGACCTTGCAATGACCCCTTGGTGACCCTGGATGACCCTGAAATGACCTTTCAAAAATTTGGCTCTAAATGTTGACTGTACCCACCAAGTTTCAAGCACATTTTATCAATTTGACCTAAGATGAGACACCTTGGTGACCCCAGATGACCCCAAAATGACCTTCCAAAAATTTGGCTCTAAATGTTGACTGTACCCACCAAGTTTCATGCACACGATCAATTTTATTAATTTGACCTCAAGATTACCCCGGATGACCCCGAAATGACCTTTCAAAAATTTTGACCCATATGACCAATTTTATTAATTTGACCTTAGATGACCCCTTGCTGACCATGAAATTACCTTCCAAAAATTTGGCTCTAAATGTTGACTGTACCCGCCAAGTTTCAAGCACATACGACCAATTTTATTAATTTGACCTCAGATGACACCTTGGTGACCCTGGATGACCCCAAAATGACCTTCCAAAAATTTGGCTCTAAATGTTGAGTGTACCCACCAAGTTTCAAGCTCATACGACCAATTTTATTAATTTGACCTCAGATGACCCCTTGGTGACCCTGGATGACCCCGAAATGACCTTCCAAAAATTTGGCACTAAATGTTGACTGTAACCACCATGTTTCATGCCCATACGACAGTTTTTGTAATTTGACCTCAGATTGACCTTTGACCTCAGTATATGACCTTGAATCCCACCAAAAAAAGTTTTTGACCATGACCCACCTACCCTGAAAATCTGAAGTCAATCCGCCCATGCATGCCTGAGATACAGCATCCGGACGGAAGCACGGAGGACAGACATTGCAAAAATAGTATGCCTCGCGGTGGAGGCATAAAATGACAAATTCCTGTGCTGCTGAAGAATGTGTATATGAATATAAATGGAGAGGGTGTATTGATAGGGCAGACTTCTCCGTTTTGCAAGTTCAGGTGCTGTCCCGGGGGGGTCACTCCCATTGTGGCCTGTACACCATCCGCGATAATGAAAACGCATAAAAAGGGTAGTTTTTCGTGGGTAAGCACGATACGCGCGGAACGTGTTTAGGGTGTCAAAAACATGAAATATTGGAAAAAAGGGTAGCAAAACTGCAATTATTGCTAATACGCGGAAATGAAATTTAGGGTATGAAATTTGATGCAAGGAACAAAATCCCTGTTTAGGGTATCGTTTTAGCCAAGGGTTAAATCCTTGTTTAGGGTACTTTTTGATTATCGCGGATGGTGTACAGGCCACAATGGGAGTGACCCCCCAGGGTGCTGTATATAGCACTTACAATGCTGTTTGGAGTATATAACCCAAACAAACTGTTTGGAGTATACCTTTATAGCATCTACAATGCTGTTATACTCCAAACAAACTGATTAGAATATACCTTTATTTTTGTACAGGTATTATTATTAATTGATGTGCTCACTGACTCCACATTATGCAGTTTAAAAGGGTCGAGATCAATAATACTTAAATCGCTTATCTATTTCGGACCTAGTTGAGGCCCAATCCCTTTAACCTTTTTTCCAACGCTCCAATGTACTATGAAATCCATTATAATCATGTCTTGGGGCACTTTCACCAGGGTAATGTAAATAAGCCCCCCAATTCCCCAAAACAAGGTTGAATTATGTGATGTTGCTGTGCACCTAATTAGCATTAATTATCCAACACTGATTGGTGGGGAAAGAGGTTAATATGAAAAGGTTTAGGCTTGACACCAAACAAGAAATGTCTTTAAAGAAGACAAAGTTCATGGATCAGGCGTACAGGCTGTATCAAAATGATTACGATTGATACCCAACACTTTCTAGTGATTATAGACATGACTTCCACTTCTTATGCAACATAGGATCCATATAATTTACTGATTAATGTCATAAACAGTCATATACAATAAATTTAAGGTCTGGTCATTCTGCAAGAACCAGGCTTTTCAATAACTGCAGGGTACCAATTTTTTTTTCGAAACATCCTATTTTTGTTCTAATTTCCATGTAAATGAGGAACAAACAAATCACCAAAATATCCAATTATATTATAAGCCCTTGATAAGATAAGCATGTAATGTCACATAGTCGGGGCACATATTACATATTACATATTTAATTAAATACTTTCAGAAATCAGGGGGAGAGATGAGGGAATTAAAGGCTCAAATTTAATTTAGGGTCCAGTTATTGACAGAAAATATAAGCAAGCATTACTGGGTATATATGTATTCAAATTCTATGAAGCATAGAGCTAGTTACTGCTTAAATTTGTTCAAGAATAGGAACTGTTTTATTTGGCCCCAGCTTTTGGCAGTAAATTGGTAGTAGTGAAATATCCTGTGTTTTTCCTATTAATATGCCCAGCCTTATTATACTTGGTAAACAATTGCTCACCAATCAGTAAAGCATGTTGATAGCTAGAATGCAATAGTAAACATGCTTAGAAAGAGGCTACAAGAAGCTAAAATTTTCATACACTGTACAGTCTCATTGCCACATTAAATGGGCTAAATTGTCCTTGTTGTGTGGGGTAGGATTAGAAAAAGCCATACAAATGGGGGTATGATATTAGGAATTATTTCTTAGCCTCTTAACCACAGGGTTGGTGGGCTACAGTAGCTATTCAAGACACATAGTATGTAAGAGATAAACTGTGCATATGAGATGTGGGTGGAAGTGGAATTAAAAGTTCATTCCGTGAACAAAAAGTGGCATTTCAGCACATTATAACTTTCAGTAACTCCAACAGAAGATAAAGACAATCATGGCTAGATAGAAAACACTGATTTTCTTACACAAAAGTGACAAACATTAAATTTGGCCGATTTCACCACTCACTATTTAAACTTCAAAGGCAACTAGTAATCTCCGCATTTGGCTGTCAGGTACTGTGTTTTGTCTTTTCAAAAGCACCCAATTTTTGAAATTACCATTTTCTCTTGCAAGTCACATCGAGTGGCCTCCTGATATTTACTTGAATTCTTGAATTTACTGACATTTTCTTCTGAAGGGGGGTCCCAAATTCACAGAAAGTTGGCATCAATAAAATTGTGCCCCCCCCCTATTTTGGCAACAAAAATTGTATCACCCCCCCACCACCGATACACCTTACCTCCTAAAATTGTATATTGAAATCATTCTTTTTGAATAAAATAAACACACAGGCTGTCTGTGGGCATCTTGTTACTCTCTTCATTTTGGTCATCAAAAATGTTATGACCCCCTATTTTTCTTTCCAAAAATTTATGACCCCCCCCCCCCAGTATATTTGGGACCCACCCCCTTCCGAAGAAAATCCCAGCCCCCTTAGTCAGGCAAAGCCATAACAGTCCGGTCCGACTGCCTGATCAGGAAGTACTCAGCGTTCGAAATAGGGCCGGTCAGCCGGCCATTGGCCTATAACTTTTTGGATTGGCCGGTAACTTTTCTGACTGGCATCTCAGTTGCTGGTCCGGCTGACCGGTAACTTTTTAAGGTCACGCCTGGCTGGCCTGTAACTTTTTGAGGCATATTTTGAACACTGGAAGTACTGCCGAATCAGGCAGTATGTTGCCGAGTCAGACAATATTGTATCCCACAATGCAATGCTCTATTTCAAATAGAGCATCTTTTAATATACTGTTATTTCTTGGTTTAGAGTAAAAAGTAGGTAAAATATATAAAATTATCAAGGAATGTACAATTACTGGTAATTTTTCATCAATTTTAGTTAAAATAAAGTTAATTTGCATATTTAAATCAAATTTTTTAAAAACCGTTAAAATTATTTTTCTCCTGGTGGAATTTTTTTTTGCCCAGTGAAAAATTGTCAACTTACATGTAGCTCATGTGTGTCAAAGTAAAATTTCCCCCGATCTTTTATAAAATCACCATGAACAATTTAGTCCTTAGTCTGTCAAATTCGGAAGGGTTACCAAAGCCTGTGTTGCCTAACTCGGCAACATGCTGCCTGATTCGGCAGTACTTCCTGATCAGGCAGTCGGACCGGACTGCATAATGTGTGATTTGCTCCACATCAAACCCCTCATTTTTTTTTTTTTTTTAATTTCTACTTTTTGCATGATTTTAATGCCCAATGGTGTACTAAAATACCATGTGAAGGAAGCCTGAAGTGTTTTAATTACAGTAAAATTACTGTAGTAGAGTTTCCAGGGATCCTAGGTTTTATTGGCCAATTCATCCATAGAGCGCCTCAGTGATTTTCTTCAATTTAACCTCGTCACTATTTCGGTTTAAAGTGTCATTTTTCAAAAGAATAATAACATCAAAATTTGACCGAAATCATAAATATTGGCTTTAAATATTAAAATATGGCTAAAGACTATTTTGTTTTGAAAAATTATATACTTAGTTCTCTGGGTTGATAGGATGAACAATTTTTTGAATCTTTACCCAGAGCAGCCAATATTGAAAAAAAATTTTTTTTTAAACAGTGCATCTGGCCAGATTCCATTACGTTTCACTACCTGGAGAGAATTGATCAAAAATTGAATTCCCTCCTGAGGTTGGTACATGTCAATGAGTTGACCAGATCACAAGGATATCATATAGCTATTGGCAGTATATATAACACAAATGGTCAATGAGTTACATAAAAATGACCTTGTGTGGTATTTAGTTCCCAGGAAGTGAGTTTTGCCTGAGGCAATTTGTGGTTAAACCTTGATCCCTCACTACAAGAGTTATTACCATCGATTTGGTTGAAAAAGGAGGTGAGAAATGATCAAACCTCTCCAGGTAACAAAACGTAATGCTAACCAGCTACCTATTACCAGCACAACGCTCTAGCCAATTGACGAGCTAGCCAATTGAGCCATTAGGTTCAAATTGAGGTTTTTGCTCATATATTGTTCATATAGAATATTGTCTGTAACACAAAGATAAATAAATGAAGTAAGTTTCCACACAATGTTCAACACAGTTGTTTGATGGGATTTTTTTGAAAATGTCCTTGTCATTTGTTGTCTGTTTGCTGATGTTCTAATATGCTTTTTTGAAGTATGGCGCGCACAAAAGGAGAGGGCGTGCTTTGGTTTGAGTTAACCTTTATATGCTTTCTCATGCGTCACTCTCTGACAAAAGTTTACTCAAACCAAAGTATGCCCTCTCCATGCTTCAAAAAGGCTTATACCATTTTACAAGTGCCTACCCTTACCAAACTTGAATGCATTCCTGTTGCATTCTGAATGCATTCGGCAGCATTGTGGTAGAATGCATTATGAATCCTAACAACCACAACCTATATAACCACAACCATAAGGTCACCATGCTTAACTTTTGTTGTCGAATGCATTCCGAATGCAAAATAGCATTCGAGTTGCCCTCAATATGCACGAAATATTTAAATGAGCTCCGAATGCATTCGGAATGCATTCGCCGAATGCATTAGGAATGCATTCGGAGCAAATGCTAATACCACAATAATTGCATTCGGAATGCATTCAGAATGCATTCGGAGCAAATGCTAATACCACAATAATTGCATTCAATTAAGTCTCCTGTTGCATTCATGGAAATGATGGAAACTAACGTTTTATGCATAGGCCTATGTAGGAAGATTGAGAAAAAGCTTACCTTGTTTCATGCATTTTTGCATCAAGCACGTTTGCTTGATGCTTTAAAGCAGGTTTGGGTGATATGTTGATTAATCAAAAATAATTGATTAAAAAATTAATCAATATCTGTTATTTTTAACAATCACCCAAGCCTGCTTTTAAGACACTCAAGATCTACTATATTTGTTGATCCTACATGTATTCTCTTATCTATTTCACTTCATATAAAATTATGAAATAAAAGTACATTTTTGCAAAGGGTGATTCCAGTTGAAATCCATAAATCCCCTATGGAAGAGACATATACCATGATCTCCCACACAAGGTGTAGATTTCAAATGGAGCCACCCATTAATCCCATTTGCAATACAATTCATTTACACATGATTTTCACATTTATGATAAATACAATTAACAATTGAGTATGGAAGATTATACATAGGGCTATGTCTTGGTATATGGAAATTCTGTGTGGCGATCTTTGCGACACCAAGCCCTTAAGGATTCCAGCACACTGAGTGGCAATTGTCTGCCGCACACGTGTGGTGATCCTCCAAGCCTTGATGGGATTCCCGCACACTGTGTGGCAATCCTCCGCTGTGGGAGGTTTAATTGGCACACACTGTATGGTGATCCTCCGAGCCCTCGTCTGTCGCACACTGTGTGGCAATCACACATGGACGCCGTACATACATCTACAAAATCGAAATACAATTGAAATGTATTAGTAAGGGGTTGTGCAATAATTATAAGCCCCCAGGGGTAAAATTCCAAACAGCGCTCCAAAAATTGCTTGCTCCCCCTCTCGTCCTGCCAAAATTGCTTGTCCCGCCCCTCGGCCTGCCAAAAATCTTTGCCCTCCTTGCACATCATGCCCAATTAGCAGACCTTATTAATGGTCTATAGATACATGTTCTTGAGCGCAGCTAGCAGGAAAATTTGCATATTTAAGCTGCTTTCCAAGCGCTTTTATTCAAAAGGCACCCCATAAATGTGTGCCAAAAATTGCTCCCCCTTTTCGCTTGCCCCCCCTTGCTTACGTCCCCCCTCTTTCCGCTCGCCAAAACTTTCTTGCCCCCCCCCCCCATTTTACCCTCCCACCAGGGCTCATAATTATATTGCACAGCCCCAAAGAACTATAGTGTACAAATTCTCACTTACTTGCTTGTACTACGTACGTTATGTATACGTATGTACATACATATGTACTCTATGTACAGCATACGTCAGAGATTCATACATGTAGAACAGATACTATACACCTGGATTACATGTGGCATAATATTACAAAACTGTAAATTTCAACAGGAACCCATAGCTATATGCCACAATGACCATTTATATATAAGCTTATAAGCTTACCTTAATTGTTAGATTCATGAATATCCTACTCTTGGAGTACTGTTGTATAATACCATTTGCTATACTAATACTGCACATTGATCTAAATATAGTCCAGAGCCTTGGTATGTATTTTATTCACAAAAAACCAAACATTTCCTGTGGTAATATCACAATACCAGCAGCTCACATCATACAACCAGGAAGCTAGTGGAGACTATAACTGCCAGTATCAACTGCCACTTTTGTAGCATAATTTGAAAAAAACATGTGATGAACATGTGATCATCATTTGTGGTTGGATTAGAATGCAACCGAATGCAACACTAATGCAAAGATTTTTGTTGAAAATAGTCTAAGTCCTTAGTTGTCAGATCCGAATGCAAAAATACCACAAAAATGTAGATATTGCATTCGAAAGGATTAAAAAATGTTGTGGTCTGTTGCATTCGAATGCATTCAAATGCGAAATACCACAAAATGCCACATCACTACCACAATGGTAAGATACGAATGCATTCCGAATGCATTCTGAATGCAATAATTGCATTCGGGTTTGGTAAGGGTACCCCTTGTAAAGCCCGGTTGTAAAGATGCAAAACAAGATTTTAGATAAATAGCGCAGGCCTCGCCGTCTAGATTTCAAAGGCGAGTGGTCAATCGCTCGCTACCTTGATGCTAGGCGAGTAATCGAATCACTCACTAGTGGTCAAATCACTCGCTAGTGGTCGATGCACTCTCTAGGTCTGAAAGAGCAATTAGTATGACACACTTACACACTGCTGACATCCTGTCTTTCAGAAATCAAGACTAATTTATTACGATAAATTGAATACATTGGAAGTGCTAAAACTTGAATGTAATTTAGATTCAATTTGGCAGCGGTGATTGGCAGCGAGCGATATTTATTGTCCATGGGTGAGTGGAAAATCGCTCGCTCGAAATTGAGTTTGGGGGAGCGGTGGCGAACGAGAGACGAGAGCGATCGCTCGCCTCAAACGGCAAGGCCTGTAGCACCATCATTGTTTACCTTTTCAGTTTTACATGCCATCAAACAACCGTGCCAAGTTGACATTTATAGAAATTCACAAACAAGTTTTCGCAAAACAACTGAATTTAGAGCAAGAAATTACACCAAGAATATTAATCAAGAGAAAAGTTTCCAAAAGATTAAATTATATACAGAGCCTATGTAACATGCAGAAGCTCTCAGGGGCTGTGCAATAATTATGAGCCCTGGCGAGGGTAAAATTGGGGGGCAAGAAATTTTTGGCGAGTCAAAAGGGGGGCAAGCGATTTTTGGCACATTCATTGGGCGCCTTTTTATTAAAACGCACTAAAAAGGCTTAGGAAAACAGTACAGACACATTTAAATATGCAAATTTTCCTGCTCGCTGCACTTGCAACATGTATAAGGACCATTTAAGGTTTGTAAATTGGGATCCAAAAAATTTGGCATGTGCAAGGGGGGCAAAGAATTTTTGGGACGAGAGGGGGGAAGCGATTTTTGGTGAGCCATTTTGAGCCCCAGGGCTCATAATTATTGCACAGCCCCTCAGATACACACAAAATAGTGGAAAAGCTACCAAATTAAACATTATAATGTCTTTATCTCAAACACATAGTAATTAAAGGTGTTTTCATCTCAAACACTTTAATTCAATTATTCATTTATGAAAATCTATATTAATTACATTAGGTAATATCACTGGCAATTTCAATGTTTTAAATCTAATATGCTCCAAAGGGTTATTTGTGTACATTAAAATTAATCAAATTTTTAATTTCATGGTAATGTATTTGACTGTAGGACTAAGGGGACTTTCAAATCTTTGAAAGTATACTTATTAAAAGAGGTTTATTTAATCAATAATTGACAGTTGAAGTATGATAATCCCTATTCAATCCTGTGTAAGGCAGGAAAGTTATTAGCACATTCCTCAGAAAAAAAATACTTTTATCAACAAATCAATTCCCTCACTACACATAATAGCCAAGGTCACTATTTGGTATGTGTTTTAATATGTAGTAAAAGACTGCTATTTCTAGCAAAACATTCTGTAGTGTGAGTTCTGATGTGGTGCACAAGGCCACTTCTATCAGCAACACATTTCTGACAGTGCTCACGCTGAAAGGGTTTCTCTTTGGTGTGAGTTCTGATGTGGTACACAAGACTAGCGTTTTGTTTAAAACATTTCTGACAGTGCTCACTCTGAAAGAGTTTTTCTCTGGTGCGAGTTCTGATGTGGCGCACAAGGACACTTCTATCAGCAAAACATTTCTGACACTGCTCACACTGAAAGGGTTTCTCTTTGGTGTGAGTTTTGATGTGGCATATAAGGCTAGTATTTTGTGTAAAATATTTCTGACAGTGGTCACATTGAAATGGTTTCTCTTTGGTGTGAGTTCTGATGTGTCTTTTTAGAGTACATTTATCAGTAAAATACTTTCTGTAGTGCGAGTTCTGATGTGGTGCACAAGGCCACTTCTATCAGCAAAACATTTCTGACAGTGCTCACAGTAGTGACCCAGGGGCGTTTATTCTTCCGTTAATCGCCCCCAAACGGGAGGGAATAATTTAACCCCTTTGGGGAAGAATTTTGCATTTTGAAAAAGAAACAAAAGAGAGGGGAAAAACAGAAGAAAGTCAACATGATTCAAGGAAGATTAAAAATAAAATTAACTAATTTGAGGAAAAATGTATAACTGGAACATGTATTATTATGTTTTATGGTATTTTTGGAATGAAATACATGTAGATGGTCACTGGCTGGCAGTGACTGCTCTACAGGGTGGGTGAATTCATCAAGTGTCATTTAGGGAAGAATTATAATGGGTACATAACATTAGCATACATGTAGTGGTCCCTTGGCTTTTACCCATTCCCATCCCAAAAATAATTATTTGAGGGAAACCATGGACTTTATCATAAAACAGGGAAAAGTTGGGTCAGTAATTCTTCCCTGCCTGGGCATAGTGACTAGTGGTCATACTGTAGGTAATAATGCACAGTTTGCACACTAAGATTAAGGGAGCTCTGCTTTGCATATTTCATACAAAATCCATTTTCTTTTTAGTTTGGACATCTGCCTATCTAGGGAAGCAATGGGATTCTAAGGGAAGAACCATCAATTAGTTAACAGCTCTATTGTACACGCTTATCTTCCCTTAAACCTCAGCTTCAGATCCAAATCCTTGATTATTCTTCCCTAGATGCAATAGTTTAGTGGCATTCTCCAAACTCTGCAACAGAAGAATTTTAATTCTAAGGCTTTATAAATCTTGGGCATGCGAGTCATCACATATATAAAAGAGCTGAAAACGCAAAAACCAGAGAGCAAAAAGCTCAAAACACCTAGCAAAAAGCTGCAATTTGGGAAGATCCTATACTTTTATACAGAGCAAGTGTACGGACAAAAAAAGCTGAAAATCAAAACAAAAAAGCTGAACTCTCACACCCAGCTGTAAATAATAAATCACAGCTAGCTCTGAAAATAATAAAGAGCCTAGAGGTGTTTGCCAGTCTGTCTTCCATTTGAACCATTAGTCATTAGATGCAATGGTTAAGTGTCCAGACTGTACCATCTAGGAAAGAATTTGATGTTTTTAGGGAAGACAGAATAGAACAACTCACAACACACCTATGTTCAGTCAGGGAAGGGAGGGAACAAGAAAATAAGGAAAAGTACATGTAGATAGCACCCGGCGGAGGCACTCGAATATGAAAGTGACATACCTGTGCCCACCAGCGTATGAAACTAGGGGTCTATCGGTGTGGAAATTTTCAGAAAAAAGGTGGTCATTCGGTGTTGGCAATATCAAAAATGGAGTGATTTTGTATGGGAGCACCTAAAATTTGACATCATTGACAATCAAAATAGCTTTTTACCCAATTTTACAGTACAACATAGACAAAACTCATTTATTTCGCTCAAAATGTGTGTGAATTTTGAGGACTAATTTTTCAAGAAAGGGGGTCATTCAGTGTAGGCTGCTGAAAAAAACAGGGTCGTTGCGTGTAGGATTTTCCGAAAATAACGGGGTCTTTTCATGGACTCATGACATATGTCAATATATGGGAGTGCCCCCCCCCCCCTGGAGATAGCAACCAACCTATAATTTTCCCGTTTTGGTCCATTTTTGGGGTTTGCAGTTGGGGAAGAATCTGGGGACGGATGTGACACAGCGCGGTAGGGATTGAGGGGGCAAAGCCCCCCAAAGCTAGAGGGTTTCTACACTGTAAAAATCCTTATAAGCCCCTTCACAGAAGACACATTTTAAGAATAGACACCTCTTTGGTGTGAGTTCTGATGTGGTACACAAGACTAGCTTTTTGTTTAAAACATTTCTGACAGTGCTCACACTGAAAGGATTTTTCTCCGGTGTGAGTTCTGATGTGGCGCACAAGGAAACTTCTATCAGCAAAACATTTCTGACAGTGCTCACACTGAAAGGGTTTCTCTTTGGTGTGAGTTCTGATGTGGGACATAAGGTGAGCTTTTTGTGTAAATCATTTCTGACAGTTCTCACATTGAAATGGTTTCTCTTTGGTGTGAGTTCTGATGTGTTGTTTAAGACTACCGGACCTTGTAAAACATTTCTGACAGTGTTCACACTGAAAAGGTTTCTCTTTGGTGTGAGTTCTGATGTGGCGTAGAAGGCAAGTTCTATCAGCAAAACATTTCTGACAGTTCTTACATTGAAATGGTTTCTCTTTGGTGTGAGTTCTGATGTGTTGTTTAAGACTACCGGACCTTGCAAAACATTTCTGACAGTGCTCACACTGAAAAGGTTTCTCTTTGGTGTGAGTTCTGATGTGGTACACAAGGCTAGCACTTTGTGTAAAACATTTCTGACAGTAGTTACATTGAAATGGTTTCTCTTTGGTGTGAGTTCTGATGTGTCGTTTTAAAATATAGTTATGAGTAAAACACTTCTGACAATATTCACACTGATATGATTTCTCTTTTGTGTGAGATCTGATGTGGAGCACAAGACTACTTTTTAGAGCAAAACATTTCTTACAATAATCACACTGAAAGGCTTTTTCTTTAATGTGAGTTCTCATGTGGCTCACAAGGTCAGATCTGTAGGCAAACCATTTCTCACAGTGCTCACACTGAAGTTTCTCTTTGGTGTTAGTTCTGATGTGGTGCCCAAGAACACTGTTTTCACCAAAACATTTCTGTGTCTCTTTGATATTACATTGACACCATAGCTTCCAGTGGTTATTCACATGTCTTTTCAGCTCACCATTGTTTGACAAGCTTTTTTGGCAAAACATACTTTTGTATCTACAAGCCCGCACATATTTAATTTGATGTCTGTTAACATGGGTTTTCAAGCTGTCCAAAGAATAATGCTCAAGTTGGCAAAATGCACAAGAAAATGGTTTCAAATGTTTCATCGCCATATCTACAATTGTATTTACACAGTGAACTTCAGATTAATCCAACAACATTTAAAGATGTGTGTACACCTCAAACCCACCATGGAAGTCAATGCTAGCAAAGATGTCCTTGAGTGGAACAGCAAGTACTACCAGACCACAATCCTGTCTTAGTCCAGGCTCTCCTTTTATTGATGTTCAACTGCAGATATATATGTATATCAGTGGATCAAACTACCTGCAACATTAAAACAACATAATGCTTGATATTATATTACTTGCTGCATATTCCATAACGGTTTGAAACAGGATTTCATTTTGATAGGTCACATTTGTTAGATGTATGGGTTTGAGTCTCTGTCCCACCACCATGTTGCGCCCTTGGGCAAGGCACTTTGCCTCGCTTGCCTCATCCCACCCAGGTGCAATGGGAAGCTATTAGGAGTAGTCACAGTCATTGTACTGATAAACCTTGCGCCATTTTAGGCTGCAAACGTGGTTCTGACATATTCTAATGATGGCGGAATAAATGAAGAGCCATTTGAGGCTGTTTACAGTATAAAGTACTATAAAAATATCTACATTTATTTTTTTATATTTTACAATATTGCTCTAAAGGTTTTTTCCCAAAATAAAATATGACAGTGCATAGACACCGAGTTGTAGCTTTATGCTAGCCCCCAGCAAGCCTATGGCCAATAAAGCCTATACATGCGCAATGTACCCCAACCATGCCAACTCACTCGTGATTGGGTAGAATTTTTTTAAATTGTTGTATCCATGGTCGTGCATTCACGTTGTTAATTTTTGTTTTGTTTTATTTAATGAATAAAAATCAATAAAGATTGAAACATAAAAAAAAAAACATTTCATAATTTTTGCCCTGAAAAATTCCTGTACTGCTGATCGAAGTATATGCGTATATAAATATGAATTTATTGACAGGGCAGACTTCAATCTATAATGCTATAATAAACCCATTGTATAAACCACAATGCTATAATAAACTCATTGTATAAACCACAGAAAAATAACATTATGTGCAAGATGTGTAACCGTGTCATTCATAGGCGTAGATCCCGGGGGGATGGGGGGATTTATCCCCCCCCCAATATTTTGCCAGGGGGGATGGTCCATACAATCATCCCCCCCCAATGTTGATGCCTGATAATGGGTTTCTGACCAAATTAACCTCATATTTGCCCATTTTAGCCCCAAAAGTGCACATTTTCGTGCGCTTCGCGCGCATTTAATCAACTTTTACACCATATTTCATCAGTTAAGCTTCAAAATAGCAAACATTTTTGCGCGCTTCGCGCCCATTTATATCATAAACTAATTCTGTCGCCAAAGGGTGCTGGATTGACTATACTTCAAGATTTTTTTCCAACTTCATCCCCCCCCCCAATGTCAAAAAGAAATCTACGCCACTGGTGTCATTTATAAGAATCATAGGAAAATAATCTGCAAAGATTGTTCACGATGGCAACATGTCAAGTGTGTCAACATGGGCACAACAGAGTATAAAAACTTCAAGAACGGAAATAAAGAGTGGTTCTGCCAGGATTGTGCTGCTCCATGTGGTAAATGCCGCGATCATGTTAGAAACCACCACTGAGCCGTTGGACCATGTGACACCTGTGACAAATGGTATCACATTGAGTGTGTCAATATGGATGAAACTACCTACAAAGACTTATTAATTCATTCCTTTGAGTGGCAACACCTAGATCCGTCTTGTCGGGAGTACCACAGGCCACAGTATTAGGCCCTCTCCTATTCCTCCTGTACATAAACGACCTGCCATCTGGAAAGCAGAGTCCGTCTATTTGCAGGAAGACCTCAACAAACTAGAGAAATGGCAGGACAAGTGGACAATGGCTTTTAATCCATTGAAGTGCTCCACAATACAGATATCATACAAGAAGGACCCTCTAAGTTCAACATTTACATTTTGTGGTCAAGAGCTCCAGCAAGTAGACTCCCATCCATATCTTGGTGTTGAGATTGACAACAAATTGACATGAAGAATACAATCACGAAAGGCAACAGCACTCTAGGAATTCTGTGAAGAAATCTATGGTTTTGCAATGAGGAAGTGAAGACCTGTACATAAGGGACTGGTTGGTATCGAGGGAAAACACTATCTGATGCCAGCAAATAACATAAGTACAAGAGGAAGTTCCAGAGACTGTTCACAAGACTGGATGTTCACAAGGGATCATTTTTTGTCCACACTGTAGCTGATTGGAATGAGCTCCCAGATGAAGTTGTGAATTCACCAACATTGGAAGTCTTCAAGCAGCGCCTTCATCATTAGTTTAGCACCCATTTCAGAAATTTACGTCTTGTTTGCACGAGTTCGTCATTTTATTAGTTATGTGCGGAAGTTGGTGAAATGCAGAGAGTGACCCTGTCCTGCCAAAACAACCGATACTGATATGTGACCCTGACAAAAGCTAGCAAGAGCAAGCTGTGTAATTATTTTCTTTACTTGTGATAAGATACAATTTTCTTCGTAGTAATAGCCAAATTTGTTTCTTAGTACCGTAGGTCACTTAATAAAAATTCCTTTAAAAAGGAATGGGAATGGGCGCCCAATGTGAGCTTGGTCGTGATGTGGTAAATTTCATGGTGGTTAGATTTGGTATTATTATCTCTTGCAAACCCGGTGACACCTCATTATAGAAATCAGACCTGTCGATAGGTTGTAAGAGGGAATAGCCTTTTCCAAGCACGAATTGGGCCATATATAAAGAAAGTTTTGCTACATTGCAACGCAATACACTGTAAAGACCTAAATGCAAAACAAGATCCTAGGTGGCTCCCGAGGTGGCTTAAAAAACTAAATGCAAAATGAGGTTTTTAACAAATATTGTTTTCCAGAGTCAAGACGCAGGTATCATTATTAAGCCTCATATCACTTATTTATTGTCGAATAAGTGCAGAGTAGGTTAGATATGAATACCGGTATTGAATGTTAGACCAAAGTAGCTCAAAGTACATATACTATACACCTGATCCATGAACTTGTCTTTTTTAAAGACAAATTCTTGTTTATATTTTCTCGGGAATTAAAGAATGGAGAAAGAATTAAAGAATACTGCCTTTTGGAACAGTAATAGAACACAAACCACCAGTTTATTAAACCATGTTTGTTGGGCTGTTAAGGTTTTAGTTTATTTAAAATGCGTGGTCAAATATGTCTTATTTTTGACAAAAACAAAGCTTTTCTTTCTCTAAAAATCTTGATATTGCCAAAAATAGCACAAACATGGAAATTTAAGTTTTTTGCCAGTTCTGTTGAATAATCTCTAAACATTAAAACGGGAGTCTCCCTAGAAAATATTTGAATCTGTGATTAAAATATAACTGTTATTCTGCCATTGTTACATTTATACAAAAAGTAGTGGTACAGAGAGAGCGGCCATCGTTTGAATGAGAAATTTATTTTCAAAACTTTTCTGTTCATTTCAGGTTGAGATCACCCGGGGGAGTTTCCAGACTTCCCATATCCACCAAAGTTTAATGGCAAGTCTCATATTTTACCAAATGCAAACTGGGGACCTAGTGTTTATTCCTGCCAAAAACTAGCCATATGCATCCTGTACTTTTGCTGTTCTCGGACATTTTAAACATGTGTCTTTGCTGTAATTAAAAAAGGCCCACATTTTTGCGTGATTTGGCAGTGTCCCTAGTCTATTGATTTTATGCTAATGCTGTTACGTAATCATATGTATGATATAATTTTTACATGCGTTGTTTGAAAGACAAAGGCACAGTGTTTATGTATACATTGAGAAATGCCATGAAAATGATCCACATATGACGTCACAAGTCAACTCTTAAAACATACTGACTGCCCCTCGTATATAAAGTAAAATATTCAGTTCATATAGAATATTGTCTTTAACACAAAGATAAATAAATGAAGTAAGTTTCCACACAATGTTCAACACGGTTGTTTGATGGGATCATTTATTAACTTTTCTAACAAAGCAGTATTATAATGTTCAATTCTAGCTAGACCTGAATAATACCAAGAGCTATCACACTTATAAACTGTATGTACACATATATTTTGTAGCAATTTTTAACATAGATTTTTGTTTCTATATAAAATTATTCATCTTTTTCTACTTCTTTGTGGTTATTTTAATTCTATAAACTGTATATTTGTGTGCAAATTGAGGGCGTTATTTACATATATTTTAAATTTAAATTAGCCAATTATTCATGATAAAAAGCTTTTGAAAATTTCCTTGTCATTTCTTAGTCTGTTTGCTGATGTTCTAATAAGCCTTTTTGAAGTATGGCGGGCGAACTTTGGTTTGAGTTAACCTTTGTATGGTTTCTCAGCTGACAAAAGTTTACTCAAACCAAAGTACGCCCTCTCCTTTTGTGCCCGCCATACTTCAAAAAGGCTTATACCACTTTACAAGTGCCTACCTCTTGTAAAGATGCAAAACAAGATTTTAGATAAATAGCGCCATCATTGTTTAACTTTTCAGTTTTACATGCCATCAAACAACCGTGTCAAGTTTACATTTTTTTCTAAAAATTAACTTTTTCTCGAACAAGTTTTCGCCGTAGGCTCTTTAGGTGAATTGAATAAAAATAAATACTAAAACTACAATTTTACAGACATCATAATTGCGTAAATATGGCGCAAAAATGTGTATCTTTCTGATAAGCACAAAAGAAGTGTGGTCAATATGCACCATCATACTTTACAAGTTGAATCTTGAATTTAGAGCAAGAAATTACATCAAGAATATAAATCAAGAGAAAAGTTTCCACAAGAACAAATTATATACAAAGCCTATGTAACATGCAGAAGCTGTCAGATACACACACAATAGTGGAAAAGCTACCAAATTAAACTTCATTATTAAAGGGCTGGGGTATGAACGTTTGGACAGTATTTATTGTGGGACATTAGAGCACATCAGACATATCGAATTGCATTCTGAATACGAAGAATGTCATTCTGATATCAAATAATTTTGATTTTTGAAATTAGCATTTAATACACATTTTATGGCAAATCATTAAAATTGTTATTTTTGATATTTAACAGTACTTGAAGTAAACTTTATAAATCTGATGATTTATACTTAAAGTGTATGTAGGTGGGATGAAAAGCCGACGATCAATTGAAAATTTTGACCTTTTCAGTATTGAAGATATGGATTTTTTTCCCAAAACACCAAAAAACTAAGGTCTTTTTGGGAAAAAAATCCATATCTTCAATATGAAAGGTCAAAATTTTCAATTGACCGTCGGCTTTTCCTCCCTGCTACATACACTTTAAGAATATGTCATTAGATTTATATAATTTACTTTGAGGACTGTTATATATCAAAATTTGAAAAATATCAAATTTTATAATTTGTCATAAAATTTGTATTATATTGTGATTTTCAAAAATGAAAATTATTTGATATCAGAAAGACATGCTGCGTATTCAGAATGCAATTCGATAGGTCTGAGGTGCTCATTTTAGATCCCTTAATGTCTTTAAATTAAAGGGGTCTTCATCTCAAACACTTTAAATTTATTTACACATAATACTTAAAGGTGGATACAACTATTCCTTTATGAAATTACATGTATACCATGCAACCATTATTTTATGACATAATGTTATTTAAGTATTAATAATGTTATTTAAGTATTAATAATTTATGACATAATGGTATTTAAGTATTAATGCTATGTATATAATTTTGGTATCATTTTCAAGCTTAGATCCCTTAATGTCTTTAAATTAAAGAGGTCTTCATCTCAAACACTAAATTTATTTACACATAATACTTCAAGGTGGATACAACTATTCCTTTATGAAAATCTATATATTTTTTTTTAAATTACATGTATACCATGCAACCATTATTTAAAAATTATTAAGTTTTCATATTAGGTTATATCAGTCAATTTCAATGTTTTAAATCTTATGCTCCACGTTGTTTGTGTACATTACTCATTTAGAGAATACCATGTGCATTTTCATGTTAGATATGCAACCAGCTCCAACAAAACCTGGAACAAGTCGCCAGGCATGTTTTTTGAGTTATAGGCCTTTAAAGATGACATTCCCATGAAAAAATCAAATTTTGGAATTATTAATTTCATTACTAATTCATTACTAATCAAAAAAGAGGTTTATTTAATCAATAATTGACAGTTGAACTATGATAATCCCTATTCAATCTTGTGTAAATAAGGAAACTTATTAGCCCATTTCTCAGTAGCAGTTCAACAAAAATATCAAGGTATCATTTACAAAATTATCCATATCTTGAAAAGTATTAATGCTATGTATATAATTTTGATATCATTTATAAGCTTATTGTCCCGTGCTTACATTTTTATTCAAATCATGAAATGTCAAAAATGCAACTTGTTCCTGGTTTTTTCAGAACGGGTCACATAAGACCTTCAGAAAAGTTTTGGTTAAACATTATGTAAAATGTTAAACATTATGTAAAATGGCCACCAAATCTGTAACCATTTGGTATCATTAGTATAATTCTTTCCAATTCAAGATGGCGTCTAAAATTGCCACCAGAATGGGATATTTCCAACAAAATACACTGCAGCAAAAATAGTTAAATATTTCTGAGCAAAAGTAATACACCAGAGCTGATTCTATGATTACATTTAATCACTTTTTTGTTTTTGTCTTTTCAGGTATATTTGAAAAGTTTGGAAAGTGGAGAGTTGTGACCTAGTCAAATTTCCAAACATAGCTGTAGCCTAGTCAAGTTCCATAACTTAGCTAGCATAGTCAACTTTCAAATATAACTTAAGCCCAGTCAACTTTCCTAACATATCTGTAGCATAGTCAAATTCGAAACATCTGAATACTGAAAGTAAGTTTCGAAGGATGGATGCTGTAATCTTTTACTTGATCTGAATGTTTTACCGAAAGTTTTATTCAGATGGTTTATCTTCACATGTAAGTATGTGAAATGCCATGTCAAAAGGTGACACTTTTGGGAAGGATCATAAATAACAAAATTTTTTTTCATATTAGACTTTAAAAAATCTATTTTTTTTTTTAATTGAGCACAATCTGGCAGTTGATGTTGTTGTTGCAAACTGTTCGCGCAGTAATAAAACAATAATTTGTTTTAAATATTTTGTTTTTCTGATGACTTGCAGTTAATGTAAGATTTCTATTTGTGTGGCTATAGTGTAAATGATGATGATGCCGACGACGACGATGATGATGATGATGATGATGATGATGGTGATGATGATGATGGTGATGATGATGATGGTGTAGATGATGATGATGATGATTAAGATGATGGTGTTGTTGTTGTTGTTGTTGTTGTTGTTGTTGTTGTTGTTGTTGTTGATGATGATGATGATGGTGGTGATGTTGTTGTTGTTGTTGATGTTGTTGATGATGATGATGATGATGATGGTGATGGTGATGTTGTTGTTGTTGTTGTTGTTGTTGTTGTTGTTGTTGATGATGATGATGATGATGATGATGATGATGATGAGTGATGGTGACGATGATGGCAGTGATGAAGGATATAATTTAGTAATAAATTTTCAACCCCCCTCCCGCACCCACCCAGTCAATGTTGTTTTGTTACTGAGACCGGAACGGACAATTGGTCTAGTATTGGCTCCAACATTGCTTTGGGGAGGGGGGATTGTAAGCAATATGAAACATTAATGTTTGCCACTCATGTTACTTGTAATGTTTAAACAAAGAGCACGTTTCTATGGTATCACTCACAGTAACCTGCTTACTTCTCATGTATGTTTTTGCTTAACACGTGTGCTATGAGCCATCATCTCCAAATACACAGTTCAGTGACCTCGAGGCCTCCATTCAACAAGAAAGTAAACCTGCTGTTATAGAGGATGAGGCCCACGTGCCAAGGCCAAATCGACTTTTACAATGTTTATTGAAGAGATAAAATATGCATAATCTTAGTTTGCGAGAAGATAAGAGGTCAAATTTTTCCATGTTAAAATAGAATTACATGCTAGGCATGTTTGTTCCTCTTTGTCGTTTGTGTATTAATTATCATCATCATCATCATCATCATCATCATCATCATCATCATCATCATCGTCATCATTATCATCATCATCGTCGTCGTCGTCGTCGTCATCGTCATCATCATCATCATCATCATCATCATCGCCTTCATCATTACCTGACTACTAGCCACAAACCCATACCAAGGAAAATAAAATATCAATTTTGCTGCAAGCCCTCAGAGAAAATTAATATACAAATATTTAAAATCATGTTTTATTACAACGTATCTAATAGTAATAGTAATTTACACACAACCATGACAACTGCTAAATTAAGCTGAAATGAAAAAATATAGACTATAAAAAAGTCTATAATGAAAATAAATGTTGTTATTACAGTTTGCATATCTGAAGTCAGATGATTGCACATACTAAGCTAGCTTAATATTAAGTATGGTTTCATATTTATCAAAAGGCTTATCACCATGCCCGAGTAAGTATAAGTTCATACTTATAGCAGAAGACATCATTGACTAAACACATTAATATTGCTATCTTCAGTAGACGAAAGTTCATACTAATTACTGGTTTGAAAAAAAAAATGAAAAACTTGCTGTAATTTTTTACTTTTGCCTGGAATAAATTATTCAGGGGTAAGAAACCAGGAAACCCACACACAAAAAAAAAAATGCACAAAACTCTCTTCGAGATTCGAACTACGGCCCTACCGATATAAAGACCTGTTCTAAACCACAAGACCACAACACACGTTACGAAAACGATTACAAAATACGTATACATACGTATGAAACTCGGGCTTCTATCATAATAAGAAATTAAAACAAAGATTTGAGATAGCCCTTATGATAAATAC